>NC_069082.1:5838333-6151666 GCF_025698485.1 Gossypium arboreum | reverse complement strand
AAAATCTTTTATCTGATTCATCCAAACACCGAGAAAATATTAGCTTTTCTAGAAAAGTAAATCATTTTCCGTAAATCATTTTCAATCAAACAAATGGAACCAAAATCATGTGTTCTTATTTATTAAGAATATTTTGGGTTTATATTATTTTAGGCTTAAGTTAATTCAGATTTGATCAATTCAAGTTAATATCAAATTCATTAAATTATTAATTTTATGATCAAATCATGTTAAGTTAAATTTAAGTTTAATTTGATCAAGTTAGATTTTCGAGTTTAAATCAAAATTGACAAATTTATATATAAATTTTATTTTATAGATTTTTAAATAAAATTATCATCAAACACACCATCAAATCTAATTTTTAACTCTACAAATTAAGTTTTTAAATTTTAATTTAAAAGTAAAAAATAGACAAAGAAAACACTTACGTGTAGAGTTAAAAGAGTTGCATCAAATACTCTTATATATATATATTCGTTTTAATGTTTTATATCTTCTCTAATATATAAATTAAGGAAAGCCAGAGCCTTTCACAGGAATACCTGTCTATTTTTTTTTCTACATGAGGACATAATGGGTAAATTTTAATTCTAATCCTCTATTTTTTAGATTATAAGAATGGTTAAATTTCAATTTGATCTCTATATTTTGTTTATACTTTAATTTTGATATAATTTGGTACTTCAACTTTTATAATCTCATTAGTCAGTCTAAATACTTTATTCTAATTAAAATGATAAATGTGATTTTTAAGAATTATTAGCTCCATTAAAATTCTTTATTAAATTTAGATCTGTTACAAAATTATATATTTTTAAGAATTTTAACAAGATTAACAAATGGACCTAAATTTTAAATTCAAAAAGTAGAGGAACTAGATTATTAAAAATAAAAGTATAAAGATTAAATTCTAAATACGAAGAGTACAAAACTTTGAGCAAATTATAAATTATAAATCATTTAGTCTATAATTTAGTCAATAAATAAATAACTCAATGTGAAACTTGATTAGAAACCATATTAGTGATATTATATAGTAAGTAGCGTTTTCGTGATACCAACTATCATAAATTCCTAATTAATGTTGATTGTTTTATGTTGGACATGAAATTTAAGAGATAAATTTTAAATTTATACATTAATTTTGATTTAATGTGCAATTGTATATATGAATTTTAATTTGGTGTAATTATACACGTGAAAATCTAATTGTAGTTCAAATGTGTACTTAAAACTTTAATTTTAATTTAATCATACACATTTAAAGAAATAAATACATAAATTTATTTTTATATTGGATTAATATAATTATTTATATATGCAATATATAAACATAAAATGATGTTATATCAATAATTGTGTTAATAATTTACAGGATTTGAATCAAATCAAAATTTCATGTATGAAATTGCAAAAATCAAAGTTTATATATACAATTGCATATTAAATCATAATTCATGTATAGTTTTGGGATTTAATAAAAAGTGTAAAACATGTACGAATAAACTACAATTGTCAATAAAATGTTTATCTACAAAGGAGAGAAAAGGAGCTTCTTGCTCCCATTCCCATACATATATATATGCCAAATTTGCTAGTAGTCATTATACTATATGTAAATTACAAATTTAGTTGTTAAACTTTAATTTATTCATTTTTATTCCCTGTATTTTCAGTTTTTTAAACTTCAGTTTTAATTGAGTGATAATTATGAAATTTTTAAGTTAAATTTCTAAAATAATCAAACATATTATCATATGTGTATCACCATGTTAGCTTGCTACTTTTACATAATATTCACAAAAAGCCACATTATATAACTTAATTGATGTTGTTCGAGTTAATATTAAAATATAAAAATTCAAAAACATAAGGATTAGAACTGATCAAATTGGAGGATCAAGACTAAATCTAAAAAACTTACAAGACCAATAGCAGAATTTAATCTAACAGATTTAATTGGTATTATTTAATTCAAGATTGAAATATCAAAATAAAAAAGTACAGTGCTAAAATTGTTTGATTTGGAAAAGCAATGAGATTAAAATGGAGCAAATTAGAGTATAAAGATTAAACTCATATTTTACCTATAGTACAGGGACTGATAGCAAAATTTGGCATATATGACTTTTTCTTTTTTAATTTTGAACCACTGTCCTCTATATTGCTGATAAGTACAATTTTTCGCGCATATACACACACATACATGGAGCTGATAACTGATAAGTACAAATTATTTTTTATTTTTATATAACAGATAAGTGTAAATTAAGTTTTTTTTTTAAAGAAGAGATAAGTGGAAATTCATATATATATATATATATATGAATAAATTCAAAAACTATTTTTAAATTTACAAAAATAAGTTAAATTTTTAAAAATTTATGAGAATGAGCCAATTTTAGTAAAACGTTTCCAATTAGAAATCATTTTTGCCACATCAACATTCAACACTAAAAGTGGCAGCACCAAATTTTTCTGTCACCTATTATTAATGTGGAAATAAAACTTAGAAAATAAATCTTTATATAAACCTAAAGCCTTATTTCCCTTATTTTCTTAAGTAATGTGATATATGATATATGTGTATATATAGACTCATAAATAAGTTTACAGTTTGTTCATAGACAATGTGGGATTGCTTCTTTAAATCGGCCAATTCCCGTAAATTTTTAAAAAATCAGCCTATTTCCATAATTTTTTTTAAAATGGCTTTTTTTAAAAATTTAGTATATATATTATCTGTCCAAGGTTTAAGTATTCAATTTAAGTTATATCTATATATATAATTTAAGTTTAAAGGTTGATGCGGAAAAAGATTTCTCAGTCTCTTTAATTTTGAAATTGAGTAAACTGGTTTCTCTGAAAAAATCAAAGTAATTTAGTCTTTATCAATTTTAAAAGTGAGTAACTAAGGACAACTAATCACGATGTTATTGTCTTTTGTCAATTGTACATGATTTTGATTGGTGTAATAACAATTTAGCTTTCAAAGTTTACAAATTTTGTCAATTTGATCCTAATTTAACAAGTTTACCTTGCAACATTTGTGTAAATGTTGAGGCTGAATTTGTTGAATTTTTTAGAATTAAAGGAAAAATGACAAAATATGTAAATATTGAATGCTAAATTTGTTATTATACTAATCAAAATTATGTACAGTTGATAGAAGATACTAACTTTGCGATTAATTATCCTTAGTTGCTCATTTTCAAATTGATAGAAATTAAATTGCTTCGAATTTTTTTGAAGGAGACTAATTTTCTTAATTTCAAAATTGAGAGGATTAGAGAGGTCTTTTATCTTTTTCTGATTGATGAGATATTTGAAAAAAATTAACAAAAAATTTAAGGTCTATTTGTTTAATATAAAATATTTTATAAAAATAATTCTAAAAATGATTTTTTTTGAAAAGTTGATATATTCCTGTATTTGAATGATTTTGTATAAAATTGTAATCCTCAGTATGTCTTTCGTAAATATTGTAATGCTAAGTATTAGACATTCAATAATACTTGCTAAAAATGCTTTCAAAAATCTTTTAACATAAATTTATTTGTTATTTGAATTAAATAATAGTAATTAATTTTCATAAAATGGTAATAATTATTAATGGTTAAATGTAAAATTATATAAACCAACCGTGTATGTTGTCGAAAAGAATGGATTGTATGAAACAATGATTCGACGTAGGAGGATGATAAATCAGATTTTTCCTCTTGATTTTCAGCATTTTTCTCTGAAAAAAATTCAAATTCAACTGAAAATGCTAAAAATCAGGAAGAAAAATCTGATTTGTCATTCTCCTATTAGAAAGGGATAAGGGTGACATGAAATTATAATTTCATATAATCCTTTCTCGTTGTCAAAACCCATTTTTACCGAGAAATTAGCTAGATGATATTTGCAAAGTTATGGGAAAAATATTATTTTTAAAGATTAAGGTCTTATTAAGAGTGTGATTGAGTACCTATAAAATTATCTTTTAAAAATAATAAAAAAAGATAATTATTGAATTTGTATACATGAAAAATTATAGCATCATTGTAAGATTTAAAAATCGATACCGTATTAATACATGTTATTTCAGATTTTAGAAATACGACCTCAAATTTTCAATTAATTATGAATTTTAGTAATTTAAGGTCAAATTATATTTGCTAACACTATCAAAAAGCCTCATTAGCATTTTAAGTTTAAATTACACTATTAAAGCTTGATTGAAAAAAAAAATACTGAAATTCACTCATTTAAATTCAATTATCTAATAAAAATAGAATTTGCTTTTCAACTTTTTGAATATGATGCTGTGAGAATGTGGATTAATAAAAAGGACTATTATAATTTGAAATCCACTGTACATATGTCCATTATACTCTAGGACATAAATAGCTAAGCTGGACAGTCTCATATACGAGTTGCCCCTAAACGATCACTAAGCAACAGCTGGTGAACATGTCTTGGTGTGGAATTTGATATTTGGTAAGCCCAGGATGTGCTTCAGCAGAGAGTTTGGCCATCCGATCTGATCTGCTGCCATGTTGGCCTCGCCATATACATAGATCACTCGGACCTCCCATTGTTTCCTGCGCAAGTTAATCAGCAAGACGACAACAACATCGTCGCATTCCACCTGTATTTTATGATAGCCAAGCTCCCATGCAAATTTTATTCCATCAATCTTTTAATGGTATATATCTTTTGACTCTATAGTCACTCAGCTGGGAAGCACGGACACGGTTCATCACTCCTCGTACCGGTGTCGTACGTGTGTCCAACACGGATACTCGTCGGACACGCCAGATACGTACGGAGCACGCTGGAATACATAAAAAAAAAGGAGGTCAGACGAGGTCTCGACACGGTCACAACATGGGTGTCTAAAAACGGACACGTGACAGACGCAAGAAAAGTAGATGGTGGCTGACGGACGACGGCTGGAATTTTGATGAAACTTCGCTTTTGAGGGCTTGAAGTTCGGAGAACAGTGGTGTTTACGAGATGGTGTCCCTAAAGTTTGTAAGAAGAGAGGTGGAGAGGGATAGAAGAGGTCTTAGTCACTAGATGGATGTATAAGTTTTGGGGGTAGGAAGAGACAGAGGTAGTAGAAGGGTCTGTTGAAAACTTGGAATTGAAGAAGAAATAAGCACAGAGGGGTTTTTCCAAGAACTTGTTGCTTTTCAGGAGCTGTGCCTTTAGATTTTTTCGACTGAAACTAGGAAGTTAATTTCTAGAGCACCCTCTCTTATTTAGCTGGTTATAAGCTTGTTTTCGGGCCTTTTAATGACTTTTTTATTTTGGGCTTTATTTGACTTTTGAATAAAATTTCAGCTTCTATTCAAAAAAAAGAAAAAATCAATATTTTCTTTTACATTAAGTATTTTAATATAAAAATATATATAAAAATATTTTTTTATTGTCATATCCTGCCGTGTCTTCATTTTCTAAAAATTATCGTATCACAATGTCCATATCCTACCGTACTCATATTGTCCATGCTTCATACATAATCAGTCTTTCATTTTTGTCCCTAACAGTTCACTAGCTCTCTCAATAGAGTCTCGCTTTGTTCGTTGACGTGAAAGTTGGGGTAATCAGCCCCGCTGTATTGCGCATAATTTAAGCCACATATCGTTTAGTTGACGGTTAGGCCCACCTGTAACTCGACATTTGTGATCTATAATTGATGAGCTAATTGAGCAGGCAGCAAAGGGCCTCTTTCGGATATCATATGGAGTTATGCAAGATTTCAGTAGCCTTTAGTTTGGTCGTCTTGGCTCTGTTCAGCCGTATGGGAACACATGGTTCCATAGAGCCACTCAACCAGGTTCGATCCAATATGTCACGGTGGCAGCTGCGCCAAACCCTGCTTCTGCGGAGAATGGTTCGTCACCTCAAGACTTCTTGAATGTACACAACGCAGCTCGTGCGGCGGTTGGTGTTGGCCCCATCACTTGGAGCAATGTGGTGGCTAGGTACGCAGCAGACTATGCCGAAAAGAGGATATCAGACTGTGACCTCGTGCATTCAGGAGGGCCTTATGGTGAGAATCTTGCATGGAGTAGCGGTGATCTCTCTGGACGCGATGCTGTGAGATTGTGGATTGATGAGAAGGACTATTATAATTTGAAATCCAATTTATGTTGTACAAGCCCAATTTTTGGGCCCAAAACCCATTACAACCCAAAATAATGTGGCCCAAAGCAATAATAAAAGTTTCAAACCCTAGGTGCGCCGCACCTAGGGTCTCCTGGCTCCAACCACTGCTTCATGCTAGTGGCACTACCACCGCCGTTTGTCTGCCATACAAAGAAGAAAAAAATGGTAAATAAACATGTAAATGGCTATAAAAGAGCAAAATCAAAACCTTTGTAAGGGGATCGGCACTTGTGAAATAAAAAGCAATATTAGTTTTCCAATATACAAAAAACAGAATATAGACACTAGCAATATCAAAAGCAGGAAAAGAGTCCAATATCAGAGATCGGAGAACGAAAGTAGCGAATCCAAGGTGATTTAGCTTCATTTTCATTTTGTTCTTAGACTCATTCCCTCATTTATACATATAAATAAAAACATAAGGAAAAATAATAAGAAAAAGAAAAAATTACCCTAAAAGCGATTTTCGCCACCAGTACACGTGGGCGGGCCAGCGAACTACTGATGGCTGACGGTGGTAGTTGGTAGGCCTCCTTGGCGGTTTAGGTTTAGCCGGAGGAGAGAAGAGATTTTTTTAAAAGAGGCTGGAGAAATGATTTTTTGCCAAGATTTTGGTATTTATAAAGGGACAATCTGACGTCGTTTGGGCCTTGATTTGAGCGTAAAACGGCGTCGTTTAACCAAGACCGAACACGACCCGCCTATGCCGGGATCCGCGTGTTTTTGACCGAGGGTTATTTGTGCCTCGGTCCTTCCGCCTCGAGACTTAGTTCAATAGGGTCTCGCTATTTCCTTTTTCTTTAATTTTGCCCTATAACTTTACTTCTATTTCATTTTAGTCTGTATAAAACGTCGTGTTTTAGGGAAGGATATTTTCCCTTTGGTCCCTCCTGCTTGCTCGCGTATCCAAATTAATCCCTTTTTCTTCATTTATTTTAAATCGACCTCAAGATTCCATTTTTAGTTCGATTTAGTCCTTTCTTTTTCCTCATTATGCTAATTTAATTGTGATATTATTTATTGCATTTTATTATGGTTGTATCTTTATTAATTGATCATTATTATCATTTTTATTTGATACTTATAAATATGTGTTATAAAGATATTATTAATAGTTTTAGTATTATAATTCTTATTAATATGTTTGTATATAACCTAGGTATTCTTTTAATATATAGGTATTATGCTCCATGTTATGTATATATGTGTTAATACTATCTTGTGTCTATATTTTATACATACATACATATATATTATGCATATTTCTCCTTTTAATACCATATATATATATATATAGATATATATATTCTTTTATATATTAAGTATAATATCCAAATATATATTCGCACATCTTTTTAATATTACCATATATTTATTTTATTTTAACATACGTATGTATTTTAGGTAATACCTTTAATAATTGTTTTCTAACATTATTATTATTTAATATGTGTATCATATATATATCCTTTTAATATTACGTTCTTCTATAATGTTACGTATATATCTTTAATAATTGTGTTATACATTACCATATCTATATAGTATTATTATCATTATTATTATTCCTAATATATATCGTCTTTTAATATCATAACATAAATATATATATGCTTTATATCATATTATTGTTATATCTATTCTCACCCTATTATATTTTATACATGGACATATACCCTTTATATAAAGTATGCATATATCGCTCATATTATTAGTCATATGTATGTCTATTTTCAATATATGTTTATGTAATATTTTTTCAGATTATCATTATCTTTGTATTGTTACTATCGTTACTATATCTTGTATTGTCGTCACTATTGCATTATTGCTTTCATCATTATTATTATTACTAACATGTATATATATATACTATATATTTTATTATATCACGTATATGTTTTTATATATACGCCATGCATATGCATTTTTAATATTGTATTATATTTATGTACATATATACTTTTCCCATATGTTTCTTATTACTTCTATTATTATGTATGCACCTAATACATATATGTATATACTTCTATATCCTTATCATCGCCATAATTGTCATTTCATTTTGCCATTATTTATTTATTTATCTATTTGCTTGCGTATTCGACCATTTCACTTCCTCACGCATTAGTCTATATTTACGTATTATTAACCTTGCTTTTATGTCATCTTTTTATAATTGCTTGTTATTGTCATTCATTATTATACATTATTATTAATATCATGATCATTCTTTATATATTACTATGAATCATATTATGTTTTTACTCAATATTTTAAAATAATTCTTTCATAAAAGTGATATTCCGTATTTGGTGATTCGAGATCATCGTGCCCTAACTTCTTGGGTTTCGATTTTTCTTATTTAATTTAAATAACGAATACTCTTTTAAATTATTATACAAGTCTAAAATGCTTATTTTGAACTTGAGATGTGGTGCCCTAACTTACGGGTATGACATTTTGATATCTTGAAATAAGATCTTTTGCAAATAAAGGCAATGTTCGGGTTCGGAAATTTGAGCAAAAGCGTGCCTAACTTCTTGGGTTTCGATTTTCCTCGACCACCTAACCAACCGAATATCCTTTTAAAAGAGGTTAAAATACATCGATTTTGAAATAAAAGGCGAGCTCGTTCTCAAAAGTTCGAGATGCCTTATCTTAATTCACTGGATATGACGTATCGTTGCCTCGAGACGAGAATGTCTTTAATATTTTGATGTTTTACAAAGAGAGATCGTATTTTAAATTCTTTCAAGTTTTCAAATCTTCTACACTAAGACACTAATTAATCAACTAGGTACCAATTTTGGGCGTATTGAGGGTGCAAATCCTTCCTCGTGCGTAACCGACTCCCGAACTCGTTTTCTGATTTTCGTAGACCAAAAAAAAAAAAATTATTGTTTTAGTAAATCTTAACTTTTACTAAAATGATTAATTTAGGGTGACCCGATCACACCTCACCAAAAAAAGATCGGTGGCGACTTCTAATTTTCGTTTTTTTTAAATCCGAGTCGATTCCCGTTTTTTTCAAAAAATGGTTCTGACGACTTAGCGACTCCACTGGGGATTGGGATGAGAGAGTCAAGCCACAAGTTGATTAACTCTTGTCTTTTTATCGAAAATTGAAAATTTGGTTTTGAAATACGATCCTTTCATTGCATTTCATCAGCTATTTTTGTGGTCTAAATAATACTTGCTACGTTGGTCCGATTCTTTAAATAGTGTTGCATATTGCATTGCATGATCGTTGTGGTCACACCCTCTTAAGTGGGGCCTTGAAACTATTCCTTCGTGAGGTTTTCACCTCCGTGCAGGATAGTGGATTGCTTTCGGGATACATCCGTACCTATGTCTTCGTGAGATTTTCATCTTCGTGAGATTTGGTTTTATGTTCTACAATAAATCACATCATATTTTTCACTCAATACCTTAAAATAATTCCTTCATAAAAGTGATATTCCGTATTTGGTAATTTGAGACAATCGTGCCCTAACTTATTGGGTTTCGATTTTTCTCATTTAACCTAAATAACGGAATACTCTTTTAAATCGCTATACGAGTTTTGAAAAATGCTTATTCTCGAAGATGCGAAGTGTTATGCACTAACTTACTGGGTATGACATTTTGTCACCTCGAAATAAGAATTTGTTTTAAAATAAAGGCGATATTCGGCGTTTGAGAATTCGAGAAAACGTACCTTAACTTACTGAGTTTCGATTTCTCTCGTTTACTCTAAATAATCGAGTACCCTTTTAATAAAGTAAAATACGCAAATTTTATATAAAAGGCAAGCTCGCTTTCGAAAATTCAAGATGTCGTGTCCTAACTTAGTGGATGTGACATTTCATATTTTGAGACGAGAAGGTCTTTAACACTTGAGCTTTTTATAAAGAAGGATCGTATTTCAAAATTCTTTCAAATTTTTAAATTTTCGACACTAAGACACTAATTAATCAACTAGGTACCAATTTTGGGCGTGTCGAGGGCGCTAATCCTTCCTCGTGCGTAACCGACTCCCGAACTCGTTTTCTGAATTTCGTAGACCAAAAGTTATCGTTTTAGTAAATCTTAACTTTTATTAAAATGATTAATTTAAGGTGATCCAATCACACCTCATCAAAAAAGGATTGGTGGCGACTCCTGTTTTTTCATTTTCAAAATCCGAGTCGATTCCCATTTTTCAAAAAAATGGTTACGACAGCTTGGCGACTCTACTGGGGAAGCGAATGAGAGAGTCAAGCCGCAAGTTGATTAACTCTTGTCTTTTTTATCGAAAATTGAAAATTTGGTTTTGAAATACGATCCTTTCATTACATTTCATCAGCTATTTTTGTGGTACAATACCTGCTGCGTTGTTTCGAGTCTTTAAATAGTTTTGCATATTGCATTGCATGGCCGCTGTGGTCACACCCCTTTAAGTGAGAGTGAGAAACTACTCCTTCGTGAGTTTTTCACCTCCGTGCAGGATAGTGGATCGCTTTTGGGATACATCCGTACCTACGTCTTCGTGAGATTTTCATCTCCGTGCAGCCATAGGGAAATGTATTCCCCAACCGAACTCGATGCATATGAGCCTATAATGGGTGAAGATCGAGGAATCTGCTGGTTCAGTACCCTTATTCTAGAATCAAACCCCATGTAGCGAGCCTTAAGAACCCACCTAGGTAGAGCCACTCAAAACCCTAGTGGTTACTGAGCAAGTGCTATATTTATTATTCTTCGTTTGCTTTGAACGTGCATAAACACCGACTTGCTTTGTTTTACTTTCATTTGTATTTGCATGGCATTTTCATCATAAAAGGTGTTGATTCGTGTTCGGTTCCTAAATAGATAGCTTATCATGGAAAAGGGTTTTTGATAAAGTAGAAGACAACGCTATTGTCCGGATATGGGTGAGACAACACAACAAGAGAAAGGTGACAGATCTTACCAAGGGTATGTGTCGAGCTATGGAATCTCACTCGGATCAGCGTAACCGAATAATCTCCAAGAGTTGAAAGAAATATGGAACCAATGGGACGACGAGGTCAAGCAGTTATTCTATTGTCATTACGGTGATTTACCTTATCGCTTGATGTCAAGGTAGACGAGCACTGTTTGAGCCCTTACCCAATATTGGAATTACGCTTACGCTTGCTTCACTTTCGGGAAGGTAGATTTGGTACCTACTATAGAAGAATACGACCTTGCTCCGTTGCCCAAAGATTGAGATAGATGAATTTATACCGGACACCAAGCGTCCCAAAGATTTTCAAAAAGCGATGAACATCACGGGATGAGCGAGCGATGGGTGACAACCGGATCAAACAAAAGGAGATTGTAAATGCATCCCATGGAGGAACTGAGGATCTAATCTTAGCGCACCCGACGTGAAGAAAAGGGTAGATGTCTTCGCCTTGAGCATCTATGGATGGTCATCTTCCCAAGGCTTTGGGGCATGTAGACGAGGTTGTTGTTGACCTTTTGATAAGTTGGGTAAAGGAACCACACTGCACCGCAATCTTGGCGGAAACTTTCAGATCATTAAATGCTTGTAGAAGAAGCGGTGAAGGAGATTTATTGGATGTGCACACTCTTGCTATCCTGGTTCCACACCATTTTTGGAAAGTGGAAAAGGTCTCATATCGTATCTTCTCGAAAATTACTCTCCATGAAAGAGTTAGTGGCTACACCGAGGCGAGATGATGTAATGAAGAAAATTGGATGACAGCTTCTCAAAATCTGCGAGAAGAAGATGTTGAATGGAGAGCCCGTGGATGGTCCCCGATGAAATATTATATCGATCACGGAGATTTTGATTGGGTTCCTTGTTAGGAGTATGGGGAGCCGTCGGATCGCTCCTCTGCTTGCATTGCGACAATACAGATCCGACGGTTTACACCACCAACATACGGGTTAGCCCAAAGTGCGAGTTCACGTTCACGGGAATAATTACAAAAGAAAGTTCGCGAGATATCAAATGCAGGAACCAAACTCGTAAAATAAAGAAGTTTGCTGCCAATCCCATGACTACTCCCGAGTACGACCGATGGTGAAATCGGAGGATTAACGACAACATCCCTACATCGGATCAAGGAATCCTCGGTCAATAGAAGAGCACTTGAAAGTAATCCCATCCGAGCTGGAAATCATCGAGCAAGATTTCGAGAGAAAGAGTGCGAGCTAGAAAAAGGATCAAGCATTTGGAAGAAGAAAAGATGCGATTAGGGTTAGGCGTCGATGCCCGAAACTAGAAGTGAAAGACTCGGAAAAGGGAAAAACAAGGTCAAGAGGACTTAGACAGGTTTAAAACGGACTATAAGAAGTGCAGCAGATCAATGAGAACCATTGGGTTAGGAAAAACATCCGAACAATGGCGACATGAAGTTAAAGAAGAGCAAAGCAAAGCCAACCGGTGGGAGGAAAAATTTTGCGATGCTCAAGCTCGAGAAGGTACTCGAAAAGAAGTTTGATAGAAAGTCGAATGAGAAAGAAGGGTTAAAGATCCGGATATCGAGTTAGAAAGGTTATTGAACCAAGATCGCTCGCGTAATTACGCAATCGAGTTGAAAGCTAGTCGAGCGTAATCGAAGAATTTAAAAGAATATAGAAGAACTCAAAAGCAATACGCAAAATCGTGAACTTGAGATAGAACTCCTCGAAGTAAATAACGAGCGATGGAAGAAGCAACTTCATCAATCCCAAGACCAAGTCAGGAGCAGAGACTACATCATGGGTGAGGCTTTGACTCAAGTACGAGAAGTGGCTGACCACTTGCAAACGTTAGCAGTACAAGCCGATGTGCTGAGTTTAAAATACGAGTCAGAGTCGGACCGAGGCCAAAAGCTAGCTTGGCTTCTTAGACAGGTTAAGGCCTTAAGTATCAGGGCCAAGCCTTATATGTAATCTATTTTATGTAAAGAAACTTGTTTTCTAGAAAAGTTACTCTAATGAAATCGAATTGGAATCAACGCTGTTTTTGCATCCATCTCATTCATTGCATTCATGCATCAGCATTGCATCATACGCACTAAAACTTACAAGAAACCCTAAAAATCATGGCAGTTACCCTGGAACATCGTTACGGTACAAGAGGGAAAACAAAAGCAATGGATCAAAGGTTAGAAAGATTGGAACAAATGCAAAAAGAGATGCAGGATCAACTACAAATACGTATGCAAGAACAGCTGGCCAAAATCCAGCAAGATGTAAGGGACCAGATGCTGGAGTCCCAAAGGAGTATGATGGATCAATTAACGCGTCTATTGGCTGGTGGATTAGAAAAAGGGAAAAGCCCCATAATCAATAATGGAGATGACAACGAAGATCCCGTCTACCCTCCAGAGTTTGTCCCAGCAGACGTTCAGACACAACCTGATGTGTACCCAAGAAGGCCATCAGTCACAATCAGGCCTCAACTATTTCAAACCGGTGTCTCGGCACGGATGAATTATCGACCGGTTCGGGCTCCAATCAGGGACAATCCGACCAACCACGTGGTCCTCAATCTCGATGAAGTAATAGAAGCAGAAAAGACAAGGGTAGAACTCCCGAGAGAGCTTGAGGAAAGATGTAGATGGTTGGAAGAAAAATTTAAAGAAATGGAAAACACCGACTATCGTGGTGGAATCGACGCTAAGGAATTAAGTTTGGTTCGAGACCTGGTACTCCTCCCAAGTTCAAGACCCCAGAATTTGAGAAATACAACGGGACTAGCTGTCCCGAGGCTCACATCACTATGTTCTGCAGACGAATGGCAGGCTATGTCAATAATGACCAACTATTGATCCACTGTTTCCAGGAAAGTCTGGTTGGGGCCGCTTCTAGGTGGTACAACCAGGTGAGTCAGTCAACAGATCAGCTCATGGAGGATTTAGCACGAGCCTTCATGAAGCGATCATATCACGTGATGACATGGCCCCGATAGAGTCACATTACGAAACATGGAGAAGAAAGAAAATGAGAGTTTTAGGCAATACGCCCAAAGATGGAGAGAGGTAGCAACGCAAGTTCAACCACCTCTTACGGAGAAAGAAACGACCATGCTCTTTATCAATACTGTTGAAGGCTCCATTCATTAACCACATGCTAGGGGCGCTACTAAAGCTTCCGGACATAGTAATGTCGGAGAAATGATAGAAACGCGATAAGATGTGGAAGGATTGAAGCGAGGAAAGTGCTAAGAGATCAACCCCGAAGGAAAGAGAACGATGTGAACAACATGAGTATGTATAATAAGCCAGTCACCATGAGCCAACCAAAGGTGGTGACTACCAGCCATCAGGGCTCCGCAAGACGGGACTTCAACCCAAGGCCTAACACGGAAAGAGTCCGGTTTACTCCTATCTCGATGTCCTACAAGGAATTGTACGAGCTTATTCGATGCCCATGTAGTGTCGCCTTCTATCTAAAGCCAATGCAACCCCATTCCCCAAGTGGTACAGCATAAACGCCCAATGCGAATACCATGCGAGAGCCACAGGCACTCGATAGAAAAGCGCACCACTTTCAAGAAGCTAGTTGAAAGACTCATCAACATGGGCATCGTGAAATTTGATGATACACCTAGTGCGAAAACCCATTACCGAATCATGGGGATAAGGGTATAAATGCCATAATCGAGAGTTCGGGAAGGAAATTAAGATGAATGTTGCGTAGTGAATACCCGTTGAAAGAAGTATGGAAGAAAATGGGGAAAGAGGTTTGATGGTGCGAATTCGGGGTTAAGCCTCGAAGCGAAGAATTATTGTGAGTTCCACGATCAAGAGGACCATGAGATCCGTAAATGCACCAATTCAGGGCTTTAGTACAAGGATTGATGGATAATAAGGAGCTGGAATTCTTGAATATGTCGGGAACCGGAAGAAGCGAGGCGTATGTGCCTCCGAAGAAGGGTTGACGAAAGCGCTTGCGAAATCAACCACCCATTGGTTATCATATCACGCTTAAGAACTAATGAAGATGGGACCCAAGTCGCACCCAAAGTCATGATCCGAAGCCGTTGCTTTCCTTATAAAGATAGCAAGAGGGTACCATGGAATTACTGTTGCAATGTGACGATCCGGGAAAGAAGAGCCCGCCGATGCTTCACAAGAAAACCAAGATGTAGGTTTTTACACGCATGGGAGACGTTATGTTCGAAGGCACAAGAACCAAAATTGCCAAAGAAAAGGTCCCGACAGTAGAGCAAAGGAAAGAAAAGATGGTCGAGTTCGAATCGCCAGTTAATGAGTCGATGAATCGAGAATGAAGCGAAATTCTTAAAATTTTAAAACACAGTGAGTCTGCGTCGTTGAACGACTACATAAGCAACCGGTGGCATTTCGGTCTTGGCCTTACTCTTGAGCTCGAAACGCATCGGAGATGCGTTAATGAAAGTCTTGAACGAGACATCGTCGCGCATGACATCTCTGTCAACAAAGCGGACCGCTTTGGTCAACAATATCGTGACGACAATTTTATTTTCTTTAACGACGACGAAATACCACTAGGAGGCATGGGGTCCACAAAGGCCACGCACATTACCACGCGTTGCAAGGGATACACATTACATGGGTCTTGATCGATAATGGATCAGCACTAAACGTCTTACCCTATCCACACCGAATAGGTTGCCCGTGGATAGTTCCCATATGAAGACATGCCAAAATGTAGTAAGGGCGTTTGACGGTACTGAAAGAAACGTAATGGGAGGATTGAATTACCCTTCAAATCGGTCCTAGCACGTCTGAGATAGACTTCTTAGTAATGGACATTAAACCCTCTTACAATTGCCTATTGGGAAGACCTTGGATCCACTCGGCAGGGGCAGTGTCGTCATCATTACATCAGAAGCTTAAACTTATAACGGAAGGTCGATTGGTGACCATAAATGCGGAGGAAGACATCATTGCATCTGTTACCAGCAACGCACCATATGTGGGGACAGATGATGAAGCCATAGAATGTTCTTTTCGATCGTTGGAATTCGTAAATGCGACCTTTGTTGTCGAAGGAAATAAAGTCCCAACACCCAGACTTTCCAAAACCACAAGAATGGGACTACAACTGATGGTTGGGAAGGGAGCCTTGCCAG
The DNA here is from genome assembly GCF_025698485.1 of Gossypium arboreum. NCBI lineage: Eukaryota > Viridiplantae > Streptophyta > Magnoliopsida > Malvales > Malvaceae > Gossypium > Gossypium arboreum. The sequence goes on along the minus strand of NC_069082.1, from coordinate 6,135,447 downwards.
GAAAAGGACTTGGAAGAAGCCTACAAGGAAGGGTCAAAGTACCTATGCTCACAGACAAACGGGACCGCTTTGGCTTAGGATTCAAGCCAGATGCAAGACAAAAGAAAGAGGAGCAAGAGAAGAAACGAGAAAGGAGAAGAGCGCGTTTGAACGGGGAAGAGGTTAAATGGAAGCCAATGACCTTTCCCCATATATCCAGAACATTTGTGTCAGGAGGAACTATTTATGCCGAAGGAAGATTGGCAGGCCAAGAGTCCACCGAAGAAATGAGGGAAAACTTCAGCATTAATGCCACGTTCGAAGGAGGAACTGGAGAAGAGGATGGGACTGGCATTCGCCCTTATGAGCCAGAAAGTGTTTTGAATAATTAGACTGCGGAAGAGATTCCTGTAGTCTTTAAAACTAACACAGAGTAATGCCCAAAACACGCTTATTACCCTAGGCCTAGGAGTAATAAGTGTCTTTTTGTGAAATAGGTCTATGTTCGAAATCGTTATTTCAATGAAATGCATCCTTTCGTCTTATTCAGTGCAAATATTCTTTCATTCATAATCATACCGTACATGCCATTGTTCTTAGATTCTTTTGTTCTTTGCATCTTCCTTTCTGCCCAAAACAGGTCTCCAGATATCAACGATGTGAGTGACCTTGCTATTAATTCGAGTCTCCCTTTGAGCGATATGTGTCTAGAGGATCCGAGGATTTTGGAGATGACGATGATTGTAACTTATCCCCGATTTGTCGAGGATGGTAGAGCGCAAGGAGAAACAGATTCTACCCCACGAAGAGACCGTAGAAGTCGTGAACTTGGGAGATGAACTAGAAAGAAGAGAAGTAAAGATTGGAACTTGCATCACCACAGAGACAAAGCGGGACCTTATTGAGTTACTCCAAGAGTTCAAGGATGTCTTTGCATGGTCATATCGGGATATGCAGGGCTAAATCTTGACCTTGTGGTACACGGCTCCCCATCAAAGAAGAATGCAAGCCGATTCGAGAAAAACTTGAAGGATGCGGCCCGATGTTCATTAAAAATAAAAGAGGAGGTCAAGAAGCAATTTGATCTGGTTTCTTACAAGTAGTTAAGTACTCGAATGGGTAGCCAACATCGTCCCGTCCCTAAAAAAGATGGGAAAATACGGATGTGTGTAGACTACAGAGACTTAAACAAGGCCACCGAAAGATAATTTCCCATTGCCTCATATCGACACCTTAGTGGACAACACAAAGAAAGTTACTCACTTTTCTCCTTCATGGATGGTTTCTCGAGGTACAATCGGATCAAAATGCATCCACGAAGACATGAATAAAACCACATTTGTGACCATGTGGGAACCTTCGCTATAAAGTAATGCCGTTCGGATTGAAAATGCGGAGCAACATATCGAGAGCCATGGTAACCCTATTTCATGATATGATGCATAAAGAAATTGAAGTCTATGTTGACGACATGATCGCCAAATCTCGGACTGAAGAGGAGCATGTGCAAGTCTTGAGGAAATTATTTTTGAGGTTGAGAAAATTCCAGCTAAAACTCAATCCAGCGAAGTGTACCTTTGGAGCCGTGCCGAAAACTACTTGGATTCATAGTTAGTGAAAAAGGATTGAGATTGACCGAGATAAAGTCAAAGCCATACAAGAATTACCTCCACCACGCACTCAAAAGGAAGTCTGAGGATTCCTAGGAAGATTAAATTACATCGCTCGGTTTATTTTACAACTAACTGAAAAATGTGACCCCATATTCCGTCTCCTTAAGAAACACAACCCTGGTGGTTGGGACGAGGAATGCCAGAAGACTTTCGACAAGGTTAAGCAATATTTGTCCAATGCCCCAGTATTGACACCACCTAATCCGGATAAGCCATTGATCAGATTTGACGGTATTTGAAAATTCTATGGGATGAGTACTTGGCCAACACGATGAATCGGGAAGGAAAGAAAAAGCGATATATTACCTCAGTAAAAAGTTTACTGAGTGTGAGACGAGATACTCGTTCATTGAAAAGTTGTGCTGTGCCTTGATTTGGACAACCAAGATCGAGACAATACATGTTGTACCATACAACTTGGCTGATCTCTAAAATGGATCCTCTGAAGTACTTGATGGAGTCAAGCGCCTTGAGCAGGAGAATGGCCCGATGGTAAATTCTACTTTCGAATTCGATATAGTCTATGTGAACCGAAAGTAGTAAAGGGAGTGCAATAGCAGATTTCTTAGCCAGTGAGCCCTAGAGGACTACGAGCCTCGAACTTTGATTTCCCAAATGAAGATCTAATGTGCATAGCAACCATCGAAGAAGACCCTCAAGAGGGTCACCCTGAAGCTAAACTTTGACGGAGCATCAAATGCCATGGGTAGCGGAATCAGGCGATTCTGGTGTCCCCGAGTGGAGATCATTATCCATTCACTAGTAAATTAGATTTTGACTGCACGAACAATATGGCGAGAATCTGAGGCATGCATCATGGGAATACGTGCGGCCATAGAGCGTAAAATCAATGTGTTAGAGGTATATGGAGATTACGCCTAGTGATTTATCAACTCAAAGGTGAATGGGAGACAAGAGACCCCAAATTGATCAATTACGGAGGTTAATCCTTGAGTTAATTAGAGTTCGATGATATTGTCTTCTACTACCTCCCACGAGAAGAAAATCGGATGGTCGACGCCCTAGCAACTTTGGCTTCGTGATCAAGGTGAACCAACGGAAGATGTGAAACCAATCCAAATAAGCATTTACGAGGCCCGGCTCATTGTTACAACCTTGAAGAAGAAGAGAAAATGATGATCACCCTTGGTACCACGACATCCTACGATATGTGAAGAATCGTGAGTACCCTAACCAAGCTACCGAGAATGACGGAAGAACGTTGAGAAGGCGGCGGTGACTATGTCTTAGATGGGAGATCCTGTACAAAAGAAGGAAGGATCGGTACTATTAAGGTGTGTAGACGCCATTGAGGCTAAGAAAATCTTGGAAGAAGTCCATGAGGGCATCTGCGGGACACACGCTAATGGTTTTACAATGGCGGGCAAATTATGAGGTTCGGTTATTATTGGTCCACCATGAAAGGAGACTGTATTAACTACGCCAAAAGATATCATAAGTGCCAAATCTATGGAGACAAGATTAATGTGCCTCCCTCATATCTGCATGTCATGACCTCGCCATGGCCTTTCTCGATGTGGGGCATGGATGTGATTGGGCCAATTTGCCAAAAGCTTCAAATGGGCATCGTTTCATCTTTGTGGTCATCGATTATTTCACCAAATGGGTGGAGGCCTCTTCATACGCCAATGTCACTAAATCGGCGATTAGCAAGTTCCTAAAAGGAAATCATCTGTCGATATGGAATGCGAGAAAGGATCATATCGACAACGCATTGAATTTAAATAATAGCACGATAGCGGATGTCTGCGGTCGGTTCAAGATCGACACCACAACTCGTCACCGTATCGCTGAAGATGAGCAGTGCGATCGAAGCGACCAATAAGAACATCAAGAAGATTGTAGGAAAGATGATGAAACTTATAAAGATTGGCATGAGAAGCTACCATTTGCCCTCTATGCTTATCGAGCGTCTATCGAACTTCTCTTGGGCAACGCCTTTCTCATTAGTTTATGGAATGGAGGCAATTTTACCTATCGAGGTCGAGATCCTTTCCTTAGAGTTTTGTCGAGGTAAAGTTGGATGAAGCGAGAATGGATCCGATCCGATCGATCGGTTGAATTTGATTGAAGAAAAGAGGCTACGGGCTATTCACCATGGTCGATGTACCAAAAGCGAATGATGCGAGCTTCGACAAAAGGTTCGTCGAGAGAATTCCACGAGGAGACCTAATCTTGAAAAAGATCCTGCCCATACAAAAAGACTTGAGAGGAAAATGGATGCCGAATTGGGAAGGGCCTTATGTGGTGAAGAAAGCCTTTTCTGGCGGAGCATTGATATTGGCTGAAATGGATGGCAAGACCTTATCCTATCCCGTGAATTCGGATTCGGTTAAGAAATACTTCGCCTAAAAAAAAAAAAAAAAAAAAGGAGAGAGGCCAGGGTGAAAACTCGCAAAGAGCATCTTGAGACCAAAGGGATTTTGAATTGAAAACCCATAAAGGGCAATTCAAATTTTGATCAAAGGTGGGGCATGCGATGGTCTTATGGTACCTAAATTAACAAGGAGGAGAGATGTTACATCTTGGGGCATCGCAAGAGTACTCTAGATCCCTAAGCGCATATTGGGCAAAAAAGGAGCCTTCAAGAAGTCGATCTGAGAGAAACTCACGCTGCGATATCTGGGCACCTATTCCCTTTTATCCATTTTGTATTCCAAAAATGTTTGTTGACTGTAATTAATATATTCCCTTCAAATGTTGTTTCGATAAATTTCGGTTTTGTCATGATCTTTTCAAGCATTTTGCATTGAAATGATGATTAATGGACTAAAGCCATTTTCACAAAAAGAGTTCGCATATTACTCGAAAGTTTCTAAATAGTACAGAACACAAACAGGACTATTATTTAGAACTAACCAAACTCAAAGATTGGAAGCATCTCGAGAAGAAAGAGTTTAAATTGGGACTACCTCTTCGGGTTTTCTATTCAAAATTTAAGCTGAACAAGAAGACATGATACCATTTCAGTGAAGGAACCTTGATGAACAAAGAGCAATGGCAACCTAAACAGGGATTCACGCTCACAACATGCTGCGCTCATACATTCATAGATCATTCATAAGTGCATCTAATTAGGAACATTTGATTCATTTTGATCATAACATCCCAATTCTTTGACATAAGCATAAATACATGGAACTGATTCTAAAGGTCATGTCCCTAGAATCAGTGAATTTGTAGATCTCATCACCCTAAGCAGTAGGGAAACAGATCAAAGAAGATGGGCCTTAACCCCTAAGCGAGTAGGGTAATAGGTTGAAAATCACAGATCTCACCTCTCTAGAGTTGCGAGAGGAAGCAGATCAAAGATGATGGGCTTTAACCCCCTAAGCAGTAGGGTAACAAGCTAAATTTACAAGCCTTAAACCCCTAAGCAGTAGGGTAACAGGCTGAAGATTTACAGATCTTAACCCCCTAAGCAGTAGTGGACCAGATCGAAGACGAAGAACCTTAAACCCCTAAGCAGTAGGGTAACAGGTTGAATTGCAGATCTGATCTCCCTAAGCAGTAGTAGAGCAAACCGAAGACGAAGAACCTTAAACCCCCAAGCAGTAGGGTAACAGGTTGAGTTTACAGATCTAAAACCCTAAGCAGTAGGGAAATAGATCAAAGACGACAAGCCTTAACAGGCTGAAAATCAAATATCTTCTCCCTGAAATAGTGTTGGAGCAGCTAAAAGCCACAGCAAATCTCCTTGAAGTTTCAACGGAATTGATTGAAGTCACATGTCTTATCTCCATAGAGTTGCAGTAGGGCAGATTAAAACAAACCTTGCCTTCTTGAAGTTGCAGTGGAATAGTGAAACGAAGCGAAGCAACAAGAGTGGAATAAAGCTACCGGAAAAAGGGGCGCTAAACAAGTCTAGACACGATGAGACCGGGCAAAAATTGGTCTTTCTTAAGTCTTTGCTCTGTTCTCGTTACACGACAACAAGCAAAGAGGGGCAGCTGTACAAGCCCAATTTTTGGGCCCAAAACCCATTACAACCCAAAATAATGTGGCCCAAAGCAATAATAAAAGTTTCAAACCCTAGGTGCGCCGCACCTAGGGTCTCTAACTCAACCATCGCTTCATGCTAGTGGCACTACCACCGCCGTTTGTCTGCCATACAAAGAAGAAAAAAATGGTAAATAAACATGTAAATGGCTATAAAAGAGCAAAATCAAAACCTTTGTAAGGGGATCGGCACTTGTGAAATAAAAAGCAATATTAGTTTTCCAATATACAAAAAATAGAATATAGACACTAGCAATATCAAAAGCAGGAAAAGAGTCCAATATCAGAGATCGGAGAACGAAAGTAGCGAATCCAAGGTGATTTAGCTTCATTTTCTTGTTCTTAGACTCATTCCCTCATTTATACATATAAATAAAAAACATAAGAAAAAATAATAAGAAAAAGAGAAAAAATTACCCCAAAGGCGATTTTACCACCGTGCACTGTGGCCGGAGCCAGCTGAGCTACTGATGGCGCTGACGGTGGGCGTTGGTGGCCTCCTTGGCGGTTTACGGGTTTAGCCGGAGGAGAGAAGAGATTTTTTAAAAGAGGCTGGAGAAATGATTTTTTTGCCAAGATTTTGGTATTTATAAAGGGACAATCGACGTCATTTTGGGCCTTGATTTGAGCGCCAAAACGGCGTCGTTTGACTCAAGACCGAACACTGACCCGCCTATGCCCGGGATCCGCGTGTTTTTGGTGAGGGTTATTTGTGCCTCGGTCCTTCCGCCTCTGAGACTTAGTTCAATAGGGTCTCGCTATTTCCTTTTCTTTAATTTTGCCCTATAACTTTACTTCTATTTCATTTTAGTCTGTATAAAGCGTCGTGTTTTAGGGAAGGATATTTTCCCTTTGGTCCCTCCTGTTTGCTCGCGTATCCAAATTAATCCCCTTTTTCTTCATTTATTTTAAATCAGCCTCAAGATTCCATTTTTTAGTTCGATTTCGTCCTTTCTTTTTTCCTCATTATGCTAATTTAATTGTGATATTATTTATTGCATTTTATTATGGTTGTATCTTTATTAATTGATCATTATTATCATTTTTATTTGATACTTATAAATATGTGTTATAAAGATATTATTAATAGTTTTAGTATTATAATTCTTATTAATATGTTTGTATATAACCTAGGTATTCTTTTAATATATAGGTATTATGCTCCATGTTATGTATATATGTGTTAATACTATCTTGTGTCTATATTTTATACATCTGTACATATATATTATGCATATTTCTCCTTTTAATACCATATATATATATATAGATATAAAATTCTTTTATATATTATGTATAATATCCAAATATATATTCGCACATATCTGTTAATATTACCATATATTTATTTTATTTTAACATACGTATGTATTTTTAGGTAATACCTTTAATAATTGTTTTCTAACATTATTATTATTTAATATGTGTATCATATATATATCCTTTTAATATTACGTTCTTCTATACGTTACGTATATATCTTTAATAATTGTGTTATACATTACCATATCTATATAGTATTATTATCATTATTATTATTCCTAATATATATCGTCTTTTAATATCATAACATAAATATATATATGCTTTATATCATATTATTGTTATATCTATTCTCACCCTATTATATTTTATACATGGACATATACCCTTTATATAAAGTATGCATATATCGCTCGTATTATTAGTCATATGTATGTCTATTTTCAATATATGTTTATGTAATATTTTTTCAGATTATCATTATCTTTGTCTTTGTTACTATCGTTACTATATCTTGTATTGTCGTCACTATTGCATTATTGCTTTCATCATTATTATTATTACTAACATGTATATATATATACTATATATTTTATTATATCACGTATATGTTTTTATATGTACGCCATGCATATGCATTTTTAATATTGTATTATATTTATGTACATATATACTTTTCCCATATGTTTCTTATTACTTCTATTATTATGTATGCACCCTAATACATATATGTATATACTTCTATATCCTTATCATCGCCATAATTGTCATTTCATTTTGCCATTATTTATTTATTTATCTATTTGCTTGCGTATTCGACCATTTCACTTCCCTCACGCATTAGTCTATATTTACGTATTATTAACCTTGCTTTTATGTCATCTTTTTATAATTGCTTGTTATTGTCATTCATTATTATACATTATTATTAATATCATGATCTGCTCTTTATATATTACTATGAATCATATTATGTTTTTACTCAATATTTTAAAATAATTCTTTCATAAAAGTGATATTCCGTATTTGGTGATTCGAGATCATCGTGCCCTAACTTACCGGGTATGACATTTTGATATCTTGAAATAAGATCTTTTGCAAATAAAGGCAATGTTCGGGGTTCGGAAATTTGAGCAAAACGTGCCCTAACTTACTGGGTTTCGATTTTCCTCGACCACCCTAACCAACCGAATATCCTTTTAAAAGAGGTTAAAATACATCGATTTTGAAATAAAAGGCGAGCTCGTTCTCAAAAGTTCGAGATGCCTTATCTTAATTCACTGGATATGACGTATCGTTGCCTCGAGACGAGAATGTCTTTAACATTTTGATGTTTTACAAAGAGAGATCGTATTTTAAATTCTTTCAAGTTTTTAAATCTTCTACACTAAGACACTAATTAATCAACTAGGTACCAATTTTGGGCGTATTGAGGGTGCAAATCCTTCCTCGTGCGTAACCGACTCCCGAACTCGTTTTTTGATTTTCGTAGACCAAAAAAAAAAAAATTATTGTTTTAGTAAATCTTAACTTTTACTAAAATGATTAATTTAGGGTGACCCGATCACACCTCACCAAAAAAGGATCGGTGGCGACTTCTAATTTTCGTTTTTTTAAAATCCGAGTCGATTCCCGTTTTTTTTCAAAAAATGGTTACGACATATGTAATTCAAGCCACGTATGTGGCCATTATACTCAAGTGATTTGGCGCAATTCAGTTCGTCTCGGATGTGCAAAAGCGAGATGCAATAACGGGGGAACTTTTATTGTTTGTAACTATGACCCTCCAGGTAATTTTGTCGGTCAGCGTCCAATCGATGTGAATCAATCAATCAGCAGAGCAATCTCACCAAGCGCTGCTCCTGCACCATACTTCGGTAAGCTTCCAATCGATGTGAATCAATCAATCAGCAGAGCGATCTCACCAAGCGCTGCTCCTGCACCATACTTATTTCCTTCGGAACACCCAAAGAGGAACATGGGAGGATTAGGGGTGGGGTTAATTGTTGGAGCTTGTGGTTTGATTTTTGGCCTAGGTTTATTCTTCTGGTTCTTTTCAAGAACAAAAAGACACAAGGACAACGTCAACATAGACAATCACGATCACATATCTGATGTGTTCTTTAGCGGCGGCGAGTTTCGATCCGGAATGGCACCAAGGAAATTTTCCCTAGTAGAATTAGCTAAGGTGACAAATAATTTCAAAGGTGAAAAACTAGGAGAGGGGGGTTTTGGTGCAGTTTATAGAGGGCACTTAAGGGACTTGGATACCTATGTTGCTGTTAAAAGGATTTCGAAGGCCTCTAAACAAGGAATCAAGGAATATGCATCCGAAGTGAAGATCATTAGCCGATTGAGACACAAGAATCTGGTCAAGCTTATCGGCTGGTGCCACGAAAAACGCGAGCTCCTACTCGTTTACGAGTTCATGGCTAACGGCAGTCTAGATTCTCATCTTTTCAAAGGCAAAAGCTTACTGAACTGGGAAGTGAGATACAAAATCGTGCAGGACTTGGCGTCGGCTCTATTGTATCTACACGATGAAGGCGATCATTGTGTGCTACACAGGGATATCAAAACCAGCAACATCATGTTGAATTCAAATTTCAATGCTAAACTTGGAGATTTCGGGTTAGCTAGGCTAGTTGATCATGCAAAAGGTTCACAAACTACTCGATTAGCCGGAACCATGGGTTATATGGCACCGGAGTGTGTTTCTTCAGGAAAAGTTAGTAAGGAATCGGACGTTTATAGCTTTGGGATCGTGGCACTTGAAATCGCATGCGGTAGACGATCGATAGAGCCTGAATATGAAGAGGTCCAAGGCATCATTGGTAGCCTGGGTGTGGGATTCATATGGAAACCAAAGGCTGCTTGATGTTGCGGACCAGAAACTATGCATGGAGTTCGACGATAAACAGATCGAATGCTTGTTGATTGCTGGATTGTGGTGTGTCCATCCTGACCCAAGTTCGAGACCGTCGATAAGGCAAGTGATTCAGGTTCTTAACTTCGAGGCACCGTTGCCGGAACTTCCAGGTTCCAGGCCCATTCCCACATATCATGCACCAATTGCTTCTGGAGTTAAAGCAAGTGAGCCATGTTTTTCATCTTTAACTATTACCGTCCCTCGTTAAATATAATATTTTCCATATTTTTTCTGGATCAATTTATTCTCTCAATATTTCAATGGAAATATGCCACAAATCTAACCTATCATACTAATTAAAGAAAAATATTTCCTTCTTGGGTAAAAAAAAAACACGTGGCATTGTCTCGAGTTAAAATATTTCATCGAGAATGAATCTCAAGTTGTGTGTTTACCTCCTCTAAAAATAATTTAGATTCAAATTTTTATTGTAATTTTAATATTCTATAAAATTTTAATATTTCTTATATAATTTTTATTTCATGTTGTAATTTTAAGCTTTTTATGTTTTTGATTAATACTTTAAATATATTAGTTGTTTTGGTTGGATGGTTAGATAATTATGATTTCATCCTTTAGTCCTAAGTTTAATTCCTCTTATAAGCATTTTAATATGTAATTTTTATTTCATATTATTTCAAGCTTATTATTATTATTTAATTAATATTTAAAATTAATAAATATATTGTTTTCAAGTTTTTAAGTTTTAATTCATCTTTTAATTAATAACTCTTTTATTTATAAAATCAAATAATTATTGCAAATATCATTATTTTTAGTAAATATAATTTTTATATGTGTAATATTTATTTGATCTTATAATATTATAAATCACCATATCCTCATAATATAGGCGAAAAAATAAATATTACACATATAAAATTATATTTACTAAAAATAATAATATTTGTTAATTTTAATTAGATTTTAATTTTACACATATAAAAGATTTATTAATTAAAAATAAAAAAACTTGAAACAAAAAATACATATTAAAATACTTAAAAAGGAATCAGACTTAGTAAGAGAGGAGTCAAAATCTTAAGAAAAAAAGCACTAATATTTAACTACTAGTGTAAAGCCCCCACGCCCGAAACCGTCGCCGGAGTCGAGCTTGAGGAGTTACCGAACATAATTTATCAAATTAAGAACTTCAAATCTTTTGTTTCTACATTCACAGCTTTCTAGCTACTCGCGTCACAGTTACAAGAAAAATCATATCTCGAGTTATGAAACTCGAAATCAAGATCCGTAAATTTTCCCTAAATCTAGACTCATATATCTATTTACTAATTTTTTTCTAGAATTTTTGGTTGGGCCAATTAGTACAGTTTATTAGTTAAAGTCTCCCCTGTTTCAGGGTTCGACTGCTCTGACATCTGTGTATTACGAATCAGATATCTCTCTATACAGAATTTCAATGACTACGAGGTTTGTTTCTCTTAAAACTAGACTCGATAAGAATCTGTAAATATAAAGAATGACTTATAATTATTTTTTTACAATTTATTATGAATTTTTAAAGTCAGAACAGAGGATCCAGAAATCACTCTGGCCCTGTTTCACAAGGTTTCAAATATCTCATAAAGTACAATTTATATGCTATTTTTTTTTTATCCATATGAAAATAAACTCATTAAGCTTCAATTTCATAACTTTCTCATCATTTAATTCCATTTATACTATTTTTAGTGAATTTTCAAATTCATGTCATTGCTGCAGCAATATTCTGTTTTAAGGCAAATTTCATCTTTTCATGAGTTGTTATGAACTAGATAACCTATTAAACTTCCATGATATCAAACATGATCTAAATTTAACCATCACCATGACTTATCAATATCAAACATTTTCTCAACCAATCATGGCCATATCATAAAATTATTTACACAAAATAAATATATTGCTATACATGCCATACTTAAGTTTTACAAGCCATTTAGCGGATGAAAGTCCTTTGGATAGTGTGATCGAACCTTGACCCGTCTTGATTCCCGAGCTGGCTTGTTCAAAACTACAATAAATAAAGAGGAGGAGTAAGCATAAATGCTTAGCAAGTTCATATGTAAATAACAAGTAACATAACAATACAAATATACCAAACAACTTTAGCATGGTATCACCAAAACATATATCATATTTCTAAACATCATTCATCATCTTACTACCTTATCGTTGTTGTATCTATTATCAACCCGAGGGTTAAGAACATACCTGTCCAAGTGTCCATTTCACAACACTTACCAAAACGTCGCTTGCATCTTAAGTGTTCTTTCATTTCACTAGAAATTTCACCCGTTGAACACATCGAATACAACTCGGATACGGATAATTTGCACATAAGTGCCTTATATGTAATCAAGAAATCATGTAACCCGCCCCTAAGTGAACTCGGACTCAACTCAACGAGCTCGGGCGTTCGCATCCATAAGTGAACTCGGACTCAACTCAACGAGTTCGGATGCTCAACCATCCTAGTGACATGTCACTTGTATCCTAATTTATTCCTAAGGTTCAAACCGGCTTTTTTCCTCAATCTCACATTGCCGTCTTCCATGGAATATCGGAACCGATACTCGGTAGCAATTCATATTTATCAAGTAGTAAACATAATTTGCATATTACTCAACATTAACCACAAATCATAATATTTCACGATAAAAAAAATCAGCATATCATATAATTAACATCAATAACTTAAAAATAACAATTATGCTACATTATTTACACATGAACTTACCTCGTATGCGAAAATGGCTACTTTTACCATTTCATCCACAACTTGGTATTTTTCCATTTTAGCCCGAATTTCAGTTTTCCTTGCTCTATCATTTAAAATATAGTCTAATTAGGACTCACATTATTCAAATTGACCCAAAATCATATTTTGGTAAAATTACAGTTTTGCCCCTAAACTTTTGCATCTTTACACTTTTGCCCCAAAGCTCGTAAATTAAACTTCAACCTATTTTCTTATGTTTTATGACATGCTGATCATTTTTCCCTTCTATGGAAACATCAAATTCTCACTCTAACATGTACTTATGACTATTAGGTATTTTTACCGATTAAGCCCTTTTGCTAGTTTTCGCTTAAAATCGAGTAGCACAAGTTGTCTAACATAATTTAAAACCTCATATTCTATCATAAAACACCAAAATACACAAATTTCACCTATGGGTATTTTTCCAAATATAAACCCTAGGTTAAATTATTGCTAGCATAAGCTTAATCGAGCTCTAGGGACTCCAAAAGCGTAAAAATCATTAAAAACGAGGCTAGAACGGACTTACAATCGAGCTTGGAAGCTTGAAAAACCCTAGCCATGGTTTCTCCTTGCTATATTCGGCCATGGGGTTGAAGATGAGCAAAATTGGCTTTTAATTTTGTATTTTAATTCATTTTACCCCTAAATGACCAAAATGCCCTTACTACTAAACTTTCCAAAAATTCCATCCATGTCCAATTTTTGTCCATAGACTTAGAAATTGGTAAAATTTCTATTTAAGACCTCCTAATTAATATTTCAAAACAATTTCATACTAGAAACTTCTAGAATGCAAGTTTTGCAAATTATTCGATTTAGTCCCTAATTTCAATTTAAGCACTTTATGCATAAAATTTCTTCACGAAATTTTCACACAATCATGCAATCATATCATAAACCTTAAAATAATCATAAAATAATTATTTCTATCTGGGATTTTGTGGCCACGAAACCGCTATTCCGACTAGGCCCAAAATCAGGATATTACAACTAGACCAACAAAACTAAATTATATATTTTTAGTGAAAATTTGTCCTATAAGACATGTTTTCCTTTCTCTCTCTAAAAATAGTGTAAATCGATAAATTAAAAAACAATATATTTTCTCAAATAATTTATTTTTCCAACATATTTATAAAATTAACCTTTTTTTTCCAAGAAAATTCCGCATGTGGAATATTATACAATTACGGGTCAGATCAGACGTGTTTCAAACATAGCCTGATTTGAGAGGCTTCCTTCAAAACACAAACAAAAGAGAGGCCATTCATTATTTATTACTTAGTTGTGTAAAGACCACGATGCTTGACTTGCTCACCTCCACTCTTCCTCCTCCTTTCTTGGAAATTTCAGAATTTCTAGACGGAAAAAATTAGGTCAAAAAGATGTCCTTTTTATATTTTTATTTTTGAAATTTATTCTATTTTTTCATATTTCAAAATTTAATTTTAATTGTTAACATTGTTAAAACTTCTCTGTTAAATTTATTGGTGTGTCATTTTGAAATAAAAACATAAAATATAACTAAAAAAGACATAATGGAATTCAAATAAATAAAATAATCTTAATTATATTAATAGTTATACCTGAATTTTAAAATCTAAAAATAAATAATTACTATTGACTTTTATTAAGTTGCAAAGCTTTAAAATTAATGGTGGAATCAATTAGACGATCAATTCTCAATTTGATCGGTTTGATTGTCAATTCAATAATAATAAAATAAACAATTAAAAATTAGTATAAATTTTATAAATTGATTCAATCGTTGGTTTTTATCCCAATTTTGGTTTTTTTATCACTATCGGTTTGATCTATATTCAATTTTATGCCACTAGTCAAACTGATTTAATCGACTAATCTAATCTAATTCTAGTATCACTACTAATTTGCTGCACATAAATAATTGAATTGCTGATTTTTATAGTTTCTTTCATATAATTTGTTTTTTATACACCTTTCGTATAAATTGTTGAACCAATTATATAATTATAAAAGTAATTAGTACTATTTCATAGAACTAACTTTTCCATTTTCGTAAAATTAAAAATCTAATTAAAAAAAAAACTAGAAACATTAACTTCACAATTTTCTAAAATCAAATTTATTGACTAATCATCACTTTTTATAAATCCATTATGGAGATAAATACTGATAAGAGTTTTAAAATTGCTTACCGAAGACAAGCTCTGAAGTGTCCTTGTGTTGGGTGACGTGAAAGATAAGGTAACGAATGCCGCATGGTATTGCTCTTAATTTAAGCCACTGGTTTGGCTGAGCTGTGTTGTGGACTTTTTGCTGGGTCTTACTGTAACTTTACATTTGTGATAGATAATTTGATGAGCTTAATTGATCCCTCTTTTGCAAATGAAATTATGCAAGAATTCGGTAACAATTTGTTTGTTCGTCTTGGCTCTGTTGGGCCGTATGGAAACACATGGTTCCCTGGGAGCCAATCAACCAGGTTCGAACCAATCCAACGTGACGGTGGCAGCTGCACCGAGCCCTAGTTCCACAGCGGATGGTTCATCACCTCAAGACTACTTGCATGTACACAACGCAGCTCGTGCAGCAGTCGGTGTTGGCCCCCTCACTTGGGACGATGTGGTGGCAAGGTACGCAGCAGACCATGCCAAACAGAGGATATCGCAGTGTGAGCTTGTGGAGTCTAGAGGGCCTTACGGTGAGAATCTTGCATGGAGCAAGAATGACCTTTCTGGATCCGATGCTGTGAAATTGTGGATTGATGAGAAGCACTACTATGACTTTGAATCAAATAGCTGTAGTCCAGGCTATGACTGTGCCTATTATACTCAAGTGATTTGGAAATATTCAATTCGTCTCGGATGTGCAAAAGTGAGATGTAATAACGGGGGAACTTTTATTGTTTGTAACTATGACCCTCCAGCTAAGCATCCAGAGAATTGGTCACTCATCGGAGCGATCTCGCCAAGCCCTGCTGCTGAATCAGATTCCTTTGATCGGAATGACCTGATGGGACTAGTGGTGGGGTTAATTGTCGGAGCTTGTGCTTTGATTGTTGTCCTATGTTTGGGATGTTGCTTCTGTTTAAGGAGAAAAAGAAACAAGGACAACTCCAATGGAGACCATGACAATCATGTAATCATCGGAGCAATCTCGCCAAGCGCTGCTCCTGCACCACATTCCTTTCCTTCAGAACACCCGAAAAGTAGGAAAAACATTAGACGATTAGCGGTGGGGCTAGTTGTTGGAGCTTCTGGTTTGATTCTTGGCCTAGGTTTGTTAGTGGTGGGGTTAATTGTTGGAGTTAGTGGTTTGATTTTTGGCCTCGGTGTGTCCTTGTGGTTCTTTTTAAGGAGATTAAGACGAGAGGACGACACCAACGTAGACAATCACAATAACGAATCGGATATGTTCTTTCACGACAGCGACTTTCAACATGGAGTGGCGCCGAGGAAATTTTCCCTGGAAGAATTAGCAAAAGTGACAAATATGTTCAAAGGTGAAAAGCTAGGAGAGGGAGGTTTTGGTGCAGTTTATAGAGGGTACTTGAGGGACTGGGATACCCATGTTGCTGTTAAAAGGATTTCAAAGGCCTCTAAACAAGGAATCAAGGAATATGCATCCGAAGTGAAGATCATTAGCCGATTGAGACACAAGAATCTGGTCAAGCTTATTGGCTGGTGTCACGAAAAACGCGAGCTCCTACTCGTTTACGAGTTCATGGCTAATGGTAGCCTAGATTCCCATCTTTTCAAAGGCAAAAGCTTACTGAACTGGGAAGTGAGATGCAAAATCGTGCAGGACTTGGCGTCGGCTCTATTGTATCTACATGAAGAAGGCGATCATTGCGTGCTACATAGGGATATCAAAGCCAGCAACATCATGTTGGATTCAAATTTCAATGCTAAACTCGGGGATTTCGGGTTAGCTAGGCTAGTTGATCATGCAAAAGGTTCACAAACTACTCGATTAGCCGGAACCATCGGTTATATGGCACCGGAGTGCATTTCTTCAGGAAAAGTTAGTAAGGAATCAGATGTCTATAGCTTCGGCATTGTGGCACTCGAAATCGCGTGCGGTAGACGATCAACAGAGCCTGAATATGAAGAGTCCAAGGCATGGTTGGTGGCCTGGGTGTGGGATTCATATGGAAACCAAAGGCTGCTTGATGTTGCGGACCAGAAACTATGCATGGAGTTCGACGATAAACAGATCGAATGCTTGTTGATCGTCGGATTGTGGTGTGTTCATCCTGACCCGAGTTCAAGACCGTCAATAAGGCAAGCTATTCAGGTTCTTAACTTTGAGGCACCGTTGCCGGAACTTCCAAGTTCAAGGCCCATTCCGACATATCATGCACCAAATACTTCTGAAGTTAGAGCAAGTGAGCCATGTTTTTCATGTTTAACTATTACAATCCCTCGTTAAATATATGTATAGATAGGGGACTTGAATAACTCCATTAACTCTGCTTGTCAACACTCATTTTCGCAACATTTTCAATATAAATGTCACAAATTTCATCCATGTACTAATAAAACCCAAAAAGAGTTTCTTGGAATGTTTATTTTCCCCTTATATTATCAATTTCGTTATACTAAGATGTTAATATAATGATAAAAGATTTCGTTGATATTATTAATTTAAGTCTCACCAAATATAAATTTAGTGTATTTATCGATTATTGCATTCTTAATTGATAGTTTATTTAATTATAGTTGAATGAACACCAACTTAATTGAATAATGACTAAAATATCATTATTTTACAAAATGAACTATATAATTTTAAAGATATTTTTATCTCTTTATATCTTTTTATAAAAATAAAAAATACAGACATAGCTTTTAACATCTCTATTTTTCCATTTCAACTACAACCTCATTTATTTTTATATTAATTTTTTATAAATATATTTGTTACATAATTTTATTTTTCACACACAATTTAATTATTTTATAATTCCAAGATAATTATAAATTTAAAAGGAAATTTGAAAATTATCCATCTAGAACAGTGACCAAAACTTTTTCCTGGAGTTTTGGTCCTTCTATTATACTTAAATTTAAATTTAAATTTTGGTCATTAGACTCAAGTTTAATGTAATTTGGTTCGTTATTTTTATAATGCTTTTCAAATAATTAACAGACAGTTAACTCCATTAATTAACTATTTTAATGCAAAAAGTAGTAAACGAGCTTAATTAAATTCAAACTCAAATAACTTAATTATATCTCGAGTCAACTAGAACTTAAAAATAGATATTTAATCTAGTTCAAGTTTGACAGTATTCAGGCTCAGCTTAACTCAGTTACACCCTAGTTGGATGAAAATCCTTCATCCTCAGCATCGATACTTCTCCTAATTCAACTTGCAAAGTAGCAGGAGGAAGAATTACTTTATCATGAAATTGCTCTCTAAATTTCTCCTATGCTTCGCTGGAGGTATTCATGAAATCAAAATATGCTTCAACTCCTGCACAAGCCTTCAACGCATTACTTTCATGCAGCAAGTTTTTAGCCTTAGTCTGACAATGCTACCAGATCTTAGCCATCTTCATAAAGGTTAGCACACTTTCTCTCAAACAGTTCTGTAACATCCTTATGCCATGTTCGACTCAAGGAATCTGATATAAGAATATCACATTTGGTGCCAAAGTAATTCTTGGCTAATCACTAATATATTAGAACATAAAAACGGACACTTGAAACATACTTAATATTTTTCTTAAGTACATGCCATTCTATTCAAAATTTTAAAACATACCCTATTATTGCTTAAAGATGTAATGAGATGAAAGCTTGCAATTTTAAAATTCAACTCTTCAAAAAAAATTCCTGCACCTAATCTGCTCACGAAAACAAACCGTCTGACATGAGTATACACACAAGGGTATTACTATAATTCAAATACTTAAGGTAAAACAAAATATATATATATATATATATATATATATATATTAAATCTTACCACTATTTTACCTTTAATAAATCTTTCATACATTTAAACTTAATTTTTAATTTAATAATATGTATTTTAAATAGCTTTTCTTCATTTTAATTTATATATCTTCTTACTACATCAATATTCATTTCATGCATTTCATCAATAACCATCTCATAAATCATTATTTCATAAATTTCATTTCTATATCTCAATTCAATAACTTATTCTCAATAAAATATTCGTTTTGTAACGCCCCAATTTTGGGGAATTCTGTGAATGTTGGCAAAATTTCATGCTTTAATTTCGTCATTTGCAAGTGAAATTATGAAATAGGACCTATGTGAAGATGTTTGAAAATACTATAGGCTAAATTGAATTGACCAAATAAATAGGAGTGCAAAATAGGAGGATTTGCATGACAAACCTCCCATTTTACATGAAGTGGCCAGCCATCATGTTGTTGTAGACAAAATGTACACTTGATATCCATAATTTATAGTACAAATTGATACAAATTGATAATAGGTTAGGTAAATGTTCCATGATAATGGGTTAGGTAAATGTTTCATGATAATGGGTTAGGTAAATGTTTCATGATAATAATTTCATATCTTTTGTATTAAAGAATTAAATGGATGAAATATGAAGTTTTATTAAAAGAAAAAGGGGTGAAAAGAACAAAGTTTTATCCATCTTTGTTCATCATAGCTAAGTTAGAGAAGAGAAAGGAGAGGAGAAAGCTCTTGAGTGTTCGGTCACTTGGGGAAGAAAATTGAAGGTAAGTTCATGGTAGTTGGCTTCTATCTTGATGTTCATGAGTTCTTCTTGATTCTACCTTAACTCTTGAAGCATATTTTGGTTTTTAGTTGTGTTGTGAGCATTTAGTCATGAATTAAAATGAAGGAAATGGTTGTTGTTTCATGTTCTTTTGATGAAAAAAATGGAAGATAGGTGAAGTTGAGCCAAACAAATGAGCATGCATGTGCCTTAGATGTTAAAGGGAAAAATCAGCTAACATGTTGTGCTTTAAAATGATGAAATGGAGATTATTATTAAGTAAAATCATAGATATGTGATGATTGATTGGTGATATACATGTTTAAATAACATGCATGCAAGGTATGTGTGAAAGAGTGATTTGGTAATAAATCTGCTGGGGACAGCAGCAGTAACGTGACTTTGGAAAATCACCAAAAATTGTGGGAGATGAATTAGAAGCTGAATAAATTATGTAATTAAAGCTTATTGAGTCTAGTTTCTAATGAAATAAACAAGAACATATTTTGAATTCTGTACAATGAGAAATTTGATTCGTAATGAAGAGTGGTCAGATTAGTCAAACAGTGAAACATGGGAAACTTTGAGAAAACTCTGGTATTGATTGGCTAAACCAAAAATTCTGAAAATTTTATGGATAGAAGATATATGAGTCTATTTTCAGGAAAATTAACGGAACTTGATTTGGAGTTTCGTAGCTCCAGTTATAAATAATTTAGTGACTGTTGCTCAGGAAGACAGCTTGCAGTGAAATTATGATTATGTGGTAAACATTGACAAAAATTTGTTAATGAGTTGCTTATTGATTTCTTATAAGCTTACTATGATCTGTAAGTGTGGTTGGCGAATATTGTAAGGGGTTAATCGTAGTTTGTATTTGAATAGTTAGATTAACGTGTTAGTAATCCAATTGTAGGCGGTTCGTGTGTGGATCTCACAAGATATCATCGCAAATGTGTGTAACTAACACCCTCTTTCTTAGTCTGGATCGGCAAAAGTCGAAAAGCGAAATGCCGAAAACCGGTATTTTGTAGATTTGCGAAAAGCGAATGCTCGTGAGGTAAATCGATTAATGTTTTTGGTAAGCTGTAAAATTTGGACTGCAAAGTGCATGATTTACGTGCCCTCGATATTTTTGGGCTTAATAGGCCAAAATTGGAATGATGGGCCAATCTGCCCAATTCGGTAAGAACCCTCGATGCGTGATTACGTTAGTACGTGAAAAGTAGAAATATGCATGAAAAACCCTAAAACAGCTAAATTACTATAATACCCCTATGTATGGAAAATTATCATTATACCCCTAGGTGCAAAATTACCAAATACCCCTAGGGTTAAATTGACCTAAATGCATGTTTGATTGTTGTTATTTACTGCATGCCATGTTGTTATTATCGATGCATGGGATTGGGATATTGACGGAGGAAGTACTGAAAGTGGCTTGTCCACATCTTGGAGGCTTTGCCTCAATTCTTCGATAACTTCAGCAGACAAGGTCAAGAATCGTGGAGTGTTAATGGGTGGGTTGAATTATTCCCCACATAGAGTGTATGGCTGGTGCGGGTGGAGTGTAGTGGTTGGTGGGTTGAGTAGTCTCCCAAATGGGCTTGCATATGTTATTGATGTTGCATGTATTTTGAAATGGGCCTATGGGCCATACATTATCTGAATAAGGGCTAAGGCCTAGTTTATTGTAATCTGAAAGCGCCTCGCCCAAGACCACTTGTTACTGAATGGGCTTAGGCCCAATAGGCTTGAGCTGACTTGGGCTTTGAATGGGTTTTCCTTACACACCGAGTTTCCCCAAATTCACCCTTTTTATTTTCATCCACGCAGGAAATCCCCAACCAT
The DNA here is from genome assembly GCF_025698485.1 of Gossypium arboreum. Taxonomy (NCBI): domain Eukaryota; kingdom Viridiplantae; phylum Streptophyta; class Magnoliopsida; order Malvales; family Malvaceae; genus Gossypium; species Gossypium arboreum. The sequence goes on along the minus strand of NC_069082.1, from coordinate 6,114,257 downwards.
AGTGGGCTTGGAGCTGTGAGGGAACTCGGAGTGGCCACCCGTTCTGAAAGTTTGGTTTTCTTCTGGTGAACTGGACATCCTTTTATTTACGTTTGAAGTTTTGGGTTTTTTAAATGTAATAAGGCCGCTTAATTATTTTTGATGGTTTTAATATGTATTACTAAGATAGGTATTACTTATTTTAACTGTTGAAATTGAATAGCTTTAGGGCGCGTTTTCAAAAACAACAATTGATTTCCAAATAATACGACAACAAGCAAAGCTTCCGCAATGAAAGTATTTTCCAAAATTAATCACTTTTCCTAAAAATGACTTAATCAAAATCGGTTTCCTAGAAATATCCATGACTTTAAGGTGTGGCAATGGCGGTATGCATGTCTAGGATTGGATCCGAAGGGAGCTTGGTACTTAAGCAGTCCGATGGACTCACCACCTCTTTTCCGGTTTCCTACCTGGTGCACAGCTTCCATCCACTTTAACCTATAATCTTCTTTTAAAACACTAAGTAAGTTTTTCTGGATCAATAATATAAAATGTTTTGAATGCTTCGATGTGGCATGTCGAATCCGACCATAATGTCTGGGCCGGGTTTGGGGTGCTACACGTTTCTATTCATAATCAATCAATAACAATTAGTTGTTCAGTATTTTAATATAATCATTTAGTAATAATATCAATTATTCAGTAACATTAGTCTTTTAATAATTATTTAAACCAACATTTTTCAATAAAATTAATTATAATTAATTCATATGATTATATTCAATTAACTCATACACTATTTCATTATTTCCTATTCATTTCATTTTCACCTCTTATTTCGATATCTCAATTTCAATTCATATTTTAATTCATAATTTCACTTTCTCATACTTTCAATAGTTCAGTCGATCAAATTCATTCGATTTTCTCATTTCATTTATTCAACTGATTTCAATATTAATAATTTGATGTTTTAGCAAATTCATGAATCTTATGTTCATGCTTCAAATTTCACATCTCAATTCATTTCACAATTCAACTCATAATTTCTTTCTCATACTTTTAATAGTACGATTAATCAAATTTATTTAATTTTCTTATTTCAGTTATTCACCCTATTAACAAACCCGGGCTTTGGCGGATACACGGATCCAACCAAACACACCAGAATGGCACCCAGTGCCTCGTCGGATAGTTCGAAGCAAAGTTTGACACCCAGTGTCTCATCGGCCTAGCCGAAGTAAAGTGGTACCCAGTACCTCATCGAATCTATCCCAAGTACAATAGTGACACCCAGAGTCTCATCGACTCGAGGTCGAAGTATTCTTGAACACTTCCAATCCTATGGCATGCCAACTATATCCAACTTAGCCCGACTAGTTAATAGGGTACTTAATTCACTCTCTCTTTTTCAATCAATATTCACATCAATTCCACTTAAATCACAATTTCACTTTTATTTCAAAAATCCACTTTCAAAATCAAATACACTTTCCATTCACCAATCAAAATACGATTCAATACTAATACATATTTCTTATTCAATTCAACTTCACTTTAAATCCCAAATTCTCTTTCAATTCAACAATTCAATCATAATCCAATTCAAATTCACTTTCCACTTTCTAATCAATATACAATTCAATACCAATACATATTTTTGATATATATTCACAAATAATCATACTTGATTCAATTCAAACCACTTTTCAATCAATACATAATTCATATATTCACACATGTTCATAATTTAATTCACTTTTATTCAATTCATATTTTAATTCATTTTCCAATCAAATTTAAATCACTAATTACTTTTCAATCAATATACATTTCAAATAATCACATATTTTCTTCATTCAATTCATTTTGATTCAATTCAAATCACTTTTAATTTCCAATTTGTTCACATTTAATTTCAATAGCCATAAACACTTTTAAATCAATTTCATTCAAATCAATATCATTATTTCAATTACTTTCCTAAATTTATCTACCATGCATTTTAATTAAAATATAACAATTAATAATAAATAGATTTGAATTATATATAGTAATACAAACCCAAATTTACTCGGTTACTCCTCGTCAAATTTTTTCTTTCCTTTCGATGCCAATGCCTCAAGTTCTTTGCTAGCTACGGAAATTAAAATAATTATACTATTAATTACAGCATAAATTCACAATAAATAATTGAATTTCTATTTAATTCAAACCATGATTTCAATTTGATCCTATTTAACTCATTTACTTTTATAACTCAATTCATACTTCATTTCTATTCAATTTCCTATCATATTCACCCTAACCATCAAATATTTATAATAAAACCCTAATCTCAAGTTTCTTTCAATTTAGTCCCTCTAACATAAAACTTATAGCTTCTTTTATAATTTAATCCCTTAATCAATTCTAACTTAAAATTCATTCAATTAAATCCCTAATTCATCTTTTTGTTTAACATAAACTATACTTGAAAACTTATGAACTCTTAAAATATCAACTTAATTTCAGTAAAACCTTATTTTAAAGCTTTTAAAATATCAAATTTAAGAGAAAAGGACTTAATTTAACTTAGCAATTAAACTTGAAACTTCTAAATCCTAATTCTTCCTCTCTTTTTTCTTTCCCTTTCCTTTCTTTCTTTTCGTCTGTTCCCTGTTTCTTCTTTCTCTGTTTCTTTTCTTTTGTTTTTTTATTACTATATATATATATATATATACACACTTTATTTTATTTATTTACTTAACATATATTATAACATATTTATTCTAAATATCTATTAAGTATTTAATCATATATATATACAAATGTACACCATCAATACCATACAATTGTCATCATTTATTTTATTTTTCACACATCAATCTTATAATTTTATTATTTAATTAGCAATAATAAAATTTAATCTAATTATCTATTACTTTAATATTAAGTAAATAAATTATTTTATAACAAGTATACATATATCTATTTATTAACAAATATTTATATTACATTTGTCACCTTTTAAATTAGTTTTTCATATAAAATCTTATATAATAATTATTTACTTAATAACAATAAATAAATAATAAATATATATTTTAACAAAAATTACATGTATTACAATTTTATTATACATATTATTACACATGAATTTTATTTCCACCTTACATTTGTCATAATTAAATTTATTTGATAATAATAATAATAATAATAATAATAATAATAATAATAATAATAATAATAATAATAATAAAAATATCTATTTGCTTAAATGAAAAGTAATTAAATATTTTTGTTACAATTGAATACATATTATTATTACATTTGCATATTTTTATCACCGTCCACTTGTCAAAATCATATTATATTTATCATATAAAAATCTAATTATTTTAAATTAATTTAATATAATTTATTACTAATATATATGTTATAATTAAAAACTAAGTAAAAATCTTAGATTTTTACTTAATATGCCGTCTCAACTTATGCTAAATGGCATATTTTCCATTTTGGTCCTTTTACTTTTCTATTAATCTATAATTCAACTTTTACCCCTTATTCAATTTAGTCTTTTTTTCTTAATTACCCTTAATTAAGCTAAATTAATCTATAATTCAACTTTTACCCCTTATTCAATTTAGTCTTTTTTTCCTAATTACCCTTAATTAAACTAAATTAACTTAATTATAAACACACCACTAGACTCATAAATATTTCTAATAATTATTTACGAACCCATTTTGTTAAGAAGGAGGCCCAATATTATACTTTTCCGATGCCCCTGAATTTTGAGTCATTACAGAACCCATTAGATTTATTGGCAGATATGGAGCACCAACATCCTTTCGCTCCAAGGGTATATTGGCGATCAAGCAAGACATGGTCTCCTCGGGGTTCAATGGAAAATCATCCGTGGTAAGTTTATCTCGCTAGTTGAAAAACTTCATGTACAGATTATAAGAGCTAAAGATAGACCCTAACACTTTTCTCCGTGATTCCAGAGTTGCTAGAGGTTGCAATCCTAGTAGTGTTAACAGGTTATGAAGTAGGAAACAAACCAATTATTGGTTGAGAAACATGTAACTCCCCAAAATTTCCTATACAACATTTGATATTGATATGTGATCGTGTTTAATGAATTTTTAAAGAAATATGAAAATGAGTAAGATAAAGAGAATTCATAAGGAATTAAATTTATATTGGAAATGAAAATCAATATAAAAATTATGAATGTGTAAATGTGGATAAAGAACCAAATCTTAAATTTTAAAAAGTTAGAGAACTAAAATGTAATTCCACCAAATTAAGAAATATGAGGTAATTTTGATTATTTAACGGGAGAATGACTTGGAATATGAATTAGTATAACAAAATTCACTTTTGGACTAATTTCTTCATTTTTTTTAGGTCCAAGTGTATATTGGCGATCAACCTCAAATTTCTTCAACCCACCTTGATTTCTCACTAAAATCAAGTAGATATGTACCATCTCAAAATTTTCTAATTAGACACATGGCACTATTCTAATAGTGAATATGTTAAATTTCTGAGAAAATTGAAAAATGAGCCAATTAAAAGAATTTTTATGAAAATAAAGTGATTTTAAATAAGAGAATTTATGAAAAAAATTTAGAAGTGAAAACATGAGGAAAGGATCAAATCATAAATTTTGAAAAATATGAGTAAAGTGAAAATTTGACCAAAATGGGAAAAAAAGAATTACTAGTTGTCGTAACCATTTTTTTGAAAAATGGGAATCGACTCGGATTTTGAAAATGAAAGAACGGGAGTCGCCACCAATCCCTTTTTGATGAGGTGTGATTGGATCACCTTAAATTAATCATTTTAATAAAAGTTAAGATTTACTAAAACGATAACTTTTGGTCTACGAAATTCAGAAAATGAGTTCGGGAGTCGGTTACGCACGAGGAAGGATTAGCACCCTCGACACGCCCAAAATTGGTACCTAGTTGATTAATTAGTGTCTTAGTGTCGAAAATTTAAAAACTTGAAAGAATTTTGAAATACGATCCTTCTTTATAAAAAGCTCAAGTGTTAAAGACCTTCTCGTCTCAAAATATGAAATGTCACATCCAGTAAGTTAGGACACGACATCTTGAATTTTCGAAAGCGAGCTTGCCTTTTATATAAAATTTGCATATTTTACTTTATTAAAAGGGTATTCGATTATTTAGAGCAAACGAGAGAAATCGAAACCCAGTAAGTTAAGGTACGTTTTCTCGAATTCTCAAACGCCGAATATCGCCTTTATTTTAAAACAAATTCTTATTTCGAGGTGACAAAATGTCATACCCAGTAAGTTAGGGCATAACACTTCGCATCTTCGAGAATAAGCATTTTTCAAAACTCGTATAGCGATTTAAAAGAGTATTCCGTTATTTAGGTTAAATGAGAAAAATCGAAACCCAGTAAGTTAGGGCACGATTGTCTCAAATTACCAAATACGGAATATCACTTTTATGAAGGAATTATTTTAAGGTATTGAGTGAAAAATATGATGTGATTTATTGTAGAACATAAAACCAAATCATGGTGCTAATACACAATAATAAGTGCGACAAAGATCAATAACAATGATATAGCGATTATAAAAAGATGAAAACAAGGCTAGCAATATAAAAACATAAAACACGAGCATAAGGCAAATGATCGAATAAAAATAAATAAAACATGCCAAAATAAAAATGACAATGATAACGAAAACGATAACAAAAATAATAATATAAATAATAATGACATAGAATGATAATAATATATATGGTATTAAAATATATACGTAATGATAGAAATAAAAGTATATATAACATTAAAAATATATGTACGGAATACATATGTGAAATAAGCACATAATAGTTATAAAAATATGAATAATATGATATTTACAATATATATATATATATATATATATATATATATATATATATAAACATAATGAAAAATGATGTGCATGATATTAATATACAAGATATAGTTTAAAACATAACCGTAAGATAACATGAGAAATGAAAATATATAAATGATATAGTATTAAGGTATATGTATAACAATAAAAATACAATATTAATATATATATATATACATAATATATAAAAAATATATCCGTATATGTATACATAATAAAATGCAATATTTAAAATATTTACATAGTATATACATGCTAAAAATGATGATAATGTTTAAAATAAATATTAATGATATTACCTAGATACATACATTTATGTTAAAATGAGTACATGATAGTATGTACATAATATATTAAAAATATATATATACATATAATATTTATAAAAATATAAAAATATATACATAATATGCATAAAGTATACATATACATATTTATAATACTTAAAAGGAACAAATGTACATAATAATGCTAATACGTATTTATGTAGTGCAATGTATATACATCAAATGAATATATATATAACATAAAAATACATTAATAAAAAAAAAATAATATTAAACTATTAAAAATACTGTATACCATATATACATAAGTATTAAATAAAGGTAGGACGAAATTGGGTTGAAAGCAGAATCTTAGAGGCGAATTTTAAAATAAATAAAAGGAGAAGGGGGCTGATTTGAACAAGCGAGCAAACAGGAGAGCCTGAAGGAGCAAATAATCCACCCTTTCTAAGCGGCGCCGTTCGTTGGTTTGTCAGTTATGGGGTTCGAGGGTTAAATTGCAAAAGAATAAACAAATCGTGGCTAAATTAAAGAAGCAAAAAGGACCGCATTGGAGTAGCCTCAAAGAGCGAAAGGACCAAGGGTGCAAATAGACCCTTGGTCAAAAAACACGCGGATCCCAGGCCATTTCGGGTCGGTTTGTCGGGTTCCCTCCCCAAAACGACGTCGTTTTGCGTCTGGGGAGGGCTCCCCAAAACGTTGTCGTTTCAAAGGCCTATAAAAGCCAAAATTTTTTTGAAAATTTCATTCTTCCTGCATTTGAGAAAAAAAAAGGGAAAAGGGGGATTTTTCTCTCTAGGGAAGACCCAGAACCGGCCAAGGGATTCGGCCACCCCCCACCGTGGCTCCACCGTGCGCCGCCGCCTCCGGCCACCGTACACGGTGGCCGAAATTCCAAAAAAGGGTAAAAATGTAGTTTTTTTTTAATGTATATATATGTAATATATGTGTTGTTTTTAATAGAATATAGATTATATAGTAAAAAAAAAGATAAAAAGGCACAAGACCTTCGATTCGGCCTTTGATGTTTCTTGCTGATGATTTAGTATATTGAAGCCTCTTTTTTGACGATGCTATTCCCTTGTATTTTTATTGATGTTCTTTGTTTTTTGAATCAAAAAAAGAAAAAGAAAAAAGAGAGCCCCCTTTTTTACATTGTATGTTCGGGCTTATATAGCTGTTTACACTACCACCATCCATTGCTTTCTGCCTTTTCTTTATTAAATTTTTGTAGGTGAACGGTGGTGGAGCAGAGGCCACTTGCAGGCGTCGGTGGTGGATGGGGTGGGGAGCATGTGCTGACGGCTAGGGTTTTAGGTTTTCCTTTATTTTTATTTAATGTATTGGCCTAGGGTTTCCTTTGAAATTGGGTTTTGGGTAGGTTATTTGGGTTTTAGGTTTAGTGGGTTCAATGGGTATTTAGTGGGCTTGGGTTTGGGTCCAAAATTGGGCTTGTACAGCTGCCCCTCTTTGCTTGTTGTCGTGTAACGAGAACAGAGCAAAGACTTAAGAAAGACCAATTTTGTCTCACTGTGTCTGGACTTGTTTAGCGTTCCTTTTCTCCAGGTAGCTTTATTCCAATCTTGTTGCTTCGCTTCGCTTCACTGCTCTACTGCAACTTCAAGAAGGTAAGGTTGGTTTTGATCTGCTCCGCTGCAACTCCATGGAGATAAGACACGTGACTTCAATCAGTTCCACTGAAACTTCAAGGAGATCTGCTGTAGCTTCGATTAATCCACTAAAACTTCAAGGAGATCTGCTGTGGCTTTTAGCTGCTCCAACGCCATTTCAGGGAGAAGATATTTGATTCTCAACTTGTTACCCTACTGCCTAGGGGGTTAAGGCTTGTCATCATTAATCTGTTTCCCTACTGCTTAGGGGTTTAGATCTGTAGACTCAATCTGTTACCCTACTGCTTAGGGGTTTAAGGTTTGAAAATTTGGCTTGTTACCCTATTGCTTAGGGCAATAATATCTATAAACTTCAGCTTGTTACCCTACTGCTTAGGGGGTTAAAGCTTGGTGGTTTGAATCTGCTTCACTGCATTCGAGGAGGCAAAATTCGATGTATTTGATCTGTTCCACTGCAACTTCAGGGAGGTGAGATCTGTGATTTTCAGCCTATTACCCTACTGCTTAAGGGGTTAAGGCCCATCTTCTTTGATCTGTTTCCCTACTGCTTAGGGTGATAAGATCTGCAAATTCGGCTTGTTACCCTACTGCTTAGGGGGGTTAAAGCCTTTTGAATTCAATCTATTACCCTACTGCTTAGGGGCTTAAGGTCTGTACATTTAGTCTGCTCTACTGCGACTTTAAGGAGATGAGACTTGTAACTTCAGTCTGCTCCACTGAGACTTCAGGAAGACAGGATTCGCTGGATTTGATCTGTTCCACTGCAACTTCAGGGAGACGAAATCTATAATTTTCAGCCTATTACCCTACCGCTTAGGGGTTAAGGTCTAAATTTAACTGTTACCCTCTTGCTTGGGGTTTAAGGCTTGGTGAATTCATCGATTCTAGGGACATGACCAGAGAATCGGTTCCATGTATTTATGCTTATGCCAAAGAATTAGGATGCTATGATCAAAGTGAATCAAATGCTCCTACTTGGATGCATTACGAATGATCTATGAATGTATGGGTGCAACATGTGGTGGCGTGAGTCCCTTTTAATGTTTAGGTTGCTATTGCTCTTTGTTCATCAAGGTTCTTTCTCCGAAAAGGTACTGCCTTCTTGTTCACTCACATTTTTAACGAAAACCCAAGAGGTGGTCCCAATTTATACTCTTTCTTCTCGATGCTTGAATCTTTGAGTTTGGTTAGTTCTAAATAATAGTCCTGTTTGTGTTCTGTACTATTTAGAAACTTTCGAGTAATGTGCGTAACTCTTTTGCAAAAATGGTTTTAGTCCATTAATCATCAATGCAAAATGCTTGAAAAGATCATAACAATGACAAAAGCGAAATTTACGAAATAACATTTGAAGGAATATATTAATCACAGTCAACAAACATTGCCGAATACAAAATGAATAAAGGAATAGGTGCCCCAGATATCGCAGCGTGAGTTTCTCTGTACTGACTTCTTGAGGACTCCTTTTTTTGCCCAATACGTGTTTAGGGGATCTAGAGTACTCTTGCAGACGCCCCAAGATGTAACATCTCTCCTCATTATTAATTTAGGTATCATAAGACCATCGCATGCCCCACCTTTGATCAAAATTTGAATCGCCCTTTACGGGTTTTCAATTCAAAATCCCTTTGGTCTCAAGGTGCTCTTTGCGAGTTTTCATCCTGGCCTCTCCTTTTTTTTTTTTTTTAGGCGAAGTATTTCTTAATCGAATCTGAATTCACGGGATTGAATGTAACAGCCTAATTTTCAGTGGTATCGGGAATAGAGATTTGAGATCACTAAATCCGATGGGTGAGTTAAAAATTTAATAAATTAATACCTATGAGTCAAATGCGAATATAAAAGCATTTTTGAATTAGTGAATTTGGTGATTTAAAAGAATTAATTAGGTAAATTGGGTCGAGAATGAGGTATCGAGACCTCAACTTCATAAATCGAGCCATAAATATTTTTAGAAATATTTATGGAGTGTTGGTGAGGTAGTATTAAAATTAGGCCAGAAAATTTTTACGTTTGGGTGGTTAATTAAATAAAAAGGACTAAATTGAAAAGGGTGTAAAAGTTGCTAGAAGGATTAAATAGCTCAATTGTCAAATGAGGAAGGACCTAAAATGAAAATAGTCCTAAAGGAGATATTTTGGGCGGCAATAGCTGAGAAAAATCAGGAAATGGATGAAATAAGGGCAAAATTAGAAAATTGCCAAAATTGGCTAAATAAAAATGGGACTAAATTGGAATATCTAGAATTCTCTTCATTTCTCTTCATATTCATCAGCTGAAAAACAGCCATGGAGGAGGGTTCAAGTTGGTTTTCATACTCTAGCTTCATGTAAGTTTAATTCTTGCTTTCTCCTTGAAATTTTTATGTTTTTGTGACTTTTACAACTAGGTCCACTTGTTGAATTCATTAGTTTTTGATTCTATGAAAGAAATTGAAAGTTGTTATGAATATGTGCTAGAAGTATATGATTATTTGGCATGGAATTAGAGCTTTAAATTATTTATATGCTGATTTTATTGAAAGAATTGAATAGAAAGTGAATGTTTGGGACCTAATTGTAAAAGAATTTGAAGTTAAAGTTTCATATGAAAATTCTGAATTTCAAAAATTATGAAATAACTTATAATGTCTAGAAAAAGTGTTAATTGAGAAAATTATCTTAATTGAGGGGTTAATTGAGCTAGGACTGAATTGTATGAATTGTGAAATTTGGGGCAAAATGGAAATAAACATTTTGCACTAAAACTGTTTTAGACAGCAACAGTAGTCTAACTTTGAAAAATCACTAAAAATTATAGAAATCGAATTAGAGGATGAATAAAATATGAAATTAAAGCTTATTGAGTCTAGTTTCTTATAAAAGAAATTATGTAAGCAATGGAGTTGTAAATCATCAGATACAATAATTTTTGTGAGACAAGGTCAGAATGATTTCGAGTTCCCCTGTTCTGACTTTGGAAAATCATAAAAAATTGGATAAAAATAATTAGGGGTTTAAATTTATATGTTTAGAATCCTAAATGAGTCTATTTTCAAGAGAAACAAACGAGGACATCATTCGAATCCTGTACAAGAAGATAATTAATTTTTAGTGAAGAAGGGTCGGAACCGTCAGATAGCAGAACAGGGGAGACTTCAATGAATAAACTGTATTAATTGGCCTAACCAAAAATTATGAAATTTTTATGGTAAGAAGTTATATGAGTCTAGTTTCAGATAAAATTAGCGGATCTTAATTTGGAGTTCTATAGCTCAAGATAAAAATAATTTAGTGACTATGACACAGATGGATAGCTTGAATATTCACATAAGTAGATAATGAAAATTATGGATAATGTTACTTACAAGTGTGTTGTTTATACTAAGGATGTGGATGGAGAGGAGGAGGAGGAAAATATACATATATATGAATGACTCGTGTATAAATTGATCACATGCCCGGTTATAATCGATGAGTGTTGGATTAGAAATGATATAATGTTTTATTTGGAATATTTATTATGAAATTATGATTATCGTTATAATACAAAAATTGAACTTGTGAGTTTATATGGCTAAATTTTAGTGATTATTTGTTAATTTTATGAATTTTATGATGAGTTATTTCATATGTATTGATGATAAAATCGTGAATAATGTAAAAGCATGAAAATATAATAAATGATCAAATTGAGCATTTCAGGTTCGGGACAAGATGAATTGAAGGAAAAGACCATGGTTGGACCATGGAAACAAGTGATAAGTGATAGCTTGACTACACATATCGATCAAGGACAAATGAAAGTGATAAGTAATAACTTTGGCTACACTTATCTGATTAAGGACAAGTGAAAGTGATAAGTGATAGCTTGGCTACACTTATCGATCAATGGCAAATGACAAGCTGAAAAGTGGTAGCTTCACTACGATCGATGAAAAGTGGTAGTTTCACTACGATCGGTGAAAAGTGGTAGCTTCGCTACCTAATCGGTGAAAAGTGGTAGCTTGCTACACCGATCGGTCAAAGTGGTAGCTCGGCTACGATCGATGAAAATGGTAGCACCACTACGATCGATGAATAGTGGTAGCTTTGGCTACAAGTGACAAGTGACAAGTGATTTACGATAAGACCATATCCGGATATGGCATCGGTGTGATATATGCTCTCGTATAAGACCATATCCGGGATATGACATCGATGAGATATGTGATTACGTGTAAGACCATAGCTGAGCTATGGGATCATTATGTGAAGATGTAAGACCATAGTTGAACTATAGCATCGAAAAAACCCAAGTACTCAATTCGTAAGATGTTCACTAATTTGAAGAAGTTTGGTAAGTATTACATGGAATTATGTGACATAAGGAAATACGAGTTGATGAGACATGAGCATAAAACTTGGTTGATGGATGAATTCATTTGTGATTATATATTTCTACGCCTTGAGTGTATTATCCGTATGAATTGGTACTCCAAATAAGTTAATGAGAAAACTTCTAGTATGAAATAATCTGAGTTCGAAATGAAATATCATGAAAACGTACTTGAAATACATTGGTATGTATTGTATATGCTATTTAAATTCATAAATGTGGAAAGCAAATGTATGTGGAAATGTAAGATGATGATATTTGTACATGGAATTTATTGATGAATACGTACATCAAAATTTATATGATAAATTTTAGTGAACATTGAAATTGGGCTCAATAAGTGATTTGGCAATTTAAATTGTAATTGGTAGGAAGAGTTAATGAATTGCATATTTATGAATTGTTACACGTATTTGTCTGAAATACGAGGAAGTGATGGTAATTGATGCATGGAAATATGAAACTATGATATATATAAAAACATGGAATATGTTTGATAAATGTGTTCATTCATAATTATAGAATTATGTACCTCATGTGTGCTATTTGCATAAAGATGATATTTCAAATACTTTAGTGAATAAAGCTTAAATATGAAATAGTATGAAATCGAAACAAATTGTTATGAAAATGTATTTAAATTATCTGTAAGTGTTTCGTGCTTCTCGGTAATGCCTCGTACTCTATTCCGGCTACAGATACGGGTAAGGGGTGTTACATTGGATAAGGTCTTGCCATCCATTTCAGCCAATATCAATGCTCCGCCAGAAAAGACTTTCTTCACCACATAAGGCCCTTCCCAATTCGACATCCATTTTCCTCTGAAGTCTTTTTGTATGGGCAGGAACTTTTTCAGTACTAGGTCTCTCTCGTGGAACTCTCTGGGACGAACCTTTTTATTGTAAGCTCGTATCATTCACTTTTGGTACATCTAACCATGGCGAATAGCCCGTAGCCTCTTTTCTTCAATCAAATTCAACTGATCGTATCGGGTCTGGATCCATTCTGCTTCATCCAACTTTGCTTCTGACAAAACTCTGAGGGAAGGAATCTCGACCTCGATAGGTAAAACTGCCTCCATTCCATAGACTAATGAGAAAGGCGTTGCCCTAGTAGAAGTTCTGATAGACGTTCGATAAGCGTAGAGGGCGAATGGTAGCTTCTCATGCCAATCTTTATAAGTTTCTGTTATCTTTCCTACAATCTTCTTGATGTTCTTATTGGCTGCTTCAACTGTACCGTTCATCTTCGGGCGATACGGTGACAAGTTGTGGTGTCTGATCTTGAACTGATTGCAGACATCCGCTATCGTGTTATTGTTTAAATTCAATGCGTTGTCAGATATAATCCTTTCCGGTATTCCATATCGACAGATGATTTCCTTTTTAAGGAACTTGCTAACTGCTGATTTAGTGACATTGGCATATGAAGCGGCTTCCACACATTTGGTGAAATAATCGATGACCACAAAGATGAAACGATGCCCATTTGAAGCTTTTGGCGAAATTGGCCCGATCATATCCATGCCTCACATTGAGAAATGCCATGGCGAAGTCATGACATGCAGAGGTGAGGGAGGTACATTAATCTTGTCTCCATAGATTTGGCACTTATGACATCTTTTGGCGTAGTTGATACAGTCTCCTTTCATGGTGGACCAATAATAACCGAACCTCATAATTTGCCTGGCCATTGTAAAACCGTTAGCATGTGTCCCGCAGGCGCCCTCATGGACTTCCTCCAAGATTTTCTTAGCCTCAATAGCGTCTACACATTTTAACAGTACTTGATCCTTTCTTCTTTTGTATAGGATCTCCCCGTCTAAGACAGTCATTGGCCAGTCTTCTCAACTTTCTTTTGTCGTTCTCAGTAGCTTGGTTGGGGTACTCACGATTCTTCACATATCGTAGGATATCGTGGTACCAAGGGTGATCATCATTTTCCTCTTCTTCTTCGAGGTTGTAACAATGAGCCGGGGCCTCGTAAATGCTCATTTGGATTGGTTTCACATCCTCTGGTTGGTTCACTTTAATCATGGAAGCTAAAGTTGCTAGGGCATCAGCCATCTGATTTTCTTCTCATGGGAGGTAGTAGAAGACAATATCATCAAACTCTTTGATTAACTCAAGGATCAACCTCCGGTAATTGATCAATTTGGGGTCTCTTGTCTCCCATTCACCTTTGAGTTGATAAATCACTAGGGCAGAATCTCCATATACCTCTAACACCTTAATTTTACGTTCTATGGTCGCACGTATTCCCATGATGCATGCTTCGTATTCTGCCATATTGTTCGTGCAATCAAAATCCAATTTACTAGCGAATGGATAATGATTTCTGTTCGGGGGCACCAGAACTGCCCCAATTCTGTTACCCACAGCATTTGATGCTCCGTCAAAGTTTAGCTTCCAAGGGTGACTTTCTTGAGGGTCTTCTTCCGCGGTTGTTATGCACATTAGATCTTCATTTGGGAAATCAAAGTTCAAAGGCTCGTAGTCCTCTAGGGCTCTGCTGGCTAGGAAATCTGCTATTGCACTCCCTTTTACGGCCCTCTGGTTCACATAGACTATATCGAATTCAGAAAGTAGAATTTTCCATCGGGCCATTCTCCCGTTCAAGGCAGTCGACTCCATCAAGTATTTCAGAGGATCCATTTTAGAGATCAGCCAAGTTGTATGGTACAACATGTATTGTCTCAGTCTTCGGGTTGTCCAGATCAAGGCACGGTACAACTTTTCAATGAACGAGTATCTCGTCTCACACTCAGTAAACTTTTTACTGAGGTAATATATTGCTCTTTCTTTCCTTCCCGATTCATCGTGTTGGCCAAACACGCATCCCATAGAATTTTCAAATACCGTCAAATACAGTATCAGTGGCTTATCTGGATTAGGTGGTGTCAACACTGGGGTATTAGACAAATATTGCTTAACTTTGTCGAAAGTCTTCTGGCATTCCTCGTCCCAACCACCAGGGTTGTGTTTCTTAAGGAGACAGAATATGGAGTCACATTTCTCGGTTAGTTGTGAAATAAACCGAGCGATGTAATTTAGTCTTCCTAGGAATCCTCGAACTTCCTTCTGAGTATGTGGTGGAGGTAACTCTTGTATGGCTTTGACTTTATTCGGTCAATCTCAATCCTTTTCCATCGACCACTAATCCTAGCAGCTTACGACCGGCTCAAGGTACATTTTCCGGATTGAGTTTCAACCGGAATTTTCTCAACCTCAAAAATAATTTCCTCAAGACTTGCACATGCTCTTCTTCAGTCCGAGATTTGGCGATCATGTCGTCGACATAGACTTCAATTTCTTTATGCATTATATCATGAAATAGGGTTACCATGGCTCTGTGATATGTTGCTCCCGCATTTTTCAATCCAAACGGCATTACTTTATAGCAGAAGGTTCCCCACATAGTCACAAATGTGGTTTTATTCATGTCTTCAGGATGCATCTTAATTTGATTGTACCCCGAGAAACCAT
Organism: Gossypium arboreum; assembly: GCF_025698485.1. Taxonomy (NCBI): domain Eukaryota; kingdom Viridiplantae; phylum Streptophyta; class Magnoliopsida; order Malvales; family Malvaceae; genus Gossypium; species Gossypium arboreum. Next base: position 6,098,602 of record NC_069082.1, on the reverse strand, counting down.
CCATGAAGGAGAAGAGTGAGTAACCTGCCATGTTGTCCACTAAGGTGTCGATATGAGGCAACGGGAAATTATCTTTCGGGCTGGCCTTGTTTAAGTCTCTGTAGTCTACACACATCCGTACCTTTCCATCTTTTTTAGGGACGGGGACGATGTTGGCTACCCATTCCGAGTACTTAACTACTTGTAAGAAACCAGCATCAAATTGCTTCTTGACCTCCTCTTTTATCTTCAACAGAACATCGGGCCGCATCCTTCGAAGCTTTTGTTGAACTGGCTTGCATTCTTCTTTGATGGGGAGCCTGTGTACCACAATGTCAGTACTTAGCCCAGGCATATCCTGATATGACCATGCAAAGACATCCTTGAACTCTTGGAGTAACGCAATAAGGTCCCACTTTGTCTCTGTGGTGATGCAAGTTCTGATCTTTACTTCTCTCTTTTCTAGTTCGTCTTCCAAGTTCACAACTTCTACGGTCTCTTTGTGGGGTAGAATCTGTTTCTCCTCGTGTTCTACCATCCTTAACAAATCAGAGGATAAGTTACAATCTCCGTCATCCTCAAAGTCTTGGGATCCCTCCAGACACATACCTCGCTCAAAAGGAGATTCTGAATTAGTAGCAACGTCACTCGCATCACTAATATCTGGAGACCTGTTGTAGGTGTGAAGGGAGATGCAAAGAACAAGAGAATCTAAGAACAATGATATGTTTGGTATGATCATGAATGAAAGAATAAAAGAATATTTGCACGGAATAAGTCAAAAGGATGCATTTCATTGAAATAACGATTTCGAACATAAGCCTATTTCACAAAATGACACTTGTTACTCCTAGGCCTAGAGCAATAAGTGTGTTTTAGACATTACTCTGAGTTAGTTCTAAAGACTACAGGAATCTCTTCCGCAGTCCAATTATTCAAAACACTTCCCGGCTCATAGGGGTGAATGCCTGATAAATTCTCTACCCCCGTCCCTTCTTCATATGTGGCGTTGATGTCCAAACTCTCCATCATTCCTTCCAAGATTTCCTTTCTCGACGTCTTTCGCTCGGAGTGAATGACCCCTCCAGACACAAAAGTCTTCGATATATGGGGGAAGATCATTGGTTCCCATTTGATTTCTCCCCCGCTCAATTGCGCTCTCCTTCTTTCTTGCTTCTTCTCAAGTTCTTTCTTTCTTTGTTTCATGTCCGGCTTAAACCCTAACCCAAAATGGTCTTGTTTGTCCTTCATCATTGGTACATTAATCCTTCCTTGGAGGTATCTCCCGAGTCCTCTTCCGGGTAGAGCCCCTTTTCCAATAGTTAGCCGTAGTCCCATTCTTGTAGTCTCAGATAACTTGGGCATTGGAATCTTATTTCCTTCAATGATGAACGTCGCGTTCACAAACTCCAAAGATTGAAAAGAGCACTCGATTGCTTCATCATTTGCCTCAAGATATGGAGCATCACTGGTTATTGCCGCGATGATGTCCTCTTCAGCATTGATTGTTACTAACCGACCTTCGGTCACTAATTTCAACTTTTGATACAGTGATGAAGGGACTGCCCCTGCCGAGTGTATCCACGGTCTCCTCAATAGGCAATTATACGAAGGCTTAATTTCCATGACCAAGAAATTTACCTCGTATGTGCTCGGCCTGATTAAGAGGGGTACTTCAATTCTCCCCATTACCCTTCTTTCCGTGCCATCAAATGCTCTCACTACACTTTGGCATGTCTTCATATGGGAACTATCCACTGGCAACCTACTCAACAGAGATAGGGTAGGACATTCAAGGCGAACCCATTGTCAATCAATACCCCTGGTAACGTGTACCCTTTACAGCGAGTCGTGATGTGCAAAGCTTTAGTTGATCCTCGGCCCCCTGGCGGTACCTCATCGTCATTGAAGAATATGAAGTTTTCGGCACTTATATTGTTGACTAAGCGGTCTAGTTTGTTTACAGAGATATCGTTAGCAACATAAGTTTCATTTAGCACCTTCATCAATGCGCTGTGATGAGTTTCGGAACTTAAAAGTAAGGCCGATCGATATATACGACCGGCTGTTTGTGCAACTGTTCTACGACACTATATTCGCTGTGCTTTAGGAATTTTAAGAATTCCTTGGCTTCTTTTTCAGTCACTGATTCATTAACAGTTGGTTCATGCCTCGCCGACTTCTCTTTCTTTTGCTCAATTGCTAATGATTTTTCTTTAACTCGCTTTCGACTTTTGTATTCGGGTATAACGCCTTCATTGGCAGATAAAAACCTTCGTCTTGCTCTGATGCATTAATCGGGGTCTCCTCTCCCGGGAATGTCACATTGCAGCTATAGTTCCACGGTACCCTTTTGCTATCTTTATAAGGAAAAGCAACGGGCTTTTGGATCACGACCTTTGGTGCAACTCGTGCCCCGGCTTCATTCATTCTCGGACGTGATATGATAACCACTGGGTGATTGACTTTGTAAACATCCTTCGTCGACCCCTCTTCGGAGGCACACACATCTGCTTCTTCCAGGTTCCCGACATATTCGAAGAATTCCAGCTCCTTATTGTCCATCAATCCTTGTACTAATGCTCTGAATTGGCTGCATTTCTGAATCTCATGATCCTCTTGATCGTGGAACTCACAATAATTCTTCGCTTCTTGAGGCCTGACCCCCAAATTCTGTGTCATCAAACCTCTTTCTACCATTTTTTTCCATACTTCTTTCAACGGGGTATTCACTTCTGCAACATTCATCTTAATTTCTTTCTCCGAACTCTGGATTATTGCATTTATTCCCTTATCACCATGGTTAGGTAATGGATTCTCTGCATTGGATGTATCATCAAATTTCACAACCCCCATATTGATGAGTCTCTCAACCAATTTCTTGAAAATGGTATAGTTCTCTATCGAGTGTCCTGTGGCTCCCGCATGGTATTCGCATTGGGCATTTGCGTCATACCATTTGGAGTATGGAGGTTGCATTGGCTTTAGATAGAAGGGAGACACGACATGTGCATAAAATAAACTCTGGTATAACTCTTGTACGTTATTGGAATGAGCGTAAATTAAAGTTTCTCCCTATTTTGTTTTGTGTTGGGCTCTTGTCGGGGTGGGCCCTGCTGTCCAGTAGTTGTCGACCTTGGTTGGTTTACGGTGATCGACTTTGAATATGAGCTCACATTATTCACCTCGTGCTCTTTCTTTCTCGGCGCTGTCCTCTTAAGATTTTCCCCAGCCTCTATTTTCCCACATCTTATGGCAATTTCTATCATTTCTCCAGACATTACTATGTCCAAAAAACTCTTGGTTGCTATACCCAGCATGTGGTTAATAAAAGGTGCCTTCAGGGTATTGATGAAGAGCATAGTGGTTTCCTTTTCCAACAGAGGGGGTTGGACTTGTGTGGCCACTTCTCTCCATCGCTGGGCGTACTGCCTAAAGCTCTCATTATGCTTCTTCTCCATATTCTGTAAAGTGATTCTATCAGGGGCTATGTCTGCCACATGACCATACTGCTTCATGAAGGCTTGTGCTAAATCTTTCCATGAACTGATCTGGGCGCGACTCAGCTGGTTGTACCATCTAGAAGCGGCCCCAACCAGACTTTCTTGGAAGCAGTGAATTAATAGCTGGTCATTGTTGACATGGCCTGCCATTCGTCTGCAGAACATAGTGATGTGAGCTTCGGGACAGCTAGTCCCATTGTATTTCTCAAATTCCGGAGTTTTGAACTTGGGAGGGAGTACCAGGTCTGGAACCAAACTTAATTCTTTAGCGTTGATTCCACCACGATAGTCAGTGCTTTCCATTTCTTTAAATTTTTCTTCTAACCATCTACACCTTTCTTCAAGTTCTCTCGAGAGTTCTACCCTTGTCTTTTCTTCTTCTATTACTTCATCAAGATTGAGGACCACAGGGTTGGTTGGATTGTCCCCTGGATTAGTGCCCGAGCCGGCCTGATAATTCATCGGTGCCGAAGCACCAGCCTGAAATGGTTGGGGGCCTAATTGTGACCAATGGCCTTCTTGGGTACATGTCAGGTTGTGTCTGAACGTCTGCTGGGGCAAAACCCGGAGGGTAGGTAGGATCTTCATTATCTTCTTCCGCATTGATCAAAGGGCTTTTCCCTTTTTCTAATCTTCCAGCTAATAGACGAGTTAATTGGTCCATCATGCTTTTCTGGGACTCCAAATTGTGGTCCCTCATATCTTGCTGGATTTTGGCAAGCTGTTCTTGCATACGTGCTTGTAATTGATCCTGCATCTCTTTTTGCATTTGTTCCAATCTCTCTAACCTTTGGTCCATTGCCCTTGTTTTTCCCCTTGTACCGTAACGATGTTCCAGGGTAACTGCCATGATTTTTAGGGTTTCTTGTGAGTTTTAGTGCATATGATGCAATGCTGATGCATGAATGCAATGAATGCGATGAATGCAAAAAAGCGTTGATTCCAATTCGATTTCATTAGAGTAACTTTTCTAGAAAACAAGTTTCTTTACATAAAATAGATTACATATAAGGCTTGGCCTTGATGCTTAAGGCCTTGACCTGCCTAAGAAGCCAAGCTAGCTTTTGTCCTCGGTCCGATTCGACTCAGATTTTAAACTCAAAGACATCGGCTTGTATCGCTAATGTTTGCAAGTGATCACCACTTCTGACTTGAGTCAAAGCTTCGCTTATGACGTAGTCCCCGCTCGACTTGGTCTTGAGATTGATGAAGTTGCTCCTTCCATCGCCGTTATTTACCTCGAGGAGTTCTATCCGAAGTTCACGATTTTGCAGCGCTGTTTTGAGTTCTTCTATATTTTCTTTTAATTCTTCGATTCTGTTTTGACTAGCTTTCAACTCGATTGCAGAGTTACGCGAGCGATACTGATACAATGACCTCTCTAACTCTAATACGGATCTTTAACCCTTCTTTCTCATTCTGGCTTTCTACCAAACTTCTTTTCAGAGCACCTTTTCGAGCTTGAGCATCGCGAAATTTTTTCTCCCATTAGTTGGCTTTGCTTTGTTCTTCTTTAACTTTATGTCGCCATTGTTCGGATTTTTTCCCAACCCAGCGGTTCTCATTGATCTGCGCAGCTTCTTATAGTCCGTTTTCAAACTGTTTAAGTCCTCTTCACCTTGTTTTTTTCCTTTTCCGAGTTTTTCACTTCTAGTTTCGGACATCGACATCTAACCCTAATCGCATCTTTTCTTCTTCCAACCGCCGATCCTTTTTCTAGCTCCGCACTCTTTCTCTCAAATCTTGCCTGATAATTTCTAGCTCAGATGGGATTACTTTCAAGTGTTCTTCTATCGACTGAGGATTCCCTTGATCTGATGTAGGGATGTTGTCGTTAATCTTCTGATTCCACCATCGGTCGTACTCAGGAGTAGTCATGGGATTGGCAGCAAACTTCTTCATTCTACGAGTCTGGTTCCAGGCATTTGATATCTCGCAAACTTTCTTTTTGTAATTATTCCCTGTGAACACGAACTCGCACTAGGCTAACCCGTATGTTGGTGGTGTGAACTGTCTGGATCTGTATTGTCGCAATGCCAGCAGAGGAGCATACCCGACGGCCCCCCATACTCCTAACAAGGGAACCCAATTGAAGTCTCCGCATCGGTATAATATTTCATCAGGAACCATCCACGGGGCTCTCCATTCAACATCTTCTTCTTGCAGATTTTGGAGCACCATCATCCAATTTTCTTCTGTCACATCATCTTGCCTCGGTGTAACCACTAACTCTTTCAGCGGAGAGTAATTTTCAGAGAAGATGCGATACGAGACCTTTTCCACTTTCCAAAAATGGCTATGGAACCAGGATAGCAAGAGCTATGCACATCCAATAAATCTCCCTTCACCCGCTCTTCTACAAGCATTTAATGATCTGAAAGTCTCAGCCAAGATTGCGGGTACAGGCGAGGTTCCTTTACCAAGCCTGTCAAAAAGGTCGGCAACAGCCTCGTCTACATGACCCAAAGCCTTGGGGAAGATGACCATTCCATAAATGCCCAAGGCGAAGACATCTACCCTTTTCTTCACGTCGGGGTGCGCTAAGATTAGATCCCTCAGGTTCCTCCAAGGAATGCATTTACGATATCTTTTTTGTTTGATCTGGGTTGTTACCCACTGTTCGCTCATCCCTGTGATGTTCATTAGCTTTTTCGAAAATGCTGGGACGTTAGCAGGTTTGGCATAAATTCTGTCAACCTGAATCTTTGGGCAATGGAGCAAGGTCGTGTATTCTTCTATAGTAGGTACCAAATCTACTTTCCTGAAGGTGAAGCAACTGTAAGCAGAATTCCAATATTGGGCAAGGGCTCAAAACAGGTGTTCATCTACCTTGACATTGAGCAGATAAGGTAAATCACCGTAATGACAATAGAATAGCTGTTTGACCTTATCATCCCATTGACCCCAAATTTCTTTCATCTCTTGGAGATTATTCTGAGTTACGCTGATCCGAGTAAAATTCCACAATTTTGACACGTACCCCTCAGTAAGACTGTCACCTTTCTCTTGTTGTGTTGTCTCAGCCCATATCCGGATAGCCGCGTTGTCTTCTACTTTATCAAAAAACCCATTTTCCATGATAAGCTATCTATTTAGGAACCGAATGCGAATCAACACCTTTTACAATAAAAATGCCATGCAAATACAATCAAAGTAAAACAAAGCAAGTCAGTAATTTCTACGCAGTTCAAAGCAAACAAAGAATAATAAATATAGCACTTGCTCAGGTGACCACTAGGGTTTCGGAGTGGCTCTACCTAGGGCGTGTTCTTAAGGCTCGCTACATGGGGTTTAGTTCTAGAGTAAGGGTACCTGAACCAGCAGATTCCTCGATCTTCACCCATTATAGGCTCATACAGCATCGAGTTCGCCTCAGGAATACATTTCCTATGGTCGCACGGAGATGAAAATCTCACGAAGACGAGGTACGGATGTATCCCAAAAGCGATCCACTATCCCGCACGAGGTGAAAAACTCACGAAGGAGTAGTTTCTCACTCTCACTTAAAGGGTGTGACCACAATGCCATGCAATGCAATATGCAAAACTATTTAAAGACTCAAACAACGCAGCAGTATTGTACCACAAAAATAGCTGATGAAATGTAATGAAAGGATCGTATTTCAAAACCAAATTTTCAATTTTCGATAAAAAGACAAGAGTTAATCAACTTGCGGCTTGACTCTCTCATTCGCTTCCCCAGTAGAGTCGCCAAGCTGTCGTAACCATTTTTTTGAAAAATGGGAATCGACTCGGATTTTGAAAATGAAAAACAGAGTCGCCACCAATCCTTTTTTGATGAGGTGTGATTGATCACCTTAAATTAATCATTTTAATAAAAGTTAAGATTTACTAAAACGATAACTTTTGGTCTACTTAAATTCGTAAAACGAGTTCGGGAGTTTGTTACGCATACGAGGAAGGATTAGCGCCTCGACACGCCCAAAATTGGTACCTAGTTGATTAATTAGTGTCTTAGTGTCGAAAATTTAAAATTTGAAAGAATTTTGAAATACGATCCTTCTTTATAAAAGCTCAAGTGTTAAAGACCTTCTCGTCTCAAAATATGAAATGTCACATCCACTAAGTTAGGACACGACATCTTGAATTTTCGAAAGCGAGCTTGCCTTTTATATAAAATTTGCGTATTTTACTTTATTAAAAGGGTACTCTATTATTTAGAGTAAACGAGAGAAATCGAAACTCAGTAAGTTAAGGTACGTTTTCTCGAATTCTCAAACGCCGAATATCGCTTTTATTTTAAAACAAATTTTATTTCGAGGTGACAAAATGTCATACCCAAGAAGTTAGTGCATAACACTTCATCTTCGAGAATAAGCATTTTTCAAAACTCGTATAGCGATTTAAAAGAGTATTCCGTTATTTAGGTTAAATGAGAAAAATCGAAACCCAATAAGTTAGGGCACGATTGTCTCAAATTACCAAATACGGAATATCACTTTTATGAAGGAATTATTTTAAGGTATTGAGTGAAAAATATGATGTGATTTATTGTAGAACATAAAACCAAATCATGGTGCTAATACACAATAATAAGTGCGACAGTATCAATAACAATGATATAAGCGATTATAAAAAGATGAAAACAAGGCTAGCAATATAAAAACATAAAACACGAGCATAAGGCAAATGATCGAATAAAAATAAATAAAACATGGCAAAATAAAAATGACAATGATAACGAAAACGATAACAAAAATAATAATATAAATAATAATAACATAGAATGATAATAATATATGTAGCGATGTAAAAAAAAATTTTGTTTCGCTTGGTCGCTAATTGTGGCGATTTATTAAACATTTGAAAACCAACTTTCGATTTTATTAACAAAGGGAGTCGCCACCGATCCTTTTTTATAGGTGTGATCGGACACCTAATAAAATTATTTTAAAACAAAAAGAAGGCCAAATTTAGGTCTACGTGAAAGTCCAGGGAAAAATTGGGGTTCGGGAGTCAGTTACACGCGAGGAAGGTATTAGCACCCTCGCGACGCCTAAAATTGGTATCTCATAAACATGTGTTGACTTGATTTTCAAAAATACGAGTTCAATATAATATTTAATAGTGATCCGGTTGAAAAGACGAGAGAGATTTTAGTTTTTGATTTTTTAGAAAGGGTGTTCCGTTTTTTAACACAAGTTTATTTAATTTCACCCAACATAGCGATGAAATCGATGGCTTAATATTAAATCGGTACATTGCCTTATTTTTGAAATTAATTAAAACATGAGAAAAATATTCCTAAAGTGAGAAATTAAAATAGATAAAGGATTTAAAAAATGATATCATTAATGAAAAATATTAATGATATTTACAAAATAAAACAAATCATGTACTAATAATAAAATAGGAAAAATGATATATTTGGTAATAATAATATAAAATAATAATATGTACATAAAAATACATATATATATATATGCATATAATAAAAGTATGTAATAATAATAATAATATCTACAATAAAAGAAAATATTAGGAAACGTACATAAAAAATATATACATAAAAAATTTACAACAATAATATAAAATAATGATATGTGCAAAATATATATATACATATGTACATAAAATATACACTAATATAATAATAGTTATAATAATACTAGCAATAGTAATAATTTGTAATAATAATATATACACAATATGGTATTTAAAAATATATATATATATGTATATAATAGTATTTAAGAATATATACATAAGAAATATATAACTAATGGCATTAAAAATATATACATAATATATATAAAATACCTAAAAAAGAAGGGGAAAGAAGAGAGAGGAGGGGGGAAAAGAAATCCGCCAAGGGGGCTTGGTCACGGTCGATCGTCATTGGTCACCGTCAGAAAGATCACCACCACCGCCTACAGTGGCGAAAAAAGGTAAATTTTTTAACAATATATGTATATATAAAGAAAGAAAAACAACACAAAAAAAGAAAAAAGATTCGAAGAAGAGGAAAAAGAAAAGATGCAACCTTTTTATTGATGTTTCTTTTGTGTTCAAAATTTGAAGGGATTTTTGTGTTTTTTTTTTCAATCTTTGTAAAATCCCCCCCCTCTTACATGATTTTTGAATGGCTTTTTATAGCCATCTTTTGCATGATTTTCTATTATTTCTTTTTCTATTTTGTAGGTGGTGGTGGTAGACAATAGATATAAAAAATGGGAGGAAAAATGGGGCAAGTGGGAAAGTGGTTAGGTTCTTGATTTTTTTTTTGGGGTTAGGTTTTTTTTTTTAGGTTAGGTTTTTTTTTTTTTTGGTTAGGTTTTTTTTTTTGGGAGGGCTTAATGGGCTTTTGAATTGGGTTTAATATTTGAGTTTTGTAATGGGTTTGGGTAGATGTAAATGGGTCATGGGTTAAGGGTTTTAGTGGGTTTAGAGGTTTGGTTGGGTTTGATATAATCGGGCCCGGCAATTTGGGCTTCTATAGTTGCCCTCTTTGCTCATTGTCGTAACGATAATAGAGCAAAGACTTTCAAGGAAGACCAAACTTGCCCGGTCTTGCTAGGTCTTGACTTGCTTTGGAACTCTTCTTGTTTAGTTACTCCTTTTCATCCACCGCATCTTGTAGCTTTGGTTCACTCCACGCATCTTGTGATATACGCCTTGTAGCTTCAATTTATTCGATGTAACTTCAAGGATATGAAATGTATGGCTTCGATCTACTTCAATCGTAACTTCGTAAAGGTGAGATCTACAACTTCAATCTACTCTTCTATTGCTTCAGTGAGATAATGTTTGTGGTCTTTTCTTCTGCGACTCTAGAAAGGCAAGATCTGATACCCTCGATCAACTCTACTGCAACTTTAAGGAGACAGAATCTGATGTCTTCAATCAGCTTCAATCTTTATTCTCTACTCGGCATGTGATCCTGAGCTCAACTCACCTCTCGCAATATGAGTTGAGTTTTTGAAACTTAACTTGAAAAGCAGATTTTGAAAATACCTCGATATGTGACTGAAGGTTCAACTCACCTCTCGCAATATGAGTTGATTTTTGAAAAACAGAAATTAAAAGACTCAACTCAACTCTCACAGAAATTAAAAAGCTCAACTCACCTCTCGCAATATGAGTTGAATTTTTTTGAAAAAAAAAATAGAAATTGAAAATAGCTCAGCACGTGAGCCAAGGCTCAACTCACTTTTCGCAATATGAGTTGATTTTTGAAAACAGAATCTGAAAAACAGATTTTGAAAATACCTCGACATGTGACCCGAGGCTCAACTCATTTCTCGCAATATGAGTTGAATTTTGAAAACAGAAATTGAAATTACCTCAACGTGTCTTGAGGCTCAACTCATTTCTCGCAATATGAGTTGAATTTTTTTGAAAGACGAAATTGAAAATACCTCAAAGATGTGGACCGAGGCTCAACTCATTTTGAACAGAAATTGAAATTACCTCAATGTGTCTTGAGGCTCAACTCATTTCTCGCAATATGAGTTGAATTTTGAAAAGCAAATTGAAATTACCTCAACGTGTCTTGAGGCTCAACTCATTTCTCGCAATATGAGTTGAATTTTTTTTTTTGAAAGACAGAAATTGAAAATACCTCAGCATGTGAACCGAGGCTCAACTCACCTCTCGCAATATGAGCTGATTTTGAAAAAGTAGAAATTAAAAGGTTCAACCCACCTCTCGCAATATGAGTTGAATTTTGAAAACAGAAATTGAAATTACCTCAACGTGTCTTGAGGCTCAACTCATTTCTCGCAATTTGAGTTGAATTTTTTTTTTTGAAAGACAGAAATTGAAAATACCTCAGCATGTGGACCGAGGCTCAACTCATTTTGAACAGAAATTGAAATTACCTCAACGTGTCTTGAGGCTCAACTCATTTCTCGCAATATGAGTTGAATTTTGAAAACAGAACCGAAATTACCTCAACGTGTCTTGAGGCTCAACTCATTTCTCGCAATATGAGTTGATTTTTTTTTGAAAGACGAAATTGAAAATACCTCAAAGATGTGAACCGAGGCTCAACTCACCTCTCGCAATATGAGCTGATTTTGAAAAAGTAGAAATTAAAAGGTTCAACCCACCTCTCGCAATATGAGTTGATTCTTGAACAACGTAAATCGAAAAATGAATTGAAAATACCTCAACAGTGACTCGAGGCTCAACTCACCTCTCGCAATATGAGTTGAATTAAAACACAAAATTGAAAATACCTCAACAGGTTCTCCGAGGCTCAACTCACCTCTAGCAATATGAGTTGATTTTGAAAACAAAATTAAAAGGCTTAACTCACCTCTAGCAATATGAGTCAATTTAAAACATAAACTAAAAATACCTCAACAGTGCCTCGAGGCTCAACTCACTTCTCGCAATATGAGTTGATTTTGAAAACAAAATTAAAAATACCTCAACGTGTCTTGAGGCTCAACTCATCTCTCGCAATATGAGTTGATTTCCTTGAAAAGCATGAATTAAAAACATCAAAATACTAAAACTCGTCCTTTGGTAGAACTCGAGTGTCTTTTCCTTTGATTCAAAGTCGACTCTCATTCAAGATTTCTTGCTCTCTTTGGAGTACTGTATATGCCATATATGATGTTATCATGATATGCACATGTTTGTCTTAAATGCTTTTATGCCTACATGATTATGCAAAGGCTCATTAAGCATGTTTGTCGGATGTCCATTTAGCCACGATTGTTGAGGATCCGTGTTATTGCTTTGATTCTCGACTTTCTCTTCGGCCTTATACCCGCTTCAAGCTTCACGAGTAATCGACGCTTCTCGATATCACTCTTCCGCCTCGATTGAACTTTGTTCTTACTTTGAGACTCTTGTGCTTATCAAATTTTCATCCGTAATGCTTAACATTTCTTTTGTTTAGAGTATGTCATTTCACCATTTATCATGTAAATAAACACATAATGAGATGCATGAAAAGGTCGATAGGGACAAAATGATATTTCATATTCATCTATTTCAAATATGGCAAACAAAGCAAGTTAACCAATGAGAGTAAAAATGTCAAAAAGAAAGAAAGGATCGTATTCAATGATACAAATGCTCTAGATATTCAACACATGAACTCTTCCTCGTTCCTCAATCAAAAATCTTTTCGAGCGCGGCTTCTTGTGTAGAAGATTTCGAGCTTTCAGAAATACTTCAAATACTATAGCCTCACTGCTTGACCTATCATTCGACCGTCAGGTTTGTTTCATTAGGACGCCCTCTCGGGTTTTCATCCTAATCTTTTTGTACTAATCAAGACGCCTTTTCGGTTTTCGCCTTGATCCCCTTTTTTTTTTTTAAAATGCCCTTTTCGGTTTTCATCTTAAGCATAATATTTCTTCACAACATCCGAGTTCAACGGATTCGATAACTCTTTCCCATCCATCTCGGTGAAGGATCAAAGCTCCTCCCGAGAATGCCTTCTTTACTGCGTCACGGTCCTTCCCGCTTGGTGCCCATTTCCTCGAGATCTTTTTGTATTGGGAGAATTTTTCTCAAAGACGAGTTCTCCTTCATGGAATTCTCTTGGTCGTACCTTCTTGTCATGGGTCGCTATCATTCTTTTTTGGTACATCCGCCTGTGACAAATTGCCCCGAGACGTTTTTCTTCAATGAGGTTCATTGATCATATCGAGCTTGTACCCATTCTCGCTTCTTCTAACTTTGATTCCATTAAGACTCGTAGAGAAGGGATCTCAACCTCGATAGGTAGTACGACTTCCATTCCATAAACCGAGAGAAAGGAGTTGCTCCGTAGATGTTCGTGCGATATGCGATATACAAACAAAGTAAATGGAAGCTTCTCGTGCCAATCTTTAAACGTCTCACTCATTTTCCCAATGATCCTCTTAATATTTTTATTGGTCGCTTCAATGTTTCTGCTCATCTCTGGGCGATAGGGCGAGGAGTTATGATGCTTTATTTGGAATTGCTCACATACTTCCTTCATCATCTTGTTATTCAAATTCATGGCGTTATCTGAAATGATTCTTTCAGGCAAACCATATCGACAAATAATTTCCTTCTTCAAAAACCTGCAAACTGCAGTCTTGGTCACATTGGCAAACGAAGCGGCTTCTATCCATTTTGTGAAGTAATCAATGACCACAAAAATGAATCGATGTCCATTAGAAGCTTTCGGGAAAATAGGCCCTATAACATCCATGCCCCACATAGAAAAAGGCCACGGAGAAGTCATGACGTGAAGGGCGAAGGGCTACATGAATTTTATCGCCAGAGATTTGACATTTGTGGCATTTTCCGCAAAACTAATGCGCCACTTTCCATCACAACCAAGAGTAACCGAGTCTCATAATCTTTCCGCCATATCGAAACCATTGGCATGTGTCCCATGATTCCTTCATGGACATCTTCAAGTATCTTTCGCTTCAACATCATCCACGATCTCAAAAGTACTTGATCCTTTCCTCTTTATACAGATATCCCCATCAAGAACAAATCCACGCCATTCTTCCGATTGTTCTTTTGTCGTTCTCATTCGCTTGTTCGGATAGCTTTGATTCTTGATATATTCTAAGATATCATGGAACCATGGCCGTCCGTCGCCTCTTTCTCAATGCTACAAAGAAGTGTGTGGGGACCTCAGATATGCTCATTTTGAGGGCATTATTTCGCTTCTTTACTTGCTTTGAACATTGAAGCCAAAGTGGCTGTGGCATCGACCAATTGGTTTTCTTCATGGAAGTAATGAAAAGTTATTTCTTTGAATTCTTTGATCAATTCACTACTAAATCATCAGATTTAATCAATTTTGGGTCCCTCACTTCCCACTCTCCATGGATTTGGTAAACCACTAGGGCCGAGTCCCCGACACCTCTAAGATTTCGATGTTTCGCTCAATGGTCGCACGAAGTCCCATGATACAGCCTCATATTCTGCTATGTTATTGGTACGTAAGAAATTCAGTCTTGCAGTGAACGGATAATAATTCCCGTTTGGTGATACCAGGATTGCTCCAATTCCATGCCTTAAAGCATTTGACGCACCATCAAAGTACATCTTCCATGACTCCTCTTTTGATGACTCGGATTCCATTTCTGTGATGCACATTAAGTCTTCATCTGGGAAATCAAATTTCAAGGGCTCATATCCCTCTGTCGTTCGAGTCGCTAAGAAATCAGCTATTGCACTCCCTTTTATTGACTTCTGATTTACATAGGCAATGTCATATTCTGATAGGAGGATCTGCCATCGTGCCATTCTTCCTGAGAGTGCCGGTGATTCCATCATGTATTTTATTGGGTCTAGCTTTGAAATTAGCCATGTCGTATGATACAACATATATTTTCCGAGTCTCCGAGCTACCCAAACCGTAGCGTAATAAGATTTTTCAATGGATGAATACTTTACCTCATATTCAGTGAACTTTTTACTGAGGTAGTAGATCGCCTTTTCTTTCTTTCCTGACTCGTCGTGTTGCCCCAGTACGCAACCCATTGAATTTTCAAACACAGTTAAATACAATATCAATGGTCTTCTCGGAGTTGGTGGTACTAGCATTGGAGGACTAGAAAAATATTGCTTTATTTTATCAAAGGCCAACTGCCATTCCTCATTCCATTCTCCAGGGTTATGTTTTCGAAGAAGTCGAAAGATTGGGTCGCATTGGTTGGTAAGCTGAGCGATAAATCGGGCGATGTAATTTAATCTCCCTAAAAATCCTCTAACTTCCTTTTGCGTGCGCGGAGATGGAAACTCTTGAATGGCTTTTATTTTAACTGGATCAACCTCGATACCTCTTTCACTGACAATAAGCAATTTTCCTGAGGTAGCCCCAAACGTACATTTGGACGGATTGAGTTTTAGCTGAAACTTTCTCAGTCTGTCGAACAACTTCTTCAGGTTCGCTACATGCTCTTCTTCCCCTCGGGACTTAGCAATCATATCATCGACGTAGACCTTTATTTCTTTATGCATCATGTCATGGAATAACGTCACCATAGCCCTCTGATATGTTGTCCCAGCATTCTTTAACCCAAATGGCATCACCTTGTAGCGTAATGTTCCCCACATTGTTACGAAGGTAGTTTTCTCCATATCCTCGGGGCCATCTTGATCCGATTATACCTCGAGAATCCATCCATGAAAGAAAACAATGAATGTTTTGTCTGTGTTATCCACCAACGATCAATGTGTGGTAAGGAAAATTATCTTTAGGACTTGCTCGATTCAGTCACGATAATCCACACATATTCGTACTTTGTCGTCTTTCTTTGGTACCGGACTATGTTAGCCACCCATTCGGATATTTGAGGCTTGTAGGAAGCCAAGATCAAATTGCTTCTTGACTTCCTCTTTATCTTCAACAACATCTTAGGCCTCATCCGTCTTAGCTTTTGTTGAATAGGCTTGCATTCGCTTTAATGGGAGCTTATGGACCGCTACATCTTCATCCAACTCGCATGTCTCGATATGACCATGCGAATACATCTTTGTATTCATGAGCAAAGCAATCAAATTATGCCCGGTGCCCCAAATAGAAGTCCCAATCTTCACTTCTTGCTTCCTTTCTTCGCCTCAGATGTATTGTTTCAACAGATTCTTGATGAGGCAAAATCTGTTTATCCTCTTGTTCCACCATTCTTAGCAAATCAGGAGACGAGACATAGTCTTCAGTGTTTTCTTCGGTTTCGAATTCTCCTAAACAAACAACCTTCTCAAAATCGATTTCAGGACTCGTAACGGGTTTGTTCATGCTGTTGACATCTGAGCACCTGAAAGTTGAATGAAAAAAGGAGACTATAGAGGGGCATCCAAGTATTGGAACCAACAAACGAAATGGCATGGCATGAGGCAAATGTAAGGACAGGCTATGAAATGAGAAAATGATTATAAAATTAGTGATAATGCGAAAGATCATGACAAAATGCATCTTTATTGATATTCATTTAAATGATAAAGAGCGAATGCAAGCTCTTTCAAAAGAATTCTATTATATCTAAAGACATAACAGAATGTTAACATTTGAGCATTACTCTAAAGACTTATAAACTACAAGAAGATCCTCGGCAGTCCAATTGTTCAACATGAAACTAGGGGGGCAAGGGCGTATCCTCGAGACGTCTTTACTCACATCAGCCCCTTTGTCAATAACATTTATACTGACATTTTGAAGACCCTTTTCAATTAACCATAGCGTGTTTCATGGACCATCTTGTCCAGGGTATATCATTCTCGCAGATGTAAATGTTTTTGACGAAGGAGAGTACTCTATTGGTTCCCATTCTGGTTCTCGGCCCAAAGTTCTTGTAATCCTTCTTTCCTGACCTTTTTTCCACTGTCTTCTTCTTTGACGCATGTCAGGCTGGAAACCCCAAACCGTATCGGGCTTTATGGTGCACTGGCTTTAAAGCCCTGACTATTCCTTACAGATATCTCTCTAAACCTCTTCTCGCTCGAGCTCCCTTTTCTACGGTCAATTTGACACCCATTCTAGTATTTCTCGACAGTTTTGGCACCGAAATTCTATTTCCCTCAACAACAAAAGTGGCATTGACGAATTCAAGGGATCGGAAGGAACATTTCAGAGCGTCTTTACTCACTTCAATATATGGTGCGTTAAGCGTAAATAGATGCTACAATGTCTTCTTCTCCTCGACAGGACCAAACAACCATCCATGATAAATTTTACCTTTTGATGGAGGAATGATGGAACCGCTCCAAGAGAATGGATCCAAGGTCTTCCCAAGAGATAATTGTATGATGGTGTAATGTCCATGACTTGGAACTTGACATCATATATGTAGGGACCTACTTCTAGAGGATCTTGATTTTTCCCATGACCTCTCGTCTTGCTCCATCGAATGTCCTTACTATGGAATGGCAAGGCCTTAAGTAGGACAAATCCATCGATTCTCGAAAGCGTGGCCAATGGCATAACATTTAGCGCCGACCCATTATCGATGAGTACGTTCGTATTATATAGCCCTTACAATGAGTCGTGATATGTAGCGCTTTTATCGAGCCTCTACCATTTGGCGGTATCTCATCATCACTAAAAGAGATGAAATTGTCCGCATTTAGATTATTTACCCATCTATCAAGCTTCTCAACGGATATGTTGTTGGCCACATAAGCTTGATTTAACACCTTCAATAAAGTATTCGGTGTGGCTCAATTTAACAAAGAGAGATAAACCGAGATTCGTCTTTGGCCGCTTACTCAATTGTTCCACCACACTATACTCGCTGTGCTTGATAAATTTCAAGAATTCCTGAGCTTCTTCCTCATTCACAGGCTTTTTGGTTTCTTGCACGGGTGGAATTTCTTGCTCGACTTCGACTTCGTGCATCACTGCCTTCCCTTTTTGCTTCCAATCACTATTCTTTTTTACTAGTTCAACTTCTTTTGAATAACAACGTCCACTGCGGGTAAAATGACCTACCTCTCCCACATCTTCAGTTATGGCTTTGGAATTTCCAACTTCCGGTGTGACAATATTAACATCGATTCCACGGCATCGTTTTATTATTCTTATAAGGAAAGGAGATGGTACTTGATTATCATTTTGGCTTCACCGACTCTTTCTTCGTGTCATAATAAATTATTAACTATCGGTTGGCGCTTATATGGGAAACCCGATGATTGATTGTCGAAGCGCTTATTTCTCATCTATCGGCCTCCTCGCTTTTATAAAAGATCCCAATCTCCTTGTTATCCATCATACTTTGCGTAATC
Source organism: Gossypium arboreum (assembly GCF_025698485.1). Lineage (NCBI taxonomy): Eukaryota > Viridiplantae > Streptophyta > Magnoliopsida > Malvales > Malvaceae > Gossypium > Gossypium arboreum. Next base: position 6,080,427 of record NC_069082.1, on the reverse strand, counting down.
CTCCGAACTCATCGCAGATCGTATGTCGTGCCCTTCAACGCCATGGAACTCACAAAATCGTGACCTTTTGCATCTTTTCCTTCAATACTCACAAGACGATAGAACAACTCTTTTCAACTAGTACCTCCCATTTTTTGCAGAGGTGTTTTATTTCGAAACCCATCTTCTACTTTGCCGCTCGCTTTTCCTCTCCCATCGACTCACATTCCCTTCGTGTGGTTTGGGAATGGATTCCTGTTGTACCGCCAAGACCATCAAATGGCAAAATGCCCGCATCAATGAGTCCTTGAACTCTCCTTTTGAAGGCAAGACAGTTCTCCGTAGAATGCCCCTGATTCCCAGCATGGTATGCACAACTAGCGTTTGGATCGTACCATTTTGGGTATGGAGGTTTAAGGGGTGCCATGTAATGGGGAGAAATCAGTTGTTTCTCCAAAAGTTTTGGGTACAATTCCCCATACGACACAGGGATAGGAGTAAACTGCGGTCTCTCAGGATTAGGCTAGTTGCTCTTGTAATTCCTTTTGAGCCCTTTCCATCCTTTCAATTTTCTCATTGAATTCAGCCTCCATCACTCTAGCTTGTCGGCGCGTTCTATACGAATGACGTGGTTCCAGTCTTGTGGTATTACAACTGCGAATTATATATTTTATCTTCAGCGATCGAGTATGGGATATGCAATGTATGAATGAATGCATGAATGCCAAATGAATGTCAGTCATGAATGAATATGCAAAAATTTGGTGTTAATTTCAAGATAGCCCCTATTTAGGCATTTCTTAATCAAAGGAGTATTACACAACGTTTTGGTCACTCGATAATTGACTCCTCCATTAGAAACCCGCTTTTGGCAACCAATCTCTAATCAACACCTTCTTAACAAGATGCCTTCGATGCATGATGAAAAATAAAAATACGCATAAACGACCTTGGTTAGCGCAACACATATAAACAGAGAAAAACTGGAAAATCTAACAAATTAAGCTACTTGGTCCAATGGACTCGATTCCCTTGCTTAGAAAGCACAAATGTAAAAGAAATAGAAGGTAAGATGTGCTTTTCCGTGTACTTATTTCGGTGACTACTAAACGAGCGGAGGTTCAAGATGGCTCTAGTTGGGTGGCTCGTATGGTTCACTATATGCGGTTTTGGTTCTAGATGTACTCGAATTGCTTGTATTATCATTTGCTAAGATTAGCACGAAGCCTCGGTCATAACCCATCACAGCTCACGAGTTCAATTCGAGGATTACATTTACTTATGCCTATGCGGAGGACAAGTTAACTCACGAAAGCATAAGTCATATGTAACCCAAAGTATTCACTAGCTCTCATGGAGGGATGAGTTAACTCACGAAGGCATAGCATTTACTTTCACTTAAACGACAGAGCCGGGTAGAGAGCTTATGTTATGCAAAATGCAAGTGCACGTGTGTGGAGAAACTTGCAATCCTTCCATTTATTTTAAAACTACAAAACTAAAACGAAAGATAAAACAAATTAGGAGATACATATGTATGATTTTTTCGAAAACAAAACTTAAGGATCATGATTAAATATTAATTTAAACACGGAAATTTGAAAATTTTGACAACACGCGTTTAATTCAACTCGACTCTCAAAAATGGAGGTCCCCAGTGGAGTCGCCAGCTCTAGCGACGTAAAAAAAAAATTTGTTTCGCTTGGTCGCTAATTGTGGCGATTTATTAAACATTTGAAAACCAACTTTCGATTTTATTAACAAAGGGAGTCGCCACCGATCCTTTTTTATAGGTGTGATCGGACACCTAATAAAATTATTTTAAAACAAAAAGAAGGCCAAATTTAGGTCTACGTGAAAGTCCAGAGAAAATTGGGGTTCGAGTCGATTCTGCGAGGAAGGTATTAGCACCCTCGCGACGCCCAAAATTGGTATCTCATAAACATGTGTTGACTTGATTTTCAAAATACGAGTTCAATATAATATTTAATCGTGATCCGTTGAAAAGATGAGAGAGATTTTAGTTTTGATTTTTTTAGAAAGGGTGTTCCGTTTTTAACACAAGTTTATTTAATTTCACTCAACATAGCGATGAAATCGATGGCTTAATATTAAATCGGTATATTGCCTTATTTTTGAAATTAATTAAAACATGAGAAAAATATTCCTAAAGTGAGAAATTAAAATAGATAAAGGACGCAAAAAATGATATCATTAATGAAAAATATTAACATGGAATACTAGAATATTAGAATAACAATAATAATGATATGTACAAAATAAAACAAATCATGTACTAATAATAAAATAGGAAAAATGATATATTTGGTAATAATAATATAAAATAATAATATGTACATAAAATACATACATATATATATATATATATATATATATATGCATATAATAAAAGTATGTAATAATAATAATAATAATATCTACAATAAAAGAAAATATTAGGAACGTATATAAAAAATATATATATAAAAAATTTACAACAATAATATAAAATAATGATATGTGCAAAATATATATATATACATATGTACATAAAATATACACTAATATAATAATAGTTATAATAATACTAGCAATAGTAATAATTTGTAATAATAATATATACACAATATGGTATTTAAAAATATATATATATATATGTATATAATAGTATTTAAGAATATATACATAAGAAATATATAACTAATGGCATTAAAAATATATACATAATATATATAAAATACCTAAAAAAGAAGGGGAAAGAAGAGAGAGGGAGGGGGAAAAGAAATCCGCCAAGGGGGGCCGGTCATGGTCGATCGTTCTCATCACCGTCAGAAGACCATCATGCCACCACCACTACAGTGGCGAAAAAGGTAAATTTTTTAACAATATATGTATATATAAAGAAAGAAAAAACAACACAAAAAAAGAAAAAAAGATTCGAAAGAAGAGGAAAAAGAAAAGATGCAACCTTTTATTGATGTTTTTTTGTGTTCAAAATTTGAAGGATTTTGTGTTTTTTTTCAATCTTTGTAAAATCCCCCCCTCTTACATGATTTTTGAATGGCTTTTTATAGCCATCTTTTACATGATTTTCTATTATTTCTTTTTCTATTTTGTAGGTGGTGGTGGTAGACAATGGATATCAAAAATGGGAGAAAAAATGGGGCAAGTGGGAAAGTGGTTAGGTGGCTAGGGTTTCTTGATTTTTTTTTTTGGGGTTAGTTTTTCTTTTTTTTTTTGGGGGGTTAGGTTTTTTCTTTTTTTTTTTTTTGGTTAGGTTTTTTTTTGGGGGGAGGGCTTAATGGGCTTTTGAATTGGGTTTAATATTTGGGTTTTGTAATGGGTTTGGGTAGATGTAAATGGGTCATGGGTTAAGGGTTTTAGTGGGTTTAGAGGTTTGGTTGGGTTTTGATATAATCGGGCCCGGGCAATTTAGGCTTCTACAATATATATGGTATTAAAATATATACGTAATGATAGAAATAAAAGTATATATAACATTAAAAATATATGTACGAATACATATGTGAAATAAGCACATAATAGTTATAAAAATATGAATAATATGATATTTACAATATATATATAAAAACATAATGAAAAATGATGTGCATGATATTAATATACAAGATATAGTTTAAAACATAAACGTAAGATAACATGAGAAATGAAAATATATAAATGATATAGTATTAAGGTATATGTATAACAATAAAATACAATATTAAAATATATATATACAAGCAATATATAAAAATATATCTCAGATATGTATACATAATAAAATGCAATATTTAAAATATTTACATAGTATATACATGCTAAAAATGATGATAATGTTTAAAAATAAATATTAATGATATTACCTAGATACATACATTTATGTTAAAATGAGTACATGATAGTATGTACATAATATATTAAAAATATATATATACATATAATATTTATAAAAATATAAAATATATACATAATATACATAAAGTATACATATACATATTTATAATACTTAAAAGGAACAAATGTACATAATAATGCTAATACGTATTTATGTAGTGCAATGTATATACATCAAATGAATATATATATAACATAAAATACATTAATAAAAAAAACAATAATATTAAACTATTAATAATATCAGATACCATATATACATAAGTATTAAATAAAGGTAGGACGAAATTGGGTTGAAAGCGTAATCTTAGAGGCTAATTTTAAAATAAATAAAAGGAGAAGGGACTGATTTGAACAAACGAGCAAACAGAGAGCTCAAGGAGCAAATAATCCACCCTTTCTAAGCGGCGCCGTTCGTTGGTTTGTCACTCATGGGGTTCGAGGGTTAAATTGCAAAAGAATAAACAAATCGTGGCTAAATTAAAGAAGCAAAAAGGACCGCATTGGAGTAGCCTCAAAGAGCGAAAGGACCAAGGGTGAAAATAGACCCTTGGTCAAAACACACGCGGATCCCAGGCCATCTCAGGTCGGTTTGTCGGGTTCCCTCCCCAAAACGACGCTGCTTTATGCGTCTGGGAGGGCTCCCAAAATGTCACTGCTTCAAAGGCCTATAAAAGCCAAAATTTTTTTGAAAATTTCATTCTTCCTGCATTTGAGAAAAAAAAAAGGGAAAAGGGGGATTTTTCTCTCTGGGGAAGACCCAGAACCGGCCAAGGGATTCGGCCACCCCCACCGTATTCTGGCCAGGCGCGTCAAGCTCCGGCCACCGTACACCTGTGGTGGAATTCAAAAAGGGTAAAATGTAGTTTTTTTAATGTATATATATGTAATATATGTGTTGTTTTTAATAGAATATAGATTATATAGTAAAAACAAAGATAAAAAGGCACAAGACCTTCGATTCGGCCTTTGATGTTTCTTGCTGATGATTTAGTATATTGAAGCCTCTTTTTTGACGATGCTATTCCCTTGTATTTTTATTGATGTTCTTTGTTTTTTGAATCAAAAAAAAAAAAAAGAAAAAAGAGAGCCCCCTTTTTTACATTGTATGTTCGGGCTTATATAGCTGTTTACACTACCACCATCCTTTGCTTTTTGCCTTTTCTTTATAAAATTTTTGCAGGTGAACGGTGGTGGAGCAGAGGCCACTTGCAGGCGTCGGTGGTGGATGGGGTGGGGAGCATGTGCTGACGGCTAGGGTTTTAGGTTTTCCTTTATTTTTCTTTAATGTATTGGGCTAAGGTTTCCTTTGAAATTGGGTTTTGGGTAGGTTATTTGGGTTTTAGGCTTAGTGGGTTCAATGGGTATTTAGTGGGCTTGGGTTTGGGTCCAAAATTGGGCTTGTACACTAGTGATGAATTGGCATAAGTTGGATTATGTAGTCACGAGATGAAAATTATTTTTGGTACTAAATTGGAAATATTACAAAGTACAAAGACTAAACTGTAAATTTTTCATTTTTGTCGAGAAATGGGTAAAAGTATAATTTTCACTATTCATGGATTAGTTAGAGGTTATATATGAATCATGATATTTGGTTTGGATAAGTGTCCATTATTAAAAAGAAATTAAGCTAAATAGTAAAAAGGAGCAAAATAATAATTTTGCCATAAAAAATGCATTTTGATAATTCTTCAACTATTTTATGATGGAAAATTATCTTGATGAAACAATTAATATATGGAAATTTATTTGGACCACTGTGTCATGAATTAAGAAGAATGGGTTCAATTTTTTAACTTTGGGCTTGAATTTGGTAGAATGAGCTTTTACACTTGGGTTTTATTTTAAAGAGGAAGAAAGGATTCTTTAGCCTTGGTTCCACTATCGCCTGGGTTCAATTTTCTTTTCTTTCCCCTTCGAATTCTCTAAAGACCCAACAATCAAACTTTGAGATTTTGCTAAAATCTATTAGAAAGCTACCTTAATACTAGTTTTTCACCATTAAAAACCCCATTTTCAGTCTCGGATTCCATAAGTTTTAATAAGAAACATTGAAGCTAGAGAGAGAGCTTGAAAGAGATAATTAATGGTGATTTTCACCTCTCCTAGCTTATTAATTGAATTTAGTTGCTTTGATAAAGCTTAGAAAGTTATATGCTAATTTTTGGAATGTATTTTTGTATATGGTAAATGGTGAAATAATGAGAAATGAAATTTCAAGCTTGATGGAAGTGAGATTTAAGTACACGGAAGTATAATTTTGTGTTGTAGAACATCCAAAATGTAAGTACCTTAGATACTATTATTTATCTTACGTTATGAATTACCTAATATTTAAATGATATATACGGAATGAAAATATATAACAAACATATATAAACTCCATGGTTTAAAGGATAGGTAATAAGTGATCAATGAGTTATATTGAATTGTTAATCATGAAATACTTTGTTAATTAAATATATGATATGCATATTTTGATATGTGGAAATTATGTGTTAAAAGTAAAATGTGAATAATTATCATTATGGCCAATAATGCAATTTATTGGTTAATTCTTGCTTTTAGTTGATAGAGTTGATACATTATTAAAAATATATGAGATTTGTTATGTAAAACATAAAGAGTAATTGAAAATATGAATTCTCATTAGGAACTATTGAATGAAATGAGCAAGTGTATAATGCCTAAAAAATGTGAAAATGTGTATGTAAATGTAAAACACCTACAATGCCTACATGTGAAAAATGACCGTGCCCATAAGGCTTTTATTAATATGGAATTGATCATACGTAGGTGAAAGTACTTAAAGTGCTCTTATATGATATGTTTATATGCATGTGTTAATGGTCTTGATGAAAATATGTTAATTATAATTGTAAAGTGTCCTAGTAGACATAGTGAAATATTTGGATATAATTGACATGCCAATTAGGGTTTATAACGCGTGGGAGTTCCATATCTAGAGTTTTGTCATCTTCGGGCTTGGCACTTTGGTGCCCCTCGGTGTGGTGTAGGTTTTGCATATATGTGCGCTTTATATTGCCTTCTGGCCATGCACTTTGGTGCATCTTGGTATGGTGTAGTTTATGCTCTTATGAACTTATTGGTGTGGTGGATGGATGTGTTGCACTACGTACTATATGATTTTGCACTTCGATACTTATTAGTATGGTGGAAGAGTCTTGTGTGTCGAAACTATTTTTTGAAAAACTGGAATCGACTTAGATTTTGAAAAATGAAAACGAATAGAGGAGTCGCCACCAATCCTTTTTGAGGAGGTGTGATCGGGTCACCTCAAATTAATCATTTTAATAAAAGTTAAGATTTACTAAAACGATAATTTTTTTTTGGTCTACGAAAATCAGAAAATGAGTTCGGGAGTTGGTTACGCACAAGGAAGGATTAGCACCCTCGATACGCCCAAAATTGGTAACTAGTTGATTAATTAGTGTCTTAGTGTCGAAGATTTGAAAACTTGAAAGAATTTAAAACACAATCCCTCTTTATATTAATGCTAATTTAAAAATGATCGAATAAATTAAAACGGATGTTAAGGACCCTCTCATCTCGAAGTAATAAAATGTCACGCCCAGTAAGTTAGGACACGATATCTCGAACTTTGAAAATGAGCTTGCCTTTATTTAAAATTCATGTATTTTAACTTCTTTTCAAAAGGATATTCGGTTAGTTAGGGTGAACGAGGAAAATCGAAACCCAGTAAGTTAGGACACGTTTCCTCGAATTTCCAAACGCCGAATGTTGCCTTTACTCGTGAAAAATCTTACTTCGAGGTAACAAAATGTCATACCCGGTAAGTTAGGGCACCACATCTCGTATCTCCAAGAATAAGCATTTTTTTTAAAAAAAAACTCGTATTGCGATTTAAGAGGATTATGTCGTTATTTTAGATTAAACGAGAAAAATCGAAACTCAGTAAGTTAGGGCACAATTTTCTCGAATTGTCTAAATACGAAGCTCGTTTTATTTTAGAAAACACAATTATATACGTCGAGTAAAAGACCAATGTAATCATAATCGCATGGTGAAATGAGAAACAAATCGCAGTACTAACATGCATAATGGGATAATAATAACAAAGGTGATGATATAAACAATAATAACGATTTAATAACATAAATTTGCAGATATATTGAGACATATATGAATAAATGAATAAACATAATAAAATAATAATAGTGAGAACAAAACGAAATAAAAAATAAAATAAATACAATGATAAAGGAAATAACAAAGCAAATTATAGTATAAATTTGATTTTAAATCGGGGTAAGCGAATAAACACATGAGTAAGTGAATAAATTGTAGTTTAAATAATAATAATAATAATAATGGTATAAATATAAATAAGTATTATATGAAACAAAACAATGATATGAAATAACAAAAAATTTAAATGTTTGAAAATACATAAAAGTATAAACGAATAAAAAATAAAATCAATGTATCATGTAAAAAAACATGAGTGTATAAAAGAAAACCTTAATAATAATATTAGTAGTTGTAATGAAAGTAAAAGTAATACTAAATATAACAATAGCGATATTAGTAATAAAAGATAATAGCTATAGAAATAAAAACAACAACTATGATAATAAAGAATAATAGTAATAACAATAATAATGAAAATATGAGTAATATTAACAATATATTAGAATACAAAAGTAAAGTAATAATAATAGTGATAATAATAATAATAATAATAATAATAATAATAATAATAATAATAATAATAATATATGAGTGATACATAATAGAAACAATAAAAAATATGGAAACAATAATAGTAATAATATAATGATAATAGTATTAGAAAAATAAGATGAACATGAAAGCAAGTATAACAACAATGCTAATAATATGTTAAATTAACTAGCCTAAAACGAAAATAGATGTCAAATTAACTATCTTTAAATTAAAATAGCAAAGTAGTAAAAAAAAACTAAATCAAAATCTAAATAAAATTTAAAGGGGAAAGTTCGGATAAAAACAGGGGCAGAGGATGGATTTGAAACACACTTGCGAATTAATGGACTGATTGGGAAAATATTCCCAGGCCTTATACACTGCGTTTCAACTGGATAACTCTTCAGATGGACCGAGGACTAAATTGCAATGGAGGTAAAATTACTTGGTCGAATTAAAAAGAAAGGAAAATAAAAAAGGATTAAAATAAAAAAGTAAAAAATGCGGAGGGACCGCGGTCATAAATATCCCGAAACAATGAAAACACGCGGATCCCCACCCTCCGGAGCGGGTCAAATTCGGGTTGCCTTATACGACGTCGTTTTGGGGCATTTTAAGCCATCCCAAAACGGCATCGTTTTGATGCCTTATATAAGCCCCTTTTTTAAAAAAAATCTTCATTTCAGCCCTATTATTCAAAAAAAATAAAAAAACAAAGCTCTCAACTCTCTCCCTCTTTCCCCATTTCGGCCGAACTCTGATCATTGGGCTACCGGCCCTCCGCCGTGCCGATCACCGACCACCGATGATGGCGCCGCCGTATGCGGTGGTCGGAGAGCTCAAAAGTTTCGTCGAACCTCCCTTCTTCGCGTAGAGACAGATTCGAGACTTAAAAACCTTAAACCTAACCCCCAAAACCTTTTAAAGCACTAAAACTCCTCAACCCTTGGCTTCTTCCGTCGAAGTTTTAACTGGACCCCTAAGGGTCCGTTTGCCTTTGGACCGAAGGAGCAAAACGCTGACTAGATCGACACCGAACGGTAGGGAAGCAACTTTTCTCTCTCCCCTTTTTACTTATTTCGACATATATGTATACATATAAAATAGATTAGCAAAAAAAGGAAAAATGAAAGAAAATAAAAGACCTTAACACGATTTTGAATCTGGTTTTTTCTTCGAAATTTCTCTTCTTTTTTTTTTTGTATTGTATTCTCTATTTTTTTACGAATATTTGAAAAATCCCCATTTTGAATATTACATTCGGATATGGCTTTATAGCCGAAATACATTATTTCCTAGTTTGCGTGTTCGTATTGCCTCTATTCTGCTCTTTTTCTTGTTTCGTTTGCAGGTCTCAGGCGAAAACGATGGGACGGGGCCAGAGGATGGTTGAAAGTTGTCAGATGTCACGTGGGTGAGGCTGATGGTGCGGAGGCTGCTGGTAGAGTGTGGCGGCCTAGGGCTTCCCTTGGCTGAAAGTTTTGGTTTTTCTGGGCTAGGGTTAGAATTGGGTTTGTTGGGCTAGGTTTTTTTTGGTTTGGTATTGGGTTGTGAGGCTATATTGGGCCCGGGCAAGGATTGGGCTGTACGTCGTGTATCTGAGTCAGTTTTACTAGAGTTTAGTATAGGTGAAAATGAATCAAATGATGATAATGAACTTTGAATGTCACCATAGATGACTAAAAATAAGACTATGTACCATGAACTAAATATTTTCCAAGTAAATGAGATGAAACTAAGATAAATGAATAAGTAAGCTAATAATAATTTTAATAGGATAATATGCTCTAAAGGTAGGTGACCTAGTGGACTTGACTTTATTATTAGTAAAAAAATTGATAATCATCCATAAATGATTAAATACTATATGAATCATTTATGAAAGTTTTAATCATGAACCTCCAATGCTACCTACATACTTATATTGTTGTTTTGGTCGGATTGCAGGTTCAAACTTTTGTTTCTGACCCTAGCTCTAAGAACAGGCCAGTGTAGAAACACTCTGACCTTGGGAGTCTCGAGCTCATTTGGAAGGGGGTGGTAACGTGCAAGTCGATCACAAGCCTCTTGTTCCATAACACTTCTACTTACTAGCCAGTCTCCTTATTTCACTCTATACATAATCTACCATTTTGACCCTTTCAGTCAACTTTGAAATTTGCAGATTTTCAAGATAGTCAATTGGAGTCTTAAATAATTATTAGGTCCCTCTTAAATCGAACACAACTATTAGATTCGATCTTCACAAACTCTTTGGCATATAAACTCAGATGGTATATTCCCTCTCACATTCAGCCACAAACATGTCACCTTGAACCAAATATAGAAGCTCGCATTTCCTTTCCTCCAGATACAATTTATTAATGAATTTCTTATGAAATTCTAACAAAAAAAAAAACCTCCCATACTACACATTCAAATGGAACTGCTAGAGTTAAAATTGTCCACCATTGATATGCCTCCTCTTCTAATGAGGAGACTGTACACTCCAACTTTTTAGTAAAATTACATTGAAGTTGCTCAAAACCCTTTTTGGATATTTTTGAGACAGTATTCAACAACGGAAGGATCGTCACCTTTCAAAACCTTAAAGTCCTTGGCTCCAAACTTACGAAACCTCTCAATAGGATTTCTTTGACCACCGATGAGGTTGGAGCCTAAGGGATGGCTTTAACAAACTTATCGAGAGTAACAATCATTGATTATATGAATGTTATTATGATATAAGAATAATATTTTAGAATTATAAATTAAGATATGATATAAAACTTAAGAAATGATAAATCAGGATCTGTCATGTCAAATCATCAAAAACAAAACAAGAAAAAAACTAGATGTGGAAGTATACTTGAATCCATGAATTTTTTGAAGTTTTTCCGGATCTTGTGGATTTGATCTTCCAAACTAGCACACAAGAAATTTAGAGAGAATATTTACTCTCTCTTTCCTAAAGATGGGATATTAGAAAGTTATGAGGCCCAATTTTGGCTCGGGTACAAACCAAACACCAATACCCAAAACCCCCCCAAAAAAAAACTAAACAACTAACCCAATGCCCAATACCAACAAAACCCAAATCTCACATATAGGCCCAAATTTTAGACCTAACTATCCAGATTTAGGGTTTTAGAAAAGCTAAAACCCTAATCAACCCCTAGCGCCACCGACGTCACATCATCAGCGCAAGTGGCGCACCTGCCCACTGCCTCCACTGTTGCCACCGCCATTTACCTACAAAAGAGAAGAGTAGAACAATTATTAAAGAAACAAGTTGTAAATGGATATAAAAGGCCATCTGAGAAACCATTGTAATGGGTCTTCTTCTTCTTCAACGAAAAAATCAAATAGAAAAAAAAAAAAGAGATTCAAAAATCAAACTACAAAAATTTGTAAAATAGATTCGGAGAAAAACCAGGTTATAAAAGGGTATTTTTTTTCTTTGTCTTTCTTTTTATTTTTTTTATCTACTTACATGTACATAGATATTTTCTATATTTTTCTTTAAAAATCAGTTATAAATGAATATATAAAAAATAAAAATAAAAAAGTACCTTTTTAGAGTTTCGGCCACTGCACGAGGTGGCCGGAGACGGCGGTGTCGATGGCGGGCCACAGTGGCGACCGGTCAGAGACCTCGCCGGACCCTCAGCCCCTGTAGAGAAAAAAAAAAGGGAGGGGTGGGATGTTTTTTTTTTAAAACAAATGAAAAATGATTTTTTTTAAAAAAAACTGCCTTTTATAGGCTCTCAAAACGACGTCGTTTTGGGGCTGGCCTTAAACACCCAAAACGACGTCGTTTTCCCTTACCCGACCCTATCCGACCCGACCCGCTCCAGTTGAAGATTCGCGTGTTTTTTAGTAGAAGGACTAATTGCACTTTTAGCCCTTCCTCTTTTTTATGGTTTTGCAATTAAGTTTCTTTTATTTTTAATTTTGGCACTGCAATTTATTTCGAGTTACAAATTGGTCCACCATGAAGCTGCGCGTTTTGGAGGGCGGGATTATTTCCCATTTTGCTCCCTCCTTGTTATTCGCGCACTCAATTTGGTCCTTTTCTCCTTTATTTTTTTTAGATTTACTCCCAAACCTTTGTTTTAAGTTCAATTAAGCCTTTTTTTTTTGTCATTTTATTAAATTAATTAGTTTATTTATTATTATTATTTTACTATTACTTATATTTATTATCATTACTATCATTTATTATCATTATTACGACTATCATTATTATTATTTTATTTATTATCATTATTCCTATTATTATTATTTTTTACTGTTAATATTTATTATTATTATTATTATTATTATTATTATTATTATTATTATTATTATTATTATTATTATTATTATTATTATTATTATTATTATATAGTTTTTTTACTTATTACTCTTTAAATACTCTCATTTTATTTTTATTCCTCACTCACATTATATATTATTTATTTATATATCTTTTATATTATTTCAAACTTTAAAATATTTATTACTTGTATTGTTACCATTAATATTATTATCCTTGCTATTACTACCATTTTTTAAATAGTTTTACACAATATTTATTTACTACTAGTTCTTTTTAATTTCAAATATTTTTAGCTTATTTATTATTTCCTTTTTATTTTAGTTTCTTCGTTTTATTCATTTATTTTATTTTGCTTTTATCATTATCATTCATATCTGCGTCTATGTTTATTCTGTTATGCCTATCAATACCGGAATTTGTATTTGTTTATGCATTCTTTATTATCTCATTTTATTACAAACTTATGTTATATTAACCTTTACTCGACCCAAAATTGATTCTTTTATAAAGGCAATGTTCCGTATTTGGAAATTCGGGAAAATCGTGCCTTAACTTACTGGGTTTCAATTTCTCTCATTTAACCTAAATAATGTAATGTTCTTTTAAAATTGCAATATGAGTTTTGAATAAAATGCTTACTCTCTGAGATTCGAGGTGTTGTGCCCTAACTTACCGGATATGACATCTTGTTTCCTCGAGATAAGATTTTTTGTAAATAAAGGCAATATTCGGTATTTGGAAGTTCGAGAGATTGTGCCCTAACTTACTGGGTTTCGATTTTTCTCGTTTACCCCAAATAATCGAATATCTTTTTAAAAAGTCAAAATACACGAATTTTAAATAAAAGGCAAGCTCATCCTCAAAGGTTCAAGATGTCGTGTCCTAACTTACTGGATATGACATTTTATTACTTCGAAACGAGAAGGTCTTTAACATTCAATGTTTTTTTTTTTTTACAAAAAGAGGGGTCGTATTTTAAAATCTTTCAAGTTTTCAAAGTTTCAACACTGTGACACAAATTAATCAACTAGGTACAAATTTTGGGCGTGTAAGGGTGCTAATCCTTCCTCGTACGTAACCGACTCCCGAACCTGTTTTTCTGGTTTTCGTAGATCAAAATCGTTGTTTTGATAAATCAACATGTTTATTAAACAACTATTTTTTTAGGGTAACTCGATCACACCTCATCAAAAAGGATTGGTGGCGACTCTTGTTTTGTCGTTTTCATTTCCAAAATCATGTCAATCCCATTTTTCAAAAAATGGCTTCGACAGCTTGGCGACTCCACTGGGGACTTTGAGAGTCGAGCCATAAATTGATTAATTTTTGTCCTTTGTCGAAAATTGAAAATTCATTTTAAACTTACGATCCCTTCATTGCATTTCATCCGTTTTTCTTATGTTTTTCATCATTTTATTCCTATTTTCCTTATTGCTTCGAGTTTTTTTCTGCATATATCCTCACACATTACATTGCATGACCGTCGTGGTCACACCTCTTAAGTGGGAGTGAGAAACTATTCCTTCGTGAGATTTTCACCTCCGTGTAGGATAGTGGATCGCTTTCGGGATACATCCGTACCTATGTCTTCGTGAGATTTTCATCTCCTGCAGTTATAGGGAAATGTATTCCTCTGAACTGAACTTGGTCTATATGATCCTATAATGGGTAAGGATTGAGGAATCTGCAGGTTCGCGTACCTTTTACTTTAGAATCGAACCGCATATAAAGAGCTCTAAGAGCTTACCCTAAGTAGAAGCATGTCAAATCCTAGTGGTCACTCGGATAGGTGCTCTATTTTTTTTTTATTTCTTCTATGCTGATGCGTTGATTTTACTTAAATCACATTGCATTTTCATTGTAAGAGATCTTTTCGTTACATTTTTATTCGTCCTTGTTACAATCCTTATCATTGCGGTTTATAATTGTTGTGTTGGTTTGAGTTTAGGTATCTTTCTGCATATTAAATTGCATGATCATTCGATCTTACCCTTTTAAGTGGGAGTGAGAAGCTATACCTTCGTGAGGTTTTCACCTTCGCATGGGCTAGTAGACTGCTTCCGGGATACATCCGTACCTATGTCTTCGTGAGATTTTCATCTCCGTATAGCCATAGGGAAATGTATTCCCCTGAACTGAACTCGATCCATATAAGTCTATAATGGGTGAAGATCGAGGAATCTGCTGGTTCAGGTACCCTTTCTTTAGAACCAAACCCCGTATAGTGAGCCTTAAGAGCCCATCCTAGGTAGAGCCACTCCGAACCCCTAGTGGTCACCCGGATAGGTACTTTATTTTGTTTATTTCTCCTGTGGTAACATGTTTTATTTTGTTTTGATTACATTGCATTTTCATCATAGAAAGGAGGTGTTGAGTCACATTCGATTGCTAAATAAAACAGCTTGTCATGGGAAAATAGATTTCTTGATAAAGTGGATTATAATACGGTTGTCTGAATATGGTCCAAGTAAACACAACGAAAGAAGGCTGATAGTCCATGGAGGAAAACAAGACTTTGTTTTATTGCTCGAGGATTCAAGCCGATAAAGATTATTCGAGAACTATCACGTTCTGACTTTTATAAAAGAGCTAACAAGCATCGTGAGGATAAGTGAGCAATAGGCCGCAGTCCAGATCGAGTAGAAAGGAGATAATAGAGACATCTTTTGAAAAATCTGCAAGATTTGACCATAACATCCGAATATGAAAATGATCGGTGTCTTCGGTTGGAATATGAGGGCAAGGCCGCATATTTAATCCATTTTATATAAAGAAATTTGTTTTCTAGAAAAGTTGTTCTAATGGAATTGAATCCAGAATCAACGCCTCTCTTTCTTTATGCATTCATTCCATGCATTTGCATTGCATTTCATCACATGCATTATATTAATAAAAAGAGTTGTAATTTTTTGAAAAGGTCAAAGGCTTGGAAGGAATGTTTGGAAATTAGAGCAGTAATGCCATATCTAAAAAAGAAATTGGAAAATAGAATTGATCAGGCATTTTCCCTTATGAGTCGGGAAGTGTTTTGAACAATGGGACTATAGAAGAGATCCATGTATTTCTTAGATCCAATTTAGAGTAATATTCAAAACACGTTTGTTGCTTTAAGCTTAGAAGCAATAAGAATCCTTTTGTGAAATAGGCTTGTGTCTAAAATTTTTATTTCAATAAAATACATCTTTGCTATCATTTTGAGCAAATACTCTTTTATTCTATACAGACAATTATTTTTAGATTCTTTCGTTCTTTTAGATTTTATCTCAAATATTCTTTTATTCTTCATTCATGATCATACCATACAAATAATCATCCTTAGAATCATTTATTCTTTGGAATCTACCTTCGTACGTATAATAGGTTTCCAGATATCAATGATGTGAGCGACGCTGTCACTGACTCCGAGTCTCCTTTTGAGTAAAATATGGGCCTAAAGGGATCTCAGCACTTTGAAAATGATAGAGATGGTAACCTACCTCCTGATTTGTTAAGGATGGTAGAACAAGATGAAAAACATATCTCACCTTACAAAAAGTCAATGGACAGTAAGCCTAAGAGAAGAGAAAAAGGCAAGGATCGAAGCCTGTATCACCATAAAGACAAAACGAAGCATCCATATCAAGATATAATTGGGCTACTAAGACCTGTGGATGTTGTTAAAAGAGGTCCTTAAGTATGTCAGAAGGACACATACTATTAGGTTTACGATGGCCAGGCTAATCATGAGATTCGGGTTCTGCTAGTCCACCGTAGAAGGGAATTACATCAGTTATGCCGTAAACGCCAAATTTATGGAGACAAGATTCATGTGTACCTTCATTTTTTTCGTAGAATTTCTCTATGTGGGGCATGAAGGTTATTGGGCCGATCTCGTCGAAAGCTTCTAGTAGCATCAATTACTTTGCCAAGAGGGTAAAAGCCGCTTCATATGCCAATGTTACAAAGTCGACAGTCATCAGAATTCCAAAAAAAAAAAGAAAAAAATTCTAAAAAAATTTCAAAAAAAATGGAGAGAGATCATGTGCTGATAAGAAATGCCGAAAAAGATCATATCCAACTGCATAATGTTAAAAGTTCGCAGTTTGTTCGAAGAGCAAGCACCACATCACCTCAAAAATAAACAATATAGTGGAGGTAGCCAAAATGTATAAGAATAAAAGCAACTAAACAAGGATCATACGGAAAATAACCGAGACTTGTAAATATTGGCATAAAGAAGTTACCATTTACTCTATACTTATTGAACGTCGCCCAAGACCTTCGTCGGGGCAACACATTTCTCATAAGTTTATGGAATGGAAGTGCTTTTGCCTATTGAAGACGAGATTTCTTTTCTCCAAGTCTTATCAAAGTTGAAGTTGGATAAGGTAGAATGGATCCAATCCCGATATGATCAGTTGAATTTGAAGAAAGGAGGTTGAAAGATATCTGTCGTGGTCCAATGCACCAGAAATGAATAATGTGAGCTTACGATAAAGAGATTCATCCTAGAGAATTCCATGAGGGAAACTTGATATTGAAGAAGACCCTTCCTATACAAAAGGACTTTAGAGGAAAGTGAATGCCAAACTAGGAAGGACCTTATATAGTAAAGAAGGTCTATTTTGGAGGAGCGTTGATAGCAAAGATTTGCCCAATCCAGTGAATTCAAATCCAGTCACTGAGTATTCTACCTAAAAAGAGAGGCCAAGGTGAAAACCTCTAAAGGACGCCTTGAGACCATAAAAAAAATCCTAAAAAAAGAGGAAAAAGAAAAAGGAGAGGCCAAGGCTAAAACCCGCAAAGGGTGCTTTAAGACCAAAAGGCATTTGAGTTGAAAACCCAAAAAAGGCTGCTCAAATTTAGATCAAAGTGGGACATACAGTAGTCTTGCTATGCCTGAATTAACAATGAAGAAGTATGCTACGGTTTGGGGCATCGACAAAGTACTCCGGATCCCCTAAACACAGATTGAGCTCAAAATGATCCTCAAGAAGTTGGTACAGAGAAGCTCAAGCTGCGATATCTGGGGCACCTAGTTTTCCATTTTACCCATTTTGAATTTTCTATTTTTGATTACCTTATTCTTTTCAATATATGCTTCTGATAAATTCCCTTTTTAATTGCATTTGCTATCCTTTGTTAACTTATTTGTTTCGAGCTATGCTCTCAATTAATTTCCTTCTTGTCCATTTTTATACTCTTTTTCAAAGATTTCGCATTGAAATAACAATTAATGGACTAATAATACTTTCACAAAAGGAGTTCTGCATATTACCCTAGAAGCTTCTAAATAGTACAAGAACCTAAAACAGGACCATTATTTAGAACTCATCAAGCCTGAGGTTTGGAAATATTTGAGAGAGAGGAGTCTAAAATTGTGGCTATCTCTCCAGATTCTTCGTTAAAGATATTAGTTGCATGAAAAAATAGGGTATTGTGTTGGTGACACAACCTCAATGAACAGCAAGCAATGTTAATCCGAGCGTTAAAAGGGGTTCATTCTTGAAAATTTGTCATTCTGTATACCCATCTGCTCATGTTACCCAGAGAAGGGTGTGATAGATCAATTGAAGATGAAACAAATCCTATACCCTAAGTTGCAGCGGGTTGGATAAATAAAAAAAACTTCCTAAAGTTACAGTGGGGCAAACCTGCTAAGCAAAATGTGATTGTTTCTTTGACTTGTTTGTCAAGAATATCAGCCGATCAAGATGGCAGCATAATACTTCAGTGATAAAGCCTTGATGAACTATGAACGATGACACCTTAAGAACTTAAAAAGGAATCATTCTCATGACATTTCTGCATTAATATCATTCATCTAGTTAGGAGCATTTGATTTATTCTGATCATGACATCCTAACCATTTGGCATAAATATAGGCCCATAAAATCGGTGCTATAGATCATGTCCCTAGAGGACGGTGTAGCAACATCGGTGAATTCACAGATCTTATCTCCATGAGGTAGCAATGGAGCAGATCGAAGACATCAAATCTTGTCTCCCTAAGCAGTAGTGGAGTAGGCTGAAGATTACAGATCTTATCTCCCTAAATAGTAGTGGAGCAGATTGAAGACAACGAATCTTTTCTCCCTAAGCAGTAGTGGAGCAGATTTAAGCGACCATCTTATCTCCCTAAGCAGCAGTGGAGTAGGCTGAAGATTACAGATCTTATCTCTCTAAGCAGTAGTGGAGTAAATTTAAGCCACTATCCTATCTTCCTAAGTAGTTGTGGAGTAGGTCAAAGCCACAATTTGTATCTCCTTGAAGTTTCAGCGGAGTAGATCGAGACTACAAATCTCTTCTCCCTGAAATGGCATTGGAGCAGCTCAAAGCCACAATTCGTATCTCCTTGAAATTTCAGCGGAGTAGATCAAGGCTACAAATCTCTTCTCCTTGAAATGGCATTGGAGCGGCTTGAAGCCAGAATTCGTATCTCCTTGAAGTTTCATTGGAGTAGATCAAGGCTACAAATCTCTTTTCCCTGAAATGGCATTGGAGCGTCTCGAAACCACAATTCATATCTCATTGAAATTTTAGCGGAGTAGATCGATGCTACAAATCCCTTCTCCCTAAAATGGTATTGGAGCTGCTCGAAGCCACAATTCGTATCTCTTTAAAGTTCCAGTGGAGTAGATTGAAGCTATAAATCTCTGCTCCCTGAAATGGCATTGGAGCGGCTCGAAGCCACAATTCGTATCTCTTTAAAGTTTCATCAGAGTAGATCGAGGCTACAAATCTCTTCTCCCTGAAATGGTATTAGAGCGGCTCGAAGCCACAATTCTTATCTCTTTGAAGTTTCAGCAGAGTAGATCGAGGCTACAAATCTCTTCTCCTTGATCTCCTTGAAGTTTCAACAGAGTAGATCAAGGCTACAAATCTCTTCTCCTTGAAATGGTATTGGAGCGGCTCGAAGCCACAATTCGTATCTCCTTGAAGTTTAAGCGGAGTAGATCGAGGCTACAAATCTCTTCTCCCTAAAATGGCATTGGAGCGGCTCGAAGCCACAATTCGTATATCCTTAAAGTTTCAGCTAAGTAAATCGAAGCTATAAATCTCTTCTCCCTAAAATGGCATTGGAGCAGCTTGAAGCCACAATTCGTATCTCCTTGAAGTTTTAGCGGAGTAGATCGAGGCTACAAATCTCTTTTCCTTGAAATGGCATTGGAGCGGCTCGAAGCCATAATTTGTATCTCCTTGAAGTTTCAGCGTAGTAGATCAAAGTTATAAATCTCTTCTCCCTGAAATAGCATTGGAGCGGCTCGAAGCCACAATTCGTATCTCCTTAAAGTTTCAGCGGAGTAGATCGAGGCTACAAATATCTTCTCTCTGAAATGGAATTGGAGCGGCTTAAAGCCAGAAATCACAAACCTTATCTCGTTAAAGTAGCAGTGGAGCAGGTCGAAGTTACAAGTCTTATCTCCATGAAGTTGTAGTGCAGTAGACTAAAGATAGCAAATCTTATTTCTCTGAAGTTGCAGTGGAACAGGTTGAAGCTATGAATAAACAAATCTTATCTCTTTGAAGTTGCAGTAGAGCAGATCAAAACAAACCTTATCTCTCTAAAGTTGCAGTAGAGCAGGTTGAAGACACAAGTCTTATCTCTCTAAAGTTGCAGTGGAGCAGACTAAAGATAGCAAATCTTATTTCTCTGAAGTTGCAGTGGAACAGATTGAAGCTATAATTACAGATCTTATTTCCTTGAAGTTGCAGTAGAGCAGATCAAAACAAACCTTATCTTCCTAAAGTTGCAGTGGAACAGGTTGAAGTCACTAATCTTATCTCCCTGAAGTTACAGTAGAGCAGACTGAAGATAGCAAATCTTATTTCCCTAAAGTTGCAGTGGAACAGATTGAAGCTATAATTACAGATGTTATCTCTTTGAAATTGCCGTAGAGCAGATAAAAACAAACATTATCTCCCTGAAGTTGCAGTGGAGCAGGTTAAAGTTAAAGTCTTATCTCCCTGAAGTTACAGTGGAGCAGGATGAAGATAGCGAATCTTATTTCTTTGAAGTTGCAGTAGAGCAAGTTGAAGATAAGTCTTATCTCCCTGAAGTTGCAGTGGAGCAGACTGAAGATAGCGAATCTTATTTCTTTGAAGTTGTAGTTGAGCAGGTTGAAGACAAGTCTTATCTCTCTGAAGTTGCAGTGGAGCAGACTGAAGATGGCGAATCTTATTTTCCTAAAGTTGTAGTGGAACAGATTGAAGCTATAATTGCAGATCTTATCTCTTTGAAGTTGCAGTAGAGTAGATCAAAACAAACCTTATCTCCCTAAAGTTGCAGTGGAGTAGGTTGAAATTACAAGTCTTATCTCCCTGAAGTTACAGTGGAGCAGATTAAAGCGACAAGTCCTATACCTCTAAAGTTGTAGTAGTTGCGGTGGATTGGATCGAAACAACAAGACGCAGTGGACTGGAATGAGACTACCTGAAGAAGAGGAGCACTAAAGAAGTCAAGACTTGGCGAGACTGGGCAAAGTTGGTCTTTCTTAAAAGTTTTTGCTTTGTTTTCGTTACACAACAACGAGTAAAGAAGGGCAGCTATGAGGCCCAAATTTGGCCCGGGTACAAACCAAACACCAATACCCAAACCCCCCCCAAAAAAACTAAACAGCTAACCCAATGCCCAATACCAAAAAAACTCAAATCTCACACATAGGCCCAAATTTTAGACCCAACTAGCCAGATTTAGGGTTTCAAAAAAGTTGAAACCCTAATCAACCCCTAGCGCCACTGACGTCACATCATCAGTGCAAGTGGCTCACCTATTGATAAACGCCAAATTATACATAATTATACCCAAATACTTAGCATATTTATGGATATTTATTACTAAATTTGTGGATTTTGGTGCTCTTAATCCGATTATTTCATGTTTTGTACTTAGGAGAGCACCAAGAGTTAAAAGGAGCCAAAAAAGAGCAAAAAAAGGGACAAAACGGACCAAATCGAGAAGATGACACGGCTTAAGCCTTGCCACACGGGTATCTCACACGCCTGTGCCCTTCGGGGGTGTCGACCAAGGTTTTCACGATTCACACGGCCTAGCCATTGAGGCCACACGCCCGTGTGCAATTTAACGGATCGAACACGGCCTGGCAATCACGTCACACGGCCGTGTGCCACGGCCGTGTCCCTTTTTCAAAGAGTTGTATTTTACACGGAAAAGGATACTTAGGGAGGAAGAAAACTAATCCAAAGCCTATATAAACACCCTAAGTGTGACCTAATAAGGGGGGCCTCTTCCAGAACTTTTCTGAAATACAGAACCATACGCTAGGAATTACTTGAAGGAAGCCAGACGATCCATCCCAAAAGCCGGAACTACTTCAAGACTAAAGATCTCTCTCAGAATTCCTTCAGGGGTTTTACAGTTTTCTTCATGTTTTGTTATTTTTATACTTTTGAGATGTACTATTATTTTATTATGAACTAAACTCCTTAGATACCTAAGGGGGATAAAACCTATGATGGATCTTGTTATTATTATCTGAACTGTATGATAAATATTTGATTTGTTCTTAATTATGTGTTCTTAATGCTTGAGTTAATATTCCGGGTATTAATTCATGATTTGATGTGCTTATGCAGAGGAGGAATAGACCCTGCCTAAGAGTAGATTTGGCATAATTAAGCGGAGTTGATCGAATGCCTAGAAATAGGATTACGAGATTTTACCGGATTAGGGTAAAACCTAATATGGGAGTCTATAGAGTGATTTACTGCTTCCCTAGGGGTTTTAATTAAGAAAGAAATTTTGATTAGTTCAACTGAGGGTTAGACATTATTAGTCTCGAAAGGGATAATAACATAGGTTAGGGAATCTCACGGATCAAGTCAAGTGAATAAATCGTCTGGTTCAAAGTCAGATAACAAGTGAAATCTAGGTGGATTCCTCCTTGGGTGTCGTCTTTATCAATTACTTTTCTTCAAGTCTTTTTTTTTCCAAATCTTCTCTTTGCTTTAATTAAATTAGTTAATTAGTTTAGATAATTAGTTTAATAAACAAACCCTTTTATTCTGAGGCTAGATAATAAAAAGATAGTTATTACTAGTACTTTTGGTTCCCTTAGGTACGATATCCCGATCTTGCCATTACTATACTATTGTTCTATAGGTGCGCTTGCCTTTTCATCGTGATAATAGTTAGTCTAGGTTTGATCTTCATTATAAATATTTATTACTTGTTACGAATCACGCGATCAAGTTTTTGGCGCTGCTAGCCATTTAGTTTTCTCGCAATTTAAATTTAGTTTATTATTATTATTATTTATTAATTTACTTATTTTTTTCTCTCTTGGCAGGTTTTTATAGTTTATGACTAGAAGAAACCCGTCAGGACCATTACTTTTTGACGAAGAAATCGATCACACTGTTCGTAGAAATCAAAGAGAAATAAGGAGTAGATTACGATACACAGAGAACGAGTGAGAAGACGATACTCAACCCCCAACCGATGAGATGGCTGAAAACCAAGGCAATCAGCTACCTCCAGCAATTGCAGCTAATCAAAATCCTGCTCCACGTACTATGTATGATTATGTTAAACATTCTTTAACAGGAACTGAATCTAGCATAGTTAGACCTGCTGTAGCTGCAAATACTTTTGAATTAGAACCTAACACTATTTAGATGATACAACAGTTTGTTCAGTTTGATGGTTTGCAGGATGAAGATCCCAACGCTCACTTAACAAACTTTCTGAAATTTTGCGATACATTTAAAATCAATTGCATTTTTTATGATGCCATACGTCTTCGATTGTGTCCCTTTTCACTGAGAAACAAAGCTAAACAGTGGTTGAACTCGTTACCACAAGGGTCTATCACTACTTGGGAACAAATGAGCGAGAAAGTTTTACTAAAATATTTTCCGCCAGCTAAAACGGCTAAATTACGTAATGATATCTCTTCTTTTGTACAGATGGATTTAGAAACACTTTACGATGCATGAGAGAGATTCAAGGACTTATTGAAAAAGTGCCCTCACCATAGGTTACCGCTTTGGCTTCAAGTACAAACATTCCACAATGGCCTGAATCCCTCGACTCGGTAAATGGTTGATGCAGCTGCTGGCGGAACCATCAATAATAAAACACTGGAAGATGCCTATGAATTTATAGAGGATATGTTACTAAATAACTATCAGTGGCAAGTTATGAGGATAAAGCCAACGAAAATAGCCGGCGTTTATAACATCAATTCAGTCACCATGCTCTCTAATCAGGTAGAACAAAGCCAACGAAAATAGCCGGCGTTTATAACATCGATTCAGTCACCATGCTCTCTAATCAGGTAGAACTTCTCAATAAAAAGATTGACAATTTACTTGGTTCTATGCAGGTACATCCAGTGATGAGGTGTGACTCAAGTGGTGGAGGTGTGCATACAGAATACCAATCCTTCAATCCTACAACTGAAGAAAAACAAGTCAACTATATGGGTAACAATAACTTCTGATCTCAAAATAACCCATATAGTAATACTTATAATGCATGTTGGAGGAACCACCCAAATTTCTCCTGGGGTGGTCAAGGGAATCAAAAGCCATAAAATCCTCAGGGTTTTCAACAGCCACCTTATCAACAAAAGAATAAACCAAACCTTGAAGAGATGCTTTCTAATTTCATCTCAGTGTCAGAAACCTATTTCCAAAATACCGAGACAGCACTTAAGAATCAACAAGCATCGATCCAAGGACTCGAAACTCAAATAGGCCAGTTATCCAAACTAATCTCTGAACGACCACAAGGTAGCTTACCAAGTAATACTGAACCTAATCTGAGGGAACACTTCAATGCAATTAGTACTCAAAATAAGGAAGGATTCATTGCACCGGAGCCAGAATTACAGTAAGACAACGCGATGAACAAAGGTCGAGAAGAGGTAAACGATGATGATCCTAAACAGGTAAGTACGAATTATGAACCTCGTGTACCATATCCTAAAGCGATGACGAAAGACAGAATAGAAGAACAATTCGGTAAGTTTGTCAAACTCTTAAAGAAATTACATATTAACTTACCCTTTATTGAAGTTTTGTCACAGATACCCAACTCAGTAAAATTCTTAAAGGAACTTCTGAGAAATAAAAGAAAATTAGACACTACTTCGTATGTGGAACTCAACGCAGTTTGCTCAACTATTCTAAAGAATAAGCTACCTAACAAATTGAAAGATCTAGGGAGTTTTATAATTCCATGCTTAATTGGTAGTCTATCTGTGAATAATGCTTTAGCTGATCTAGGGGAAAGTATAAATGTTATGCCGTATAAAATGTTTAAATGACTAGGTCTCGGTAAAACCAAACAGACTAGGATGAGCATACAATTGGCTGACAAAATAGTTAGATTTCCTAAGGGTATTATTAAAGATGTTCTCGCTAAAATTGATAAATTTATTTACCCAGTAGACTTTGTAGTTTTAGATATGGATGAGTATAACGAGGTACCTTTAATTTTAGGACGACCCTTTTTAGCAACTGCCAGAACCATTATTAATGTAGGCATAGGAGAGCTAACACTTCATGCAGGAGATGACGCAGTAACACTTCAAGCACGCGACTCAGTCAAAACCTCTAAGACTCAAGATAATGCTATGAAACTTGTCGATGACAACACTAATATTCAATCATTCTTGCAGGAGCCTTCTCGAACCAAGACAACGGAGACAGTGTACTATTATCAAGTAGTAAACAAAGACACCCATGAGGAATGAAGGCTTCAAATAGAGGAGCTAGATGAATGGTGAGCACACAACTGAGAACACATGATAAACGAAAACTACACCAAAACAAGCCCGATACCTCTCCTAATCAACTTAAGGTTGGCGATAAAGTCTTACTAGATGCCGCAGATCCCCACATTGTCACTACCACACCAAATGAGGAAATCTCTCTTATGGTACTCAGTATTTTTCCATTTAGTACGGTAGAGGTGAGTCATCACAAGTTCGGCACTTTTAAGGTAAACAACACCCAATTAAAACCTTAATTTAATATTGACAGCAGGAATGAGGAGTATGAACTCCTTAAACCACCATGATCATTCAATGGAGAGGTAAGTCGAGCTTAGACTATGAATCTTCTCGGGAGGCAACCCGAGCACTAACATATTTCGATTTCTTTATTTTTAATTTCTAACACTTTGAATCATTAACTTAATCTTTGAATTGCAAAGTTTTTCAGCACACAAGGCCAAGTACACTGGCGTGCCTAAAGCCGTGGCCAAACAGGGGAAGAGACACGGCCGTGCGATACGGCCGTGTGGAAGCAGGACATGATTTTCTAAAAACAGGGGGTGCGATAAATCCCCACGGCCGTGTGACAGGGCCGTGGGTGAACTTGATAGGATACCACGGGCGTGGGAATAGAAAACCAAGGGTGTGCCATGGATAAGGCTCGATTCTGTTTCTTCAACACGGGAGTGCAACACGCCCGTGCCATTCAGCCGTGTACAACAATACACGGGCGTGCTACCATAAAACACGGGCGTAGGAGAAGCGAACAAAGCTAGGCACAGCAGTGCGACATGGCCGTGTTCGACACACGCCCAAGACACACGGGCGTGGGATAGTAGCTGGGCACGACCTAAATCGTAAAATTCAAAAAATACAGGTTCACCTTCAAAGTACACAGGCGTGGCCCTAGGCCGTGTGAACCTCCCCTATATAAGCAAACCACAGTTCATCTTCTTTCTCTTTTCAAAACCCTAGCCGAAATCTACTCTTCCCCATTCCCTAATCTCTATTCCGGCCACCATTCCCCAGATTCTCACTTGCCCAACCCCCAAACCACCCTCAAATCCACTCCCTTTTCATTAATCCCCACTTTCCCCTCTCTATACCCTCTATTTTTCCTCCACATGGCTATATCCCCGCGTCACACGCCCTTGCTCGCCACCAACACGCCCGTGCATCGCCTTACAGCAGCCTTTGGTTCACTTTCTCAACCTATTTTTCCAATTTGTATTCTACATGCTTTACATAGATATTGTTATTATTACAAATATGTTTTAGACAAGTTAGGAATTTGCTTTAGGATTTTCTATATTTGAATTGTTTAAGCTACTAAATAGCATATACTAATTTTAGGCCTCTTGCTTAACTACTGATGTATCTTGGATTCTATCAATGCTCATGTATTTTCAGGAACATTATGTCGTCATCGAGAGGCAAGAAGGCTGTAGTCCCATCCTCAAAAAGACGTAGGGGATTGGGTTCTTCCTCGATATGTGCTACAACCAAAGTTTGGCACCCGTTCCTTAAATTTCCGCAAGCTTGCAGGAGTAGCTATTTCAGATACTACGCACACGACCCCTCACTACAGGTCACTGCATTGACTGGGCTGCAGTCGAGCAAGCTCAGCTAGCTGATGCCATCCATGCCCTCCTGTCCACAGACACATGAGAACGGTTCTTCGCTATTACCGAGCCCACTTATTTAGAGCTAACTTTAGAATTATGCTCTACTTTTCATTTACAGGTGGTGATGACGAACAATGACGACCCAGGTACCATTCACTCCCAATTAGGTGGTTTAGTTCGGCGATGAGTGTCCCAGAATTTAGAGTCGTTTTGGGACTTTACACCAATGAGTTTATGGAGGAAGAAGACATGAATGCATTACCACGAAATATTCACATTTCTCCCTCCTTGTACTGGAAAGCTTTGGCACCACTCTCTTCCACCTACGACCCCAGCCGCTCGAAAGCCTCAGCTCTCGCTCCTTCCTTACGCTATCTCCATGCCATATTGGCACACAGCTTGACCGGGAGGAGAGAGAGCACCGGCGTCGTCAACACCCACGACGCTTACTATTTATGGTGCATAGCGAATGCACACGTGACTGACTTGGCATACTTCATTGCTTTTGCCATTCGCCATCAGACCGAGTGGCATAGGAAGAGACTGATCTCCATCGGCCCCTACGTGACGCGCCTTGCTAGACACTTCGGCCTCCTCAAGACTGTGGCCCAGTCATCAACACTTACACTGATAGGTCAGATGTCCCCACAGGGCATCACGACTATGTTACACATGAGGATGATCGAGCACCGACGTGGGACCGATCCTTCTCAGTATTGTCTCTCTCATGCTATTGACGAGGAGGATCTTGAGGACATTCCTGATGATGTTCCCCCACAGCATGAGAAGCCTTCCACCACG
Source organism: Gossypium arboreum (assembly GCF_025698485.1). NCBI lineage: Eukaryota > Viridiplantae > Streptophyta > Magnoliopsida > Malvales > Malvaceae > Gossypium > Gossypium arboreum. Next base: position 6,052,393 of record NC_069082.1, on the reverse strand, counting down.
CCACTTAAGGAACGACCAGTTCATGCGGCTGCTTCATTGGCATACCTTTCCGATCGACTCGCTCACTTCGAGCAGTATTGCACTACACAGTTCGAGATGATTCACGAGTGAGATCGGCGACGTGATAGACAGATGGATGACATGCAGGCAATGATGCAGCAGCTGTGCCAGCACTTTCACATCGCCACTCCAGCACCACCACCTGAGGGCCCCACTGACAAGGATCATTGAATCCTCCTATCTTGTTATTCTTATTTTTTTATTTATTTTATTTTTATTACTATTTTCATTTCAATTTTATTATTTTATATTGAAAGACATATCAATATTAGTAAATTTTACTTTTTTTTTTCATTTTTTGGTATTTCTAACAAGTAATCCCACTACGCTCTCTTCCACACCAACTCTTAACAAGCTCTTCATGATTCTACAGACTTCCAAGCAAAGTTGCTAGGAATATTTTATGGAATGAGGAAACAAATGGGAAACAATACCTCACGAGTGCCATGTTCAACGCCCCAATTTCTTTATCTAGCCAAGAACAATGGCAGCTACTACTTTCCCCAAACACTCCAGCCTTAGAATCAAGCTCCGCATCCATATAACAGGGAGTTTCACCCCTTTTCCTCTTATGATTTTCTTTATTTTAAATAATCTATCTTTGTACATTGAGGGCAATGTACATATTAAGTGTGGGGGGGTGAACATGAAACCTACTTTTTGCATTATTCTCAAATCCTTGAATTTGATCTTGTGCTTAAGTGATTTTCTCATAATATTGATAGAATGAATTCTGATTGGTCTATAATTATTGTTGATATGTCATGAATTAGACCAAGGGAATTATGCATGATTATTTGATTATAGGACCTTAAAGAATCGAGCATGATAAGTTGATATTTTGAGAAATAAATTTTTTAGACTATTTTTCCTAAATTGAGGTATTATCTTGAAATCTTAAGTATACATGAATGACATCAAAAACCCAATTTTTTGGTGAGATTTTTGAGCCTTTTGAGCATATAGCTTTCTTTCTTGTTCACTTCTTTTGTGGTTTGAGTGTGTCAACATTGAACTGTTATTCTAGAACTTGCTTCGATTATACATGCCGAGATCACACGTATGATTTGATACACTGAGATGATAAAGACACTTAGGATTTAACCCATTTACTCCATAAAAAGCCTTCCCACATAATTAAACCCTTAGTGAACCCCCTTTGAGCCTACTAACCTTTTTTATTGATTAACCTTCATCATTAACCCATTAACCTATTATTGTTGAAATCCTTTTACTTAATTTATTGTTTTTTTTATCGAGAATAAATTTAATACTGTTACCTCACTATGTTCACCATTTTTTGTTACTGAATCATGAAGTATGATTTCTATATTGTATTGACTTGATTTGTTCTTAATTAAAAAAAAAACTCAGTATTATTATTGTAATTCTCAGCAAGCTAAAGTTGTCATGAACTCATGTAAAATAGTTCTAGATATTTGTTTGAGGTTCGGTAATTAAGTTTTTGATAGTGGGGTAATATATTGAAGTTATCTCGATTCTAACCCTTGTCTCTTCAGCTTGTACCCATACTTGCAACCTGAACCCCATTACAACCATGCAAAGACCTTTTGATTAGTGTATCATATCATTTACAAGTGGTGGAGATTTGATTTTCATGCAAGCCTATGGTAATAACTTTTCATGTTAGACAATCGAGTGCTTAATCTTGAACCTTAAACACTTTGAGTGGTTTGAGTGAATCTTTAGTGAGGATGTCATCTCTTGTATATTTAGGACTAAAGTTAATTACTTGAAGGAAGAAGATTACCTATAATTTTGTTATCAAAGTATTCAATTTAGATTGTTTGAGGTTTTTAAAGCCCCTATAATTACATTCTCGCTGTATGATTTTCCGTGGAATAATTTGTAACATTATCAGTAATGCTTATGCGATTGAAAGGAATGAATTCTGGCAGTAAATGAGAATTTTGCTTGAGGACAAGCAAATTCTTAAGTGTGGGGGTATTTGATAAACGCCAAATTATACATATTTATACCCCAAATACTTAGCATATTTATGGATGTTTATTACTAAATTTGTGGATTTTGGTGCTCTTAATCTGGTTATTTCATGTTTTGTACTCAGGAGAGCACCAAGAGTCAAAAGGAGCCAAAAACGAGCAAAAAAAGAGACAAAATGGACCAAATCGAGAAGATGACACGGCCTAAGCCTTGCCACACGGGCATCTCACATGCCCGTGGCCTTCGAGGGTGTCGACTAAGGTTTTCACGATTCACACGGCCTGGCTATTGAGCCCACACGGCCGTGTGCAATTTAACGGATTGAACACGGCCTAGTAATCAAATCACACGGCCGTGGCACACTGGCATGTCTCTTTTTCAAAGAGTTGTATTTTACACGGAAAAGGATACTTAGGGAGGAAGAAAGCTAATCCAAAGCCTATATAAACACCCTAAGTGTGACCTAATAAGGGGGGCTTCTTCTAGAACTTTTCTGGAATACAGAACCACAAGCTAGGAATTACTTGAAGGAAGCTAGACGATCCATCTCCAAAAGTCGGAACTACTCCAAGACTGAACATCTCTCTCAGAATTCCTTCAGGGGTTTTAGAGTTTTCTTCATGTTTTGTTATTTTTATACTTTTGAGATGTACTCTTATTTTATTATGAACTAAACCCCTTAGATACCTAAAGGGGATAAAACCTATGATGGATCTTGTTATTATTATTTGAACTGTATGATAAATATTTGATTTGTTCTTAATTATGTGTTCTTAATGCTTGAGTTAATATTCCGGGTATTAATTCATGATTTGATGTGCTTATGCAGAGGAGGAATAGACCCTACCTAAGAGTAGATTTGGCATAATTAAACGGAGTTGATCGAACCCATAAAATAGGGTTACGAGATTTTACAGGATTAGGGTGAAACCTAATATGGGAGTCTATAGAGTGATTTACTGCTTCCCTAGTGGTTTTAATTAAGAAATAAATTTCGATTAATTCAACTGAGGGTTAGACATTATTAGTCTCGAAAGGGATAATAACATAGGTTAGGGAATCTCACGGATCAAGTCAAGTGAATAAATCGTCTGGTTCAGAGTCAGATAACAAGTGAAATCTAGGTGGATTCCTCCTTGGGTGTCGTCTTTATCAATTGCTTTTCTTCAAGTCTTTTTTTTCCAAATCTTCTCTTTGCTTTAATTAAATTAGCTAATTAGTTTAGATAATTAGTTTAACAAACAAACCCTTTTATTCTTAGGCTAGATAATAAAAAGATAGTTATTACTAGTACTTTTGGTTCCCTTGGGTACGGTATCCCGATCTTGCCATTACTATACTATTGTTCGATAGGTGCGCTTGCCTTTTCGTCATGATAATAGTTAGTCTAGGTTAGATCTTCATTATAAATATTTATTACTTGTTACGAATCACGCGATCACCTGCCCACTGCCTCCACTATTGCCATCGCTATTTACCTGCAAACGAGAATAGTAGAACATTTATTAAAAAACAAGTTGTAAATGGCTATAAAAAGCCATCTAAGAAACCATTGTAATGGGTCTTCTTCTTCTTCAACGAATAAATCAAATAAAAAAAAAAGATTCAAATATCAAACTACAAAAATCTACAAAATAGATTCGGAGAAAAACCAAGTTATAAAAAGGTATTTTTTTTCTTTGTCTTTCTTTTATTTATTTTCTTTTTTATCTACTTACATGTACATAGATATTTTTATATTTTCTTTAAAATAAGTTATATATGAATATATAAAAAATAAAAATAAAAAAGTACCTTTTTGGAGTTCCGGCCACCGCGTGCGATGGCCAGCGACGGCGGCGTCGGTGCTGGGCCACGGTGGCGACCGGTCGGAGACCTCGCCGGACCCTCAACCCTTGCAGAAAAAAAGAGGGAGGGGAGGAATGTTTTTTTTTAAACAAATGAAAAATGAATTTTTTTTATCTATCTTTTATAGGCCCTCAAAACAATGTCGTTTTGGGGCTGGCCTTAAACACCAAAAACGATGTCGTTTTGCCCTTACCTGACTCGATCCGACCCGGTCCAGTTGAAGATTCGCGTGTTTTTTAGTAGAAGGGCTAATTCTACTTTTAGCCCTTCTGCTTTTTTATGGTTTTGCAATTAAGTTTCTTTTATTTTTAATTTTGGGCCTATAATTTCTTTCGAGTTACAAATTGGTCCACCATGAAGCTGCACGTTTTGGTGGCAAGATTATTTCCCATTTTGCTCTCTCCTTGTTATTCGCGCACTCGATTTGGTCCTTTTCTCTTTTATTTTTTTTAGATTTACCCCCAAACCTTTGTTTTAAGTTCAATTAAACCCTTTTTTTGTCATTTTATTAAATTAATTAGTTTATTTATTATTATTATTATTTTACTATTACTTATATTTATTATCATTATTACGACTATCATTATTATTATTTTATTTATTATCATTATTCCTATTATTATTATTATTTTATTGTTAATATTTATTATCATTATTATTACTATTATTATTATTTTTTATGGTTAATATTTATTATCATTATTATTACTATTATTATTATTATTATTATTATCATTATCATTATTATTATTATTATTATTATTATTATTATTACTATTAGTATTATTTTTATTACTATTATTTTTATTACTATTACTACTATTATTATTATATTATTATTATTATAGTTTTTTACTTATTACTCTTTAAATACTCTCATTTTATTTTTATTCCTCACTCACATTATATATTGTTTATTTATTTGTCGAAACTATTTTTTTAGATTTTTGAAAACGGTCGACCTTTTAAGGAAAGTGAAAACGGGAGTCACCACCAATCCTTTTTAATGATGTGTGATCGGGTCATCTCGTGATTGATCATTTTAAGAAAATGTTTTGATTTACTAAAACAACAATTTTAGTCTACGAAATTCGAGGAAATGAGTTTGGGAGTCAGTTACGCACGAGGAAGGATTAGCACCCTCGTAACGCCCAAAATTGGTACCTAATTGATTAATTAATGTCTTAACGTCAAAAGTTGAAAACTCGAAAAGAGTTTCAAATACGATCCCTTTTTTATTAATATTATTAAAAAGAAATGCTTGAATAAATTGAAATGAACATTAAAGGCCCTTTTTGTCTCGAGATAACAAAATATCACATCTCGTAAGTTAGGACACGACCCTCGAAAACAATCTTGCCGTTAAATTGTTTTATTTTAAAATTCATGTTTTAAACCCAACGAGGAAAATCAAAACCTCGTAAATTAGGGCACGACCTTCTCGAGTTTCTAAACACGGAATTTTGCCTTTATTTTATTTAAAATTCATTGGCGTTTAAAATTAAAAGGATATTTAATTATTTAGGTTCAACGAGAAAAATCGAAATCTCGTAAGTTAGGGTACGATTTTCTCGAATCTCTAAAATTCAAAACATTGTCTTATTATTTTAGAAATTTCCCTTTTCGAATAATAACAAGTATAATGTTTATAACGATGAATACTTTATCTCATTTGGGCATAATATAAACATGGATAAACAATAAAAATGTAAATATGGCAAAATGTGTAGAACATTATAATAATATATGTAAAGTAAATAAAGAGTATTATAGTAATACTAATGCAATTAATAATAATGAATAAGGAAATTTTAAAATGAAATAAAAACGAAAAATGACTAATGGAGAAAATAATATATATATATATATAAACATGATAGGAAAGTGCCAAAATAATAAAGGCAATACAAAAGAACAAGAATATATTTAAAAGGGAATAATAATGACAATAATACTAAATAATCAAAGAAATGCACAAGTAAAGATATGAACCCTATGATTTTTTAACAAAAATGGATAAAGAAATAATATTAATAAAGGAATAACATAAAATAAAATAAAATATTTGTAAAAAGGTTCGCATTAAAGAAAGGATTTAATCGAAGTTTAAATAAAAATAGAGGCCTAAATTATGAAAAGGAGAAATAAATGACCTAGAAATAAACACGCGAAAACAGTAGGGGTCACATGGGTAATTATCCCGAACCCCCTTACATGCGCATCGTTTAGGACCAAAATGAATGAAGAAAAAAAAGGGGATAGATTTAAAAAGAAAGAAAGAAAGAAAGTAAAATAAGGGCCATATTGAAAAGCTTCTTAAAAGCGAGAGGACTGGGCATGGAAATAGCCCATCGAAACAAAAACACGTAGATCTCCAGCTTGCGGGTCGGGTCAGATCAGGTCATATGCCAAACGACGTCATTTGGCCATTGATATTTGGATCCAAAACGGTGTAGTATGAATGGGCTATAAAGTCCAAATTTTCTGGAAAAAAATCATTTGTGCTATACTTTAAAAAAAAAACAAAGGGGTTGTCCTCCATTTCTCCTTGGGCATGGTCCTGGGGTTCGGTTAGACTCCGTCGACCATCCACCGTTGCTGGCGACGGTGACCACCCATGTAACGCCCCGTACCCGAGACTGTTGCCGGAGTCGAACACGAGGTGTTAACAGACTTAATTTATTACTTAAACAGCTCATACAATTCATTTTAAAATTTCTAGACAAGTTGGCTAACTGCATCACAGTCGCTTTAAAAATCATATCTCGAGTTCCAAAACTCAAAATCCAATTCTGTAAATTTTTTCTGAAACTAGACTCATATATCTATCTACTAATTTTTTTCTAGAATTTTTGGTAGGGCCAATTAGTACAGTTTATTAGTTAAAGTCTCCCCTATTTCAGGGTTCGACTACTCTGACCTCTGTGTATTACGAATCAGATATCTCCCTGTACAGAGCTTCAATGACTATGCTGTTTGTCTCTAATAAAACTAGACTCAATAATGAATCTTTAAATATAAATCATGACTTCTAATTATCTTTTTAAAATTTATGGTGAATTTTCAAAGTCAGAACAAGGGATCCAGAAATCGCTCTGGCCCTATTTCACAAAAATTTAAACATCTCATAAAATATAGCACATATACCTGTTTCGCTTATTCCATATGAAAATAGACTCATCAAGCTTCGATTCCATAACTTATTCATTATTTAATTCCATTTCTACTAGTTTTAGTGATTATTTAAATTCACGTCACTACTGCTGTCTGAATCTATTTTATGGTAAATTTTACCTATTTCATGGTTTCCATGGATTAGCTAATAATTTGACATACATAACACCAAATATGATCATGATTAGCCATTCCAATGGCTAATCATTACCAAGCATTTCCATACCACTCAATAACCATATCATAAGACCATATATACAAAATGATTATAATGCTATACATGCCATACTCAAAATATACAAGCCATTATGCCAAGATGGTATACGGATAGTGTGAGCGTGCCTCCGACCGTTTCTGATTTCCGAGCTGGCTTGTCAACACTACAAGGAATGAAAAGGAGGGAGTAAGCATAAATGCTTAGTAAGTTCACATGCAAATAGCAAGTAACATAACCATATAAGCAAACATAAAACATCATTTGCATAATCATCACCAAGACATTCATATCACATTTTCATTTATCATCTTACCATATTGTTGTTATATCGATTTTTCAACCCGAGGGTTAAGTACATACCTGTTCAAAGTACCCATTTCACAACACTTACCAATACGTCGCTTGCATCTTAAGTGTTCTTTCATTTCACTAGAAATTTCACCCGTTGAACACATCAGAATACAACTCGGATACACGGATAATTTGCACATAAGTGCCTTATATGTAATCAAGAAATCATGTAACCCGCCCCTAAGTGAACTCGGACTCAACTCAACGAGCTCGGGCGTTCGCATCCATAAGTGAACTCGGACTCAACTCAACGAGTTCGGATGCCTAGTTACATTTCACGAACTCGGACTCAACTCAACGAGTTCGGACATTCGCATCCATAAGTGAACTTGGACTCAACTCAACGAGTTCGGATGCCCAAATATCCCAGTGACATGTCACTTGTATCCTAATCCATTCCTAAGGTTCAACGGGACATTTTTCCCAATCATATGTCTCAACCATCTTCTATGGAATGTCGATACTGATACTCGGTAGTATTTCACATTTTCCAAGTATATCACATAATTTGACATATTATCAAACAATTGTCACAAGTATGATATTTCATAATAATTATCATATCATTTAAATAACATTAAAACATTTAAAACAATAACTATGTTACCAACATTTACATATGAACTTACCTCGTATGCGAAAATGGTTACTTTTACCATTTCGTCCCACAACTTGGTATTTTCCCATTTTAGCCCGAATTTCAGTTTTCCTTGCTCTATCATTTAAAATATAGTCTAATTAGGACTCAAATTATTAAAATTGACCCAAAATCATATTTTGGAAAAATTACAATTTTGCCCCTAAACTTTTGCATATTTACACTTTTGCCCCAAAGCTCAGAAATTAAACTTCAGCCTATTTTCTTATGTTTTATGACATGCTGATCATTTTTCCTTCTATGGAAACATCAAATTCTCACTCTAACATGTACTTATGACTATTAGGTATTTTTACCGATTAAGCCCTTTTGCTCGTTTTCACTTAAAACCGAGTAGCACAAGTTGTCTAACATAATTTAAAACCTCATATTCTATCATAAAACACCAAAATACACAAATTTCACCTATGGGTATTTTTCCAAATATAAACCCTAGGTTAAATTATTGCTAGCATAAGCTAAATCGAGCTACCGAGACTCCAAAACGTAAAAATCATTAAAACGAAGCTAGAACGGACTTACAATCGAGCTTGGAAGCTTGAAAACCCTAGCCATGGTTTCTCCTTGCTATATTCGGCCATGGGGTTGAAGATGAGCAAAATTGGCTTTTAATTTTGTATTTTAATTCATTTTACCCCTAAATGACCAAAATGCCCTTACTACTAAACTTTCCAAAAATTCCATCCATGTCCAATTTTTGTCCATAGACTTAGAAATTGGTAAAATTTCTATTTAATACCTCCTAATTAATATTTCAAAACAATTTCATACTAGAAACTTCTAGAATGCAAGTTTTGCAAATTATTCGATTTAGTCCCTAATTTCAATTTAAGCACTTTATGCATAAAATTTCTTCACGAAATTTTCAAAAAATCATGCAATCATATCATAGACCTTAAAATAATCATAAAATAATTATTTCTATCTCAGATTTTGTGGTCACGAAACCATTATTCCGACTAGGCCCAAAATCAGGATATTACAACCCAGGTGGTGGCCGGAGGGACGCCCGAAGCCTAAACTAGGCCCTTCTTTCATGTAGAAGAAGATTTAGTGTAGAATAAGATTTAGGACCACAAAACCCCAAAACCCTAAAAACAACCACAAAACTTTTGGCCCTTAGCCTCCTCCGTCGTAGCTTTAACCAGATCCCCAGGGATCCGTTAGCTTTTGGACTAGAGAAGCAGACGCCGAGAGTATCAACGTCAAATACGGGTAAAATCTTCCTCTTTTTTACGTATTTTTGTGGTAGATTCAAAATAAAACAAAAAGAAAGATAGAAACAGAAAATAAAAAAATGAACCACCTTTGAAGTGTATTCGATTTCTCTGTATTGATTTCGTATTCTCTCCGTTCGTTTGTAACCCTTTACAGATGATTCTCTTTGGGCTTTTATAGCCGAAAGAAAAGATAAAGAAAAGAAAAAAATAAAAAAATCTGCTCGTTTTTTGCCTCTGTTTTGTTGTGTTTTCGTTTGCTTTGCAGATACAAGGCCAATTGGCGTGGTGGTACGTGGCACTTGGCGTGGGGCGTACGGAGGTCGCTCGTGGTTGTCGTACGATGCTGAAGGCTGGGGCTTGGCTGTGGCGCAAGGGGGAGAAACCCTAGGGTTTCTGTTAGTGTTTTAATTTTGGGCCATTTGGGCCTTGTATTTCTGGGCTAGGTTTTAGGTTTGGGTTATAATTTAGGCCCTGAACTGTTCATTTATTTGGTTTTATTTATTGTTTTAATCTGGGCCAAAATTAGCCTATTACATTATTTATATATCTTTTATATTATTTCAAACTTTAAAATATTGATTACTTGTATTGTTACCATTAATATTATTATCCTTGCTATTACTATCATTTTTTAAATAGTTTTACACAATATTTATTTACTACTAGTTCTTTTTAATTTCAAATATTTTTAGCTTATTTATTATTTCCTTTTTATTTTAGCTTCTTCATTTTATTCATTTATTTTATTTTGCTCTTATCATTATCATTCATATCCGCATCTATGTTTATTCATTATGCCTATCAATACCGAATTTGTATTTGTTTATGCATTCTTTATTATCTCATTTTATTACAAACTTATGTTATATTAACCTTTACTCGACCCAAAATTGATTCTTTTATAAAGGCAATGTTCCGTATTAGGAAATTTGAGAAAATCGTGCCCTAACTTACTGGGTTTTGATTTCTCTCATTTAACCTAAATAACGGAATGTTCTTTTAAAATTGCAATACGATTTTTTGAATAAAATGCTTACTCTCTGAGATTCGAGGTGTTGTGCCCTAACTTACCGGATATGACATCTTGTTTCCTCGAGATAAGATTTTTTGTAAATAAAGGCAATATTCAGTATTTGGAAGTTCGAGAGATTGTGCCCTAACTTACTAGGTTTTGATTTTTCTCGTTTACCCCAAATAATCGAATATCCTTTTAAAAAGTCAAAATGCACGAATTTTAAATAAAAGGCAAGCTCATTCTCAAAGGTTCAGGTTGTCGTGTCCTAACTTACTGGATATGACATTTTATTACTTCGAAACGAGAAGGTCTTTAACATTCAAATTTTTTTTTACAAAAAACGGGATCGTATTTTAAAATCTTTCAAGTTTTCAAAGTTTCGACACTGTGGCACAAATTAATCAACTAGGTACTAATTTTGAGCGTGTAAGGGTGCTAATCCTTCCTCGTACGTAACCGACTCCCGAACCCGTTTTTCTGGTTTTCGTAGATCAAAATCGTTGTTTTGATAAATCAACATTTTTATTAAACAACTATTTTTTTGGGGTGACCTGATCACACCTCATCAAAAAGGATTGGTGGCGACTCCCGTTTTCATTTCCAAAATCAAGTCTATCCCGTTTTTCAAAAAATAGTTTCGACAAAAGTTATCTTGTGTGTAATTTCGGGACCATAACCCTAATGTAATGCCCTCACGTCCGAGACCGTCGCCAAAGTCAAGCTTGAGGTGTTACTAAACTTAATTCATTAATTTAACAGCTCAAACAATTTATTTTTAAAACTTCCAGACAAGCTGGCAATCTACGTTATAGTCGCTTAAAAATTCATATCTCGAGTTTCGAAACTCGAAATTAAGATACGTAAATTTTCCTTGAAACTAGACTCATATATCTATTTATTAATTTTTTTTCTAGAACTTTTAGTCAAGAAAATTAGTACAGTTTATTAGTTAAAGTCTCCCCTATTTCAGGGTTCAACTACTCTGACCCCTGTGTATTACGAATCAGATATCTCCCTGTACAGAGTTTCAATGACTATGCCATTTGTTTCTTATAAAACTAGACTCAACATTGGATTTCATACATGTAAGATAAAACTCCTAATTGTTTTTTTAAAATTTATAGTGAATTTTTAAAGTCAGAATAGGGAATACAGAGATCACTCTGACCTTGTTTCACCAAAACTTAAATATCTCACAAAATATAACTCATATACCTATTTTGTTCAATCCATATGAAAATAGACTCATCAAGATTCAATTTCATAACTTACTCATCATTTAATTCCATTTCTACTATTTTTAGTGATTTTTCAAATTTACATCACTACTGCTGTTAGATTCTGTTTTATGGCAAATTTTACTTTACTATATATTTTCATGGACTAAATAGCATTTTAAACATACATAACATCAAATATGACTTAGATTGGCCATTCCAATGGCTAATCATTTACAAACCCTTTTCTTTCCAAACCATAGCCATATCATAAGATCATTTACACAAAGTGAGTATTTTGCCATACATGCCACATTCAAAACACACAAGCCATTTTACCAATTTAGGCCTTCGGATAGTGTGGACGAATCTTCGACCTATCCCGATTCTCAAGCCGGCTTGTCAACAAATACAATGAATGAAAAGAAGGGGGTAAGCATAGATGCTTAGTAAGTTCACATGCAAATAGCAAGTAACATAATCATGAAATTCCACATAAAACATCATTTGCATAAACAACACCAAGACATTCATGTTTCATTTGCATTTAATATCTTTCTACGATTTCATCATACCAAGTTCTCAACCCGAGGATTTAAGCACATACCTGTCAAATTTTCTCATTCACCACTCTTACCAATATGTCACCTTCGTTTTAGGCATTCTTCTCATTCACTTAAGATTCACCCGTTGAACACATCAGAATATAATTCGAATACGCGGATTTCATGAACGTAAGTGCCATACCCGCAGCTAGACAAACTCAATAGCCTGCGAAACTTATGTAGCCAAGCTACCATGTAACCTACCCATAAGTGAACTCGAACTCAACTCAACGAGCTCGGGCGTTCGCATCCATAAGTGAACTCGGACTCAACTCAACGAGTTCGGATGCCTAGTTACATCTCGCGAACTCGGACTCAACTCAACGAGTTCGGAACTCAAGTATCCTAGTGACATATCACTTGTATTCTAATCTATTCCTAAGGTTCAAACGGGCTTTTTCCTCGATCTCACATCATTTCCATCTTCTACGGAATATCGAAACCGATACTCGGTGATAGTTCATACTTATCAAGTAATTCACATAATTACATATTATTCAACAATAACCACAAAACATAATATTTCATGATAATAATAAGCATCATATCATATAAACAACATTAAATTGCTTAAAATGACAATTATGTTACTACATTTACACATGAACTTACCTCGATACAAAATATTAGCAATCGAGCCAATTCTTCAGAACTTTGTTTTTCCCTCGATCGCGACTTGAATCTCGCTTTCTCTTGATCTATAATGCCAAATTAATATTATTTAATACATACATTCATCAAAACAGCATTTAATACGAACTTTGGCAAAATTACATTTTTGCCCCTAAACTTTTGCATAATTACACTTTTTCCCCTAGGCTCGGGAATTAAACTACATCCCTTATTCTTATGTTTTATGACATTCTGATCATTTTTCCCTTCTATAGAAACATCAAATTCACACTCTAACATGCACTTATGACTATTAGGTATTTTTACCGATTAAGCCCTTTTACTCGTTTTCACTTAAAACCGAGTAGTACAAGTTGTCTAACATAATTTAAAACCTCATATTCTATCATAAAACACCAAAATACACAAATTTCACCTATGGGTATTTTTCCAAATATGAACCCTAGGTTGAATTATTGCTAGCATAAGCTTAATCGAGCTACCGGGATTCCAAAAACGTAAAGAACATTAAAAACAGGGCTTGGAATCACTTACTATGGAGCTTGGAAGCTTGAAACAAACCCTAGCTATGGAGAACCCTTGAAATTTCGGCCTAATGAAGAAGATGGACAAAAATTGGCTTTTAATTTTGTTTTTAATTCATTTTAATAACTAAATGACCAAAATGCCCTTCCTACTAAACTTTCAAAAAAATTCCATCCATGTCCAATTTTGTCCATAGACTTAGAAATTGGTCAAATTTCCATTTAAGACCTCCTCATTAATATTCCAAAGCAATTTCATACTAAAAACTTGTAGAATGCAAATTTTGCAAATTATTCGATTTAGTCCCTAATTTCAATTTAAGCACTTTAGGCATAGGATTTCATCACGAAATTTTCATACAATCATGAAATCATATCATAAACATCAAAATAATTATAAAATAATTATTTTTGTCTCGAATTTGTGGTTACAAAACTACTATTCCGATTAGGCCCTAATTCGGGATATTACACCTAATATATATAACTTTGGCATATTAGCCCTAATTAATTCCTAATTAGCCCATCATTAATTAGAACTCAATTACTAGAGTATCTATACATATTTGACCCATAATTTATTTAATAATTAAAGCCCAATAAATCTTAACCAAATTAGATCACTTTTAATTTGGGCTAACCTATCATAATAGTAAATAATAACATGTAATTACCCTTATTATATATGTGATGTCCATATTTTCCAACATAATATACTATCACCATAATTATAGCAAATTAATATGAGTTTTTTTGTTATTATAATATAAGAATAATTAGTAATATACCATTGATTGAATCTGGTACATCTGAGTTCCCTTTTTGATATTTGAATTTTATTTTGTCCTAGGTTTTGTTTGGGCTTGCTAAAATAAGAGATTTTTTTTCTTCTCTTTTATTTTTTTTATTTATATTTTTGTTTGCTTTGATTGTGGTTGTTATGATATTCGGTTGCTGGTTCAAGGTAACGTGTATGGATAGCTTGATTTTAGATTTTCTTGTGTTATGGTTTTGGTTGAATATGAAATTATGAGTAAGTTAAGAATGAAGAGCTGCTAAGGTGGTTGGGTTAGAGGAGAGGTACGGGGATGACAATAGTTTTGCTAAGGTTGGAGGCTTGAGTACTACTTGAAGAATTAGATTTGAGAGTAATGGTGCAAAGATTGGGTGGTATAGTGTAAATTTATAAATTTATTAATGGTTAAGTGACTAAATTATAAATTTATTGGCCCTACATCTACGTTGGTTGAAAACTTAAATGAATGATTTACTTTTAAAAGAAGTATGATTGGATGAGTTTATTGATGAAAATTATTAATAGAAAACACTAATAATTGAATCACTGTTTGAATTTTTAAATAAAAATTAAAATGAGTTTTTTAAATATTTTAAATACAAAGTTAAAATGGGTGTAAAAAATTTTAGGCTAAAATTTGGTCAAACCACTCAACCATGATTAATCTACATAGTTGTATTGATGGCAAATTTTACTGCTACCATCAATTAGATTAAGATTTTAAATTGAAAAATTAATAGGATTTCGGTTTAACGGTTTAAGTACAGGATTAAATCACAAATTTTATATAAATACAGGGATATGATGTAAATTTTGACCAATTTAATTTTAAACTGGAGGAGCTAACAAAAGAGATGCAGTTGCAGAAGAACTCGAAGACGAAGTAAACTGCAAGGATCTGGTGCTATTACTGTAAGTACTATTGCTTGAAAATTGGTTTAACGGAGTAACACTCATCGGAGGAGCATAATACGTTGCCACCGGCATCTTCGACGGTAGTACCGGCACCGGAGCTTCGAAATTCAGCGCGTGAATCGCTTGCCGTATCGACGGCCTCGAATTCTCATCTAGGTGCGCACACCATAGCCCCAGGATCATCAGCTGCTCCATTTCCCGCACCGTAAACACGCCATTAAGCCTCGGGTCGCAAGCTTCAAGCAATTGGGGTCTTCCGTAAAGATCCCAAACCCACTCCACCAAATTCACTTTGCCTTTCCGGCTTTGGGTTCGATCGGTTTTCGTCCACAAGCAAGCTCCAAAGCAACGACGCCATAGCTATAAACATCGGATTGTTTACTGGCTTTTCCGGCGATGTGACATTCTGGGGCAAGGTACCCCATTGTGCCGGCCAACACGGTTGTTTGCGACACTTTGGAATGGTCCACGAGCCTCGCGAGACCAAAATCGCCTAGCTTGGCATTGAAGTCGGAGTCCAACAACACGTTGCTTGATTTAATGTCTCTGTGAACCACACATTGTTGCCACCCTTCGTGTAAGTAAAGCAGTCCCGACGCTAATCCTTGAGCAATTTTGAACCTTAACTCCCATGGCAATAAGCTGTTTTGGTTGAACAGGTGAGAATCTAAGCTACCATTGGGCATGAATTCGTAAACAAGGAGCAGTTGTTTGTTTTCATGGCACCAGCCAATGAGTTGAACGAGATTTCGATGTCGTAATCGGCTTATGATCTTTACTTCCGAAGCATACTCTTTTATACCTTGTCTTGATCCACTTGAGACTCGTTTGATGGCAACGTAGGAGCTTGAATCCTTTAAAAATCCTTTGTAACCAAATCCACCTTGGCCTAGCTTCTGGACTTCGTTGAAATCATCGGTGGCATGAACAAGTTCCTTGTACGAGAACTTCCTCGGTCCAGTCCCTCTCTCGAATTCATCCTCTATTGCCTCATCGATGGCATCACCATCCTCTTCGTCAGACTGGTACTTCTTCCTATAAAGGCTAGCAATCCCAACTAAAACCATTACAACAAAAGCACCGGGAACTCCGAATCCCACAGCAAAACCTGTTCTGTTTTTTCTTTTTTTGTGGTTAGGTTGTGTGGCAGCTGTCGGATCAGTCGTGTTACTATCATTCTCTAAGCTTGAACTGAAATCCCAAGAAGAAATTTGATGTATGGCGGATGCATTTCCGGTGGCTGCCGAGAATCCGAAAGTTACATTGTCAGGCAAGTAAAGCCTTAAATCGATGATAGCACTAAGGTGTTGCATGACCGTAGTATTATTTCTAAATCCAGTAAAGGAAACGCTTAAATTATGCGTTTTCGGATCATATCTTCTCCATGTTACATTCGCCACCGATTTCATCGAATCGACATCAATACCTACATGTTCGTGCTCTGGATCCCATAGGTTCCCATAAATATCAAACCCCACAGCAACGAATCTATTCACTGTTGTGTTCAGTCCGATACCGTCACTCGCAAGAGCTAGATTACCACCTTTCGTGACATTATCGGGGATCTTCGAACCTTCGGGTGCAAGAAAGAATGCTATCCCATCTCCATACGCAGACCTGTTTTGTGAATCGATGGTGAAGGTGAAATGGGTGGCGAAATCCTTGAGATTCCCAGTGGCCTTGTCCCATAAGTGCATTGGTTCATAGTACGTGGCTCGACCAAGGCTCGCGGTCATTTGAAGATCTCTCTGGTTGGCTGTAAGCTGAATGACTCGGCTAGCAGGGTAAGCATTTTCGTAGCTTATGTTGTTATTATTGGTGGTGAAACTTGTGAAGTTGAAGGATACGGCGTTTGAGAATGGCTCAATGAGGCAAAAGAGAACCGTGAGGTTTACAATTTTGGAGCTGCAAATGGCCATTAATGGCTTCAAATTTTGGTGACAGAAAGTAAGGTCTCATTTAGAAAAAAAAAAGAAAAAAAAATTCAGTTAATATGGTAATGTGTTGAAGGACAAGTCTTGAGATTGCTTTATCCTTTTCTGTTTGTCGAAACATTGCTAAAAACATTGACTTTCTGCAAGTGCAAGAAAAATCTTTGCAAGGGTCTAGATTCCTTACAATTAAATAAAGGATAAAGAAGGAGAATTCAAATTTTAAGTCTAAAAAAAAATATTATTAAAAGAAATAACAAGAATTTAAAAGCATTAGTCTTGACCGCTACTTGAATCAATTGATTCAATATGTATTTTTAAATACTGAAATGAGTCATTTGGATAAGTTGGATGAAGCTGAACTTTAGCTTAAGTTAGTATTTTTTAAAACCAAATTTAAATTTATTTAATTGATTGGTTGAATCTTATATTACATCTCGTAATGTTGCATTCAAAAATAAGATTACATTATTTAAATTCTTAATATTCTAATCATCTTGTATTTTTATATTTTCAAATAGTGTTAAAATATTGTAACTTCATTACCACCTATACCTTAAGTAATATTAAATTAATTTTGTATCAATTTACCCTTTCTTTATATTATTTTAATTAGATTAGTCATTTTTCTAAATAAAATTTAAGTCTAATTAAAAATAAAAAATTTCTTTTTCTTTTAATAGTTAAACTGTTCATAATTTAAAATTAAAATTATTATACTGTTTCCAATAATTTATTAATATATTAAATTGGTGACGAAATCACTTTTCAAGAATTAATATAATTATAATTTATAAATTCATTTCAACATCATATATATATATATATATATACACTTATTAATTGTAATAAAAATAAGAATTATAGAAATTTATCATAATTTTATAGAGATTAAAACTAAAATAATATTATGATACTATTAATTAAATAATTTAATAAAAATTTAATAAAATTTACTTCTAAATAATTTTAGATCCTATTAATTAAATAATTGAATCTTATATTGTAATGAAATAAGATAATATAACACTTCACATCTCACCCTATAATTTGACATTTTTAACCAAATGCGGCATTAAATAATAATTGTTTGACCAGTAATGCTATATATATTTGTGAAGACAAGTGGTTGGTTTCTTCAGCAAAGGTCCATTATAATGTGCTGACATCATGTGCGGCTGTTTCAAAAATATTTCGTCAAATTTTGGTTTTTGGTTGTATAAATTTAAAATTTAATAGGTTTCTATAATCTTATGATATAATGTAATGTGGTTAAAAATATTGATGCAGACTAACGTTCTTAACCGAATTTTAAAAAGTGGATTTAAAGGTCTGCCGACAGTAGCAGAAAGTCTGAGACTTTTTTCTCCTTAGAAATTTCTTTGTGTCTGCGGTCAGTAACAGAGTTGGAAAGACGACTCCTTTTATTAATGTGATTAGGGTATAATTTGGATTCCAAGATCCATACAACAGTAGGATTGAAAATTCCATGAAGGAAGAATTAGCAAATCTCAATATTGCCGACAAGGAAGAAGAGGAAAGTGAAGATGATTTTAATCTTTGATAGGGAAGGTTCTAATGATGCGAGTCTTAAGGCACAATTTTAGATCTATGAATGTGATAGACTCAAACAATCTCAAGGCCCAACAACAGTGTCAAAAGTTAAGCAAATCAAATCAGGATTTGATCAAAAACAAGATTCGATGACGAATCTTTTTGAGGAAAGAGAGAATGATACATGCACGGATGGGGTGAAATTTATTAAATTCCAATCATCAAAGATGCAAATTTTCAAGCTTAGGAAATCAACAAACTTGAGACAACCTTTTGGATAGGATCGTGACATTTCTTGTAATGCCCCAATTTTCGGGAATCCTGTGAATGTTGGCATAGGTTTAATTATGTTAGTGGGCCTCTAGAAGGCCCAAGCTTAAGATAGAACCCGGTAATTTTAGTTAATTTTTGTTCCATAAGAAAAAGGGAGTGAAATTATGAAATAGGACCTATGTGAAAATGTTTGAAAATGCTATAGGCTAAATTGAAGTGGCCAAATAAATAGGAGTGCAAAATAGGAGGATTTGCATGACAAACCTCCCATTTTACATGAAGTGGCCAGCCATCATGTTGTTGTAGACAAAATGTGTACTTGATATCCATAATTTATGGTATAAATTGATACAAATTGATAATGAGTTAGGTAAATGTTTCATGATAATGGGTTAGGTAAATGTTCCATGATGGGAATTTCATGTCTTTTGTATTAAAGAATTAAATGGATGAAATATGAAATTTTATTAAAAAAAAAAGGGGTGAAAAGAACAAAGTTTTGTCCATCTTAGTTCATCTAGCCTAAAGTTAGAGAAGAGAAAGGAGAGGAGAAAGCTCTTGAATGTTCGGTCACTTGAGGAAGAAAATTGAAGGTAAGTTCATGGTAGTTTGCTTTTATTTTGAGGTTCATGAGTTCTTCTTGATTCTACCTTAACTCTTGAAGCATATTTTGGTTTTTAGTTATGTTGTGAGCATTTAGTCATGAATTAAAATGAAGGGAATGGTTGTTGTTTCATGTTCTTTTGATGAAAAACGGAAGATAGGTGAAGTTGAGCAAAACAAATGAGCATGCATGTGCCTTAGATGCTAAGGGGAAAAATCGGCTAACATGTTGTGCTTTAAAATGATGAAATGGAGATTATACTTAAGTAAAATCATAGATATGTGATGATTGATTGGTGATATACATGTTTAAATAACAAGTATGCAAGTTAGGTGTGAAAGAGTGATTTGGTAATAAATCTGCTTAGGATAGCAGCAGTAACGTGACTTTGGAAAATCACCATAAATTGTGGGAGATGAATTAGAAGGTGAATAAATTATGTAATTAAATCTTATTGAGTGTAGTTTCTAATGAAATAAAAAAGAACATATTTTGAATTCTGTACAATGAGAAATTTGATTCGTGATGAAGAGTGGTCAGATTAGTCAAACAGTGAAACATGGGAAACTTTAAGAAAAATATGGTATTGATTGGCCAAACCAAAAATTCTGAAAATTTTATGGATAAAAGATATATGAGTCTATTTTCAGGTAAAATTAACGGCACTTGATTTGGAGTTTCGTAGCTCCAGTTATAAATGATTTAGTGACTATTGCTCAGGAAGACAGTTTGTAGTGAAATTATGATTATGTGGTAAACATTGACAAAAATTTGTTAATGAGTTGCTTATTGATTTCTTATAAGCTTACTCTGATCTGTAGGTGTGGTTGGCCGAATATTGTAAGGGGTTAATACGTAGTTCGTATTTGAATAGTTAGATTAACGTGTTAGTAATCAAATTGTAGGTAGTTCGTGTGTGGATCTCGTCAGCATATCGTCGCAAAGGTGTGTAACTAACACCCTCTTTCTTAGTCTAGATCTAAAAGCCAAAAAGCCGAAATGCCGAAAACGGTATTTTGTAGATTTGCGAGTGTGCGAATGCTCGTGAGGTAAATCGATTAATGTTTTTGGTAAGCTGCAATGTTTGACCGCAAAGTGCATGATTTCGTGCCTCGATATTTTTGGGCTTAATGGGCCAAAATTGGAATGATGGGCCAACTGCCCAATTCGTAAGAACCCTCGATGACGTGATTACGTAGTACGTGAAAGGTAGGAATATGCATGAAAAACCCTAAAATAGATAAATTATGAAATACCTTTAAAAGTGGAAAATTTACGCTTTACCCCTAGTAGGTAAATTACCGAAATACCCCTAGGTTAAATTGACCTAAATGCATGTTTGATTGTTGTTATTTATCGCATGTCATGTTGTTATTATCGATGCATGGGATTGGGATATTGACGGAGGAAGTACGAAAGTGGCTTGTCCACGTCTTGGAGGCTTTGCCTCAATTTATCGATAACTGAGCAAAGAAGGTCAGCAATCGTGGAGTGTTGGGCTAGGTGGGTTGAGCTATTCCCACATGGAGTGTATGGTGGTACGGTGGAGTGTATTGAGTAGTCTCCCAAATGGGCTTGCATATGTTGTTGATGTTGCATGTATTTTAAAATGGGCCTATGGGCCATACTGTTATCTGAATAAGGGCTAAGGCCCGTTTATTGTAATCAAAAGGGCTTTGGTCCAAGATCACCATTACTGAATGGGCTTAGGCCCAATAGGCTTGAGTGACTTGGGCTTTGAATGGGTTTTCCTTACACACCGAAGTTTCTCCAAACTCACCCTTTTATTTTCATCCACGCAGAAATCCTCAACCATAGTAGGCTTAGAGTCATGAGGGAATTTGAGTGGCCACCCGCTCGAAAGTTTGATTTTCTTCGGTGAATTGGACATCCTTTATTTACGTTTGAAGTTTTGGGTTTTAAATGTAATAAGGCCGCTTAATTATTTTTGATGGTTTTAATATGTATTACTAAGATAGGTATTACTTATTTTAACTGTTGAAATTGGATAACTTTAGGCGTGTTCAAAAACAATTGATTTCAAAATAACATGACAACAAGCAAAGCTTCCAATATAAAAGTATTTTCCAAAATTAATCGCTTTTCCTAAAATGACTTAATCAAATCGGTTTTCTAGAAATATCCATGACGTTAAGGTGTGGCAATGGCGGTATGCATGTCTAGGATTGGATCCGAAGGGAGCTTGGTACTTAAGCAGTCCGATGGACTCACCACCTCTTTTCGGGTTTCCTACCTGGTGCACAGCTTCCATTCACTTTAACCTATAATGAAATTATCTTTTAAAACACTAAGTTTTTCTGGATCAACAATATAAAATGTTTTGAACGCTTTGATGTGGCATGTCAGATCGGTCATAACGTCTGGGCCGGGTTTAGGGTGCTACATTTAGTGGTATCAGAGCCTAGGTTGCAACAACTCGGCTGTGGAATGGGTTTACAAAAACAAAGGTTTTCGAAAGAGAAAATTTTATAAAGAATGCGAAAAAAACTCGATTTTCAAAATTTAGATCTTTAGAAGGTGGCATTCCGAATCTCCGGCTCAAGTCTGTAAGTATTACTCGAACTCTTCGAATATTTTTCCGACTTATCTGTGCATCTTGAAATCTGCTAGGATACTCTAGATAGGATGATACTGAAACCATAGGAAAATCTGATAAGAAACTGAAACTGTAGCTAGACTTCGATTCTGCGAAAACAAACTCGGAACTACTGTCTGATTCATAAAACATCTGCAATAAACACTGGAATATTAATTGATGCATAAAAATTCGTAATCAAGATAATACGATATGAGTATAAGAGGCCGTGGACGGAGTCGAGGAAGTGCTCGAGCGAGATCTTTGTCTTCGAGACATATGCCGGTGGTGGATGCACTGGTACCACCGAAAAGAGAGGTAGAGTCTCATGACCGAGGTGCCGGGGATGATGCTCTGTCACAGGTAATGCTTCGTGTTCTGGAAAGGGTTGCCGGGGCAAGTGCGGGCAATGGAGTTCGGGGATCTATTTCTGAACGACTTCGGGCTAACGGAGTGGAGATCTTTAGGGGCATGCCTGGTATAGCCCCGAATATGGCGGAATATTGGTTGGAGGCCACAGAACAGATTATGAACGACTTGGACTACTCTGAGGAGATTGTGAGTGGGGTATCTGTACTAAATCCTTTGGGTCACTCGGTTAGGGTAGACAAACTGTATAGGGATGTACCCTTAAAAACTCAAGGTAGGATTTTCCCTGGAGATCTGATGGAGTTACCGTTCGGAGAGTTTGATCTCATTTTGGGAATGGACTGGCTTGTTAAGCATAAGGCGACCCTGGATTGTGCTGCTAAACGAATGGTGTTAAGAACCACAAAAGATGAGGAGGTTATGGTGATAGGTGAGCGAAGGGATTATTTTTCCAATGTGGTGTCGGCATTAAGAGCCGAAAAGTGGATTCAGAAAGGTTGTGAGGCCTATTTGGCATTTGTAAGTTAGTCGGAAGAGGAGGGACTGACAGTGGATAAGGTTAGGACCGTAAAGGAGTTCCAAAATGTTTTTCCGAAGGAGCTTCCAGAATTGCCTCCGAACCGAGAAGTTGAGTTTGGAATAGATTTGTTGCCTCGAACGGCGCCTGTGTCCATCGCATCGTATAGGATGGCACTGAAGGAGTTAGTGGAGTTAAAGGCGCAAATTCAAGAGTTGTTGGATAAAGGGCTTCATTAGGCCAAGCGTGTCTCCATGGGGAGCACCGGTACTATTTGTGAAGAAAAAGGACGGGACAATGCGCATGTGCATCGATTACCCCCAGTTGAACAAACTGACGATAGAGAACAAATACCCTCTGCCAAGGATTGATGATTTATTTGACCAACTTAGAGGAGCTTCGGTATTTTCCAAGATTAACCTTCGATCTGGATACCATCAGTTAAGGGTAAAGGAGGCGGATATCCATAAGACGACATTCAGGACTCGGTATGGTCATTACGAGTTTTTGGTTATGCCATTTGGACTGACGAACGCTCCTGCAGCATTTATAGATCTGATGAATCAGGTGTTCCAACCATTCCTGGATCGATTCGTAGCCGTCTTCATTGATGATATCCTAGTATATTCTGAAACTGAAGCGAAACATGATAAGCATCTCCGTATAGTGCTACGAGTGTTAAGGGAGAAGGAACACTTTGCGAAGTTTAGCAAGTGTGAATTTTGGTTGAGGGAGGTAACCTTCTTAAGACATGTGGTCTCTGCCGAAGGGATTGAGGTGGACCCTCGAAAGATTGAAGCAATTTTTGAGTGGAAGCCGTCTAGGTCAGTGTCGGAAATACGGAGTTTCCTAGGACTGGCAGGATACTACAGAAGGTTTGTGGAAGGTTTTTCTGTGATGGCAGCACCTCTGACAAAGCTCATAAGAAAATGAGTACCGTTTGTATGGACTGAGAAGCAGCAGGAAGCTTTTGAGAAGTTAAAGAAAGTTATGACTGAAGCACCTGTGTTAATTCAGCCGGAGTCTGAGAAGGATTTTAGTGTGTACAGTGACGCATCACACGTGGGTTTGGGCTACATGTTAATGCAAGAGGGTAAGGTGGTTGCATATGCATCACGACAGCTTAAGCCTCACGAGGGGAACTATCCGACTCATGATTTAGAGTTGGCAACAGTGATATTTGCACTTAAGATTTGGAGACATTACTTGTACAGAGAAAGGTGTATTATATACACAGACCACAAGAGTCTTAAGTATTTGTTGACTCAGAAGGAGTTGAACCTTAGGCAAAGGAGATGAATTAAGTTGCTTAAAGATTATGACTGTTCGATCGATGATCACCCAGGCAAGGCTAATGTGGTAGCCGATGTTTTAAGTCGTAGAATCGTATCTGATCTGAGAGCAATGTTTGCTCGTTTGAGTCTGTATGATGATGGCAGTTTGTTCGCTGAATTGCAAGTAAGGCCAACCTGGGTGGATCAGATTAAGGAAAAACAGTTGAACGATGAGTCTTTGGTCACTCGTTTTCAACAAGTTAAGGAAGGGGAAACTTCGAGTTTGGGAGCCGAAGAGACGATGCAACAAAGAATACCCTCATCTGCTTGGATTAGGTAAATTTCGAGGACGGAATTTCTTTAAGGAGGGTAGAGTTGTAACGCCCCAATTATCGGGAATCCTGTGAATGTTGGCATAGGTTTAATTATGTTAGTGGGGCTCTAGAAGGCCCAAGTTTAAGATAGAACCCGGTAATTTTAGTTAATTTTTGTTCCATAAGAAAAAGGGAGTGAAATTATGAAATAGGACCTATGTGAAAATGTTTGAAAATGCTATAGGCTAAATTGAAGTGGCCAAATAAATAGGAGTGCAAAATAGGAGGATTTGCATGACAAACCTCCCATTTTACATGAAGTGGCCAGCCATCATGTTGTTGTAGACAAAATGTGTACTTGATATCCATAATTTATGGTACAAATTGATACAAATTGATAATGAGTTAGGTAAATGTTCCATGATAATGGGTTAGGTAAATGTTTCATGATAATGGGTTAGGTAAATGTTTCATGATAATGGGTTAGGTAAATGTTCCATGATGGGAATTTCATGTCTTTTGTATTAAAGAATTAAATGGATGAAATATGAAATTTTATTAAAAAAAAAGGGGTTAAAAGAACAAAGTTTTGTCCATCTTTGTTCATCTAGCCTAAAGTTAGAGAAGAGAAAGAGAGGAGAAAGCTCTTGAATGTTCGGTCACTTGGGGAAGAAAATTGAAGGTAAGTTCATGGTAGTTTGCTTTTATTTTGAGGTTCATGAGTTCTTCTTGATTCTACCTTAACTCTTGAAGCATATTTTGGTTTTTAGTTGTGTTGTGAGCATTTAGTCATGAATTAAAATGAAGGAAATGGTTGTTGTTTCATGTTCTTTTGATGAAAAATGGAAGATAGGTGAAGTTGAGCAAAACAAATGAGCATGCATGTGCCTTAGATGCTAAGAGGAAAAATCGGCTAACATGTTGTGCTTTAAAATGATGAAATGGAGATTATACCTAAGTAAAATCATAGATATTTGATGATTGATTGGTGATATACATGTTTAAATAACAAGCATGCAAGTTAGGTGTGAAAGAGTGATTTGGTAATAAATCGCTTGGGACAAAGAAGATAACGTGATTTTGGAAAATCACCATAAATTATGGGAGATGAATTAGAAGGTGAATAAATTATGTAATTAAATCTTATTGAGTGTAGTTTCTAATGAAATAAAAAGAACATATTTTTAATTCTGTACAATGAGAAATTTGATTCGTGATGAAGAGTGTTCAGATTAGTCAAACAAAGGAAACATGGGAAACTTTAAGAAAAATATGGTATTGATTGGCCAAACCAAAATTCTGAAAATTTTATGGATAGAAGATATATGAGTCTATTTTCAGGTAAAATTAATGGCACTTGATTTGGAGTTTCGTAGCTCCAGTTATAAATGATTTAGTGATCATTCTTTGAGGAAGACAGTTTGCAAGTGAAATTATGATTATGTGGTAAACATTGACAAAAATTGTTAATGAGTTGCTTATTGATTTCTTATAAGCTTACTCGATCCGTAGGTGTGGTTGGCGAATATTGTAAGAGGTTAATCGTAGTTCGTATTTGAATAGTTAGATTAACGTGTTAGTAATCAAATTGTAGGTAGTTCGTGTGTGGATCTCGTCAAGATATCGTCGCATGGTGTGTGTAACTAACACCCTCTTTCTTAGTCTAGATCGGAAAAGCCAAAAATCCGAAATGCCGAAAACCGGATTTTGTAGATTTGCGTGCGAATGCTCGTGAGGTAAATCGATTAATGTTTTTGGTAAGTCGCAATGTTTGGACCGCAAATTGCATGATTTACGTGCCTTGATATTTTTGGGCTTAATGGGCCAAAATTGGAATGATGGGCCAACGGCCCAATTCGGTAAGAACCCTCGACGTGATTCGTAGTACGTGAAAGGTAGGAATATGCATGAAAAACCCTAAAATTGATAAATTACTGAAATACCTTTAAAAGTGGAAAATTTACGCTTTACCCCTAGTAGGTAAATTACCAAATACCCCTAGGGTTAAATTGACCTAAATGCATGTTTGATTGTTGTTATTTATCGCATGTCATGTTGTTATTATCGATGCATGGTATTGGGATATTGACGGAGGAAGTACTGAAAGTGGCTTGTCCACGATCTTGGAGGCTTTGCCTCAATTTATCGTTAATCGAGCAGTTAAAGGCAGAATGTGGAGTGTTAATTTGGGTGGGTTGAGCTATTTCCCACATGGAGTGTATGGTGGTACGGGTGGAGTGTAGTGGTTGGTGGATTGAGTAGTCTCCCAAATGGGATTGCATATGTTATTGATGTTGCATGTATTTTGAAATGGGCCCGTGGGCCATCATCATTATCTGAATAAGGGCTAAGGCCCGTTTTATTGTAATCAAAAGGGCTTTGGTCCATACCACTGTATTACTGAATGGGCTTAGGCCCAGAGGCTTGAGTGACTTGGGCTTTGAATGGGTTTTCCTTACACACCGAGTTTCCCCAAACTCACCCTTTTATTTTCATCCACGCAGGAAATCATCAACCATAGTAGGCTTGAAGCTGTGAGGGAATTCGGAGTGGCCACCCGTTCTGAAAGTTTGATTTTCTTCTAGTAAATTGGACATCCTTTTATTTACGTTTGAAGTTTTGGGTTTTTAAATGTAATAAGGCCGCTTAATTATTTTTGATGGTTTTAATATGTATTACTAAAATAGGTATTACTTATTTTAACTGTTGAAATTGGATAGCTTTAGGGCGCGTGTTCAAAAACAACAATTGATTTCAAAATAACACGACAACAAGCAAAGCTTCCGCAATGAAAGTATTTTCCAAAATTAATCAGTTTTCCTAAAAATGACTTAATCAAATTGGTTTCCTAGAAATATCCATGACGTTAAGGTGTGGCAATGGCGGTATGCATGTCTAGGATTGGATCTGAAGGGAGCTTGGTACTTAAGCAGTCCGATGGACTCACCACCTCTTTTCTGGTTTCCTACCTGGTGCACAACTTCCATTCACTTTAACCTATAATGGAATTATCTTTTAAAACACTAAGTTTTTCTGGATCAACAATATAAAATGTTTTGAACGTTTCGATATGGCATGTCAGATCCGGTCATAACGTCTGGGCCAGGTTTGGGGTGCTACATTTCTGGGTTGAGATGTCTCGTGGCATTTGAAGATCTATCTCTTAGCTTCGAAACACATTTTGAATCACTCAATTTTAAGTTCAGGAGCTCAAGTTATGACCGTTTTAGTGAAAACTGCACGAGCAAAATTTCTGAATGGGACTATGACAGGAATTACGAATTTTGGGCTTTTAATTCGAGTTTAAATCATATTGCGTTCGGGTTTTAGGTTTAATTTTTATTATATATGGGCCCAGATTATATTTACCAGCTCTTATTATATTATTAATATTATATTTCAATTTTTTATAATTATTAAGTATTTTAAGTTATTTAGAAGTTTACGTTATCAAAAAGTTCAGTTTAACACTACTTCTTATTTAGATTAAATTAGAGTTCTAGTATACTTAGGACTTTTATTTAGATTTATTTAGCTAGCCTATATATAGGCATTTGCATTGTACACAATTTATTATTATTCTATTTCTCTTTTGAGTTAATAAATTCTCTCTGATTTTTTCTTTTCAAGAATATCTCTTAAGTTTCATTTAGATGAGTTTTAACAATCTTTTTAAATTGTGGGTATCATCTTCATACTTTTTCTTGTCAAGATTTCTATGTTGGAAGGGAAATTAGTGAAAGAGCCTATTTTCAGTGAAATCGAAACAGTAGTTTCGGAACCACAAATCTGAGGTTGGAAGAAAATTTAATTTAATATTATTTTATAGTGTACAGTATGATAGAAATATCGTATGAAAATTTTGTTATGAAATTTTATCATTTACATGTCTAATTTGATGAAAAGGACCAAATTGCATAAAGTGAAAAAGTTGAATTCTAGTAGCTAAAGGTACCAAATAGCTATGGAATTTAAAATTGGAGGTCCTTATATGACAAATAGACCATTTAGTGTAGTTAGTAGATAAGAATGATTATTTATCATTGGAATTTAGTAAATTAGTAAAGTTAATTTTGGAAAGTAAATGATAAAATGATGATAAATGAAATAAATAATTAAATTATTATCATTTTTATCATCTTTCCCAAAAAAAAACATGGAAACCCTAGCCATGGAAACTTAAGTTCAAGCAAGCTTATTTTGCTTAATTAGGTGAGTATTTTGGTCCTGTTTTTTAATGATTTTTATGTTTCCAAGATTGTAATAGCTTAATCTAGCTATCTCGGAGATTAATTTGCAAAACTATTAAAGTATTAGGGTTTTTCCATGGATGATTATGTATGAATTTGGAAGTTTTATGGTAGGAAATGAAATGTTGTTGTTAGATAAACAACTTTTGTAAAGAGAATTTTGATAAAATTATGATTTAGGGACTAAATTGAAAAGATGGTAAATTCATGGAAAATTTCTAATTTTTTGAAAATCATGAGCTACTATTGATATATATGAAAATCGGCTAGGCTTGAAATAAGGATTAAATTGTATAAATTTTATTTTCCGAGCCTATAGACAAAATTATAATTAATTAAAAGTATAGGGAAAAAATAGTAATTTTTCCAAAGATGTGTATTGGACAAAATTGAATATGAATTATATTAAATTGAGTTCAATTCATTCATATAGATTCGAATAGACCTAATAAGGAGTTAGATCGAGGAAAAGAGAAAGTACCGGATTAGTAGCCTTTGTACCTACAAGCACTTGTCGAGGTAAGTTCGTGTAACTAAATTGTATATTTATAAGTTCCAAATTGAATATTATTGTATGAAATTTTTATAAATTTCCATGTGTAATTATTAATCACATATCCGACAAGTATCAAGTTTCGTTTGAATCTTAGAAAAATTGATGGATACAAATGACAAGTCATGAAGGGTTCCCGATTGGTTGTGATCCTGCATGTGTTGCAGACACACCATGGCTCTCATGAGCTTCTCGATATTTGGCTCTCATGAGCTTCTCAATTAGTGACTCTCTTGAGCTTCCCGATATACAGCTCGGAAGAGTTTCCCGTTATATGGCTCGAAAGAGCTTCCCGTTAATATGCTTGTATGAGCACATATGTATATGAATTGACGTATTACAGATTTGTATACTTCATGTGTCCTACCCGTGTAACCAACGATATTTTAAATAGTTCAATGGACGCAATTCTGTTACAAGATTATATGAGAATGACATGAACTGTTACTGGAATTTATACATGAAGTACAAGAAAATGATATTACTTGATATACTGAAGTATGAATTGGTTGTCACTTGACTGTGGAACTTGCTTAATGACCTTGTTCATACATGATTAAGGGTTATTATATGTGATTATTTGGCTATCATGATGTAGATATGTGTTTAGGCTTTTGGCCAAATTGATTTGGATATGTTATGAATGCTTACCTTAAATATGAATGAATGGTAAGTTAATTTCCATGTTATACGAACTTACTAAGCTTAAATGTTTACTCTATTTTATTTTCTCTATTTTATACAGAGGCGGATACAAGGGGGCTGGCAGTGGCTCTAGCCCCCCTAAAATGGAAAATTTATATTTAGGCCTTGAAATTTTTAAAAATTTTAAATTAGTAAAGGTAAAATTATACTTTCGCCTCCCCTTAAATTATAAAAATTCGATTTAATCTTTTAAAAACTATAAAGATATAGACTATAAAAAATTAAATTTTCATTCGGCCCCCTTTAAAAATTTGTTTTGGCTTCGCCCCTGATTTTATAGTAATTCGAAAGCTCATTTTGGTTGGAAGCTGGTCACAGCAACTTCACACTATCCATTAGCCCTTTTTCAGTATATTTAGTAAATCAATTTTGGCTATAATGGCATGTATAGGTTAATTTGGCCAATGTTGGCATAAAATTGTCTTGTTGAGACTAGCCATTAGAGTGACTTGTGTTTGATATATTTTTTATATGTATATATATGGCCTTATCATGATTGGTGTGTGTTTGGTATGGATGAATGATGAATAATTTATAGGCATATTGAAGATTGGTTTGAGATAGTATATGTGTATTTGGTCAATTTGGTAAGTACGGATTCTTGGATATATATGGTGTTATGTCATGTATAAAACTTGTAGCTTGGTTTGAATGCCTTGATATAGTTTATTGATGTCTAAAAATGTTGAAATAGGTTGATGACATGTTGGGTGAGAAATGTGGCTTGAAAATGACCTATTTTTGTCCATACGGGCAAAGACACGGGTGTGTGTCTCAGCCATGTGTGACACACTGTAATGACCCAAACTTTACAGTTCTCAGAAAAGTGTATTTTTGGGTCTCCGTTTTTGAAAAATGGATTCGTAAATATTTATTAAAAATATTTATGAAGTAAAATAAATGGTTAATTAGAGTTTAATTTAGTGAATTTAGCTTAATTAAGAGTAATTAAGTAAAAGGACCAATTTGAATAAAGTGTGAAAGTTTAATTGTAGATTAAAAGAAAATAAAAGGACCAAAATGACAATTATGCTATTTGTCCTAAGTGAGGCGACATAAGCATAAAAATATGAGATTTTTTTGTGTTAAAATATATTAAATTATTATTAATTGATTAATTATTTATTATGATTTTTATTATTAAATTAATATTATATGATGAATATATTAAATTATGACAAATGTATGGTTATAAATGGATACAAATGTATTAATAATATACACATGAATAAATAAATATTACTTATTATTTAAGTATAAATATATATATGAACAAATAAAGAAAAAAAAAAGGCAAGGATGGAAAGAAACAAAATAGGCAAAATGAAAAGCAGGGGAAGGAAAGAAAGAAAGGAGAAAAGAAAGAAGAAAGGGAAAATTGAGGGTTTGAAGCTTGAGGTTCAAATACCTAATGGGGTGCTGGAAAACTCGACTAAGAAAGTAAAAGACGAAGTCAACAGGGGTTAGCTCAGAAATTACGATTTGTGTTTCTATAATCTGAACTTAATATTTAATTGTTAAATTTATTATTTAATGTGTAGGGTAATGCATTGAAAGGTGAAAATGGATTGTTAATTATTGTATTTTGATTGAATATTATGGTAAGTAAATAAAGTATGAATTATTGTATTTTATGATTGAAATGGATTGATTTGGATGTGTTAAATGTAATTCAATCGATTCGTAAATGAATTAAAAAGTGATACTGAATTAAGAAAGTGAATTGATAACCCTATTAACAGTTTCGGGCTAGTCGGATATAGTTGGCATGCCATAGGATTGGAAGTGTTCAGGGATATTCTAACTTTGTGTCAATGAGACACTATAAGTGTCGATCATCATTCTCGTTCTAGATTCGTTCAAGAGGTACTCCATACCTAATCGACATCATATGTTTGGATTTATTCCGATGAGGTACTCGTGTACCGCCATCTTATCAATTATTATTATCGTTAACATTACGGTGTATTCCAGCTCCAGCCGATGAAACACTGTATGGTATCCCGGTGTGTGGGCTGGATCCGTGTATCCGTCCGAGTCCGATTCATGTTAATAGGGGTAAATAAAGGTAGTGGATAATTGACTGTTACTGAATAATTGATTGTTTTAAAGCTTGGATTATAACAGATCACTGAATCAAATGTGTTAGTCGAATGTTACTATTTACTGAAATTAAATAGTGAACAGAAATATAAGTGAGACAGATGAATGGAAAATATTAATGTTCAGATGATTTGAGAATTTATTTGAAAAGCTAATCGAGTTAATAGATGATAAAGATTAATTGAGTTATAAAGAATTTATCTGTGAAATGAATGATTGAATATTTATGATCGCTATATGGTTTTAAGTGTATGTTATGTTATTAAGTGTTTGGATTATAGAAATACCACTGAGTTCATACTCAACGTATGGTTTGTTTCTGTGCGCAGGTTAGGTTAGGGTCAGACCGTTAAATCTGCATTTTAGGCCGATTCCGAACTCAAAAAGGTAAAGCATGATAATTGTTGATAATGGCATGTACCTAAGATGTTTTAAGTGTGTTTTTTTTGCATTGTGATTGTAATAGTGAAATATGTAAATTGATAATTGATAATAATACATGAAAAGTGTTTTAGATCAAGTATTGGATAATATATAAAATGTGTTTGGATTGGTTTAATATTGGTATTTGTATTGGTTGTGATTTGAAATTTGCAGGGTTGGATAGTAAAGTGTGAAAGGCTCATCATTGAGTCCACACGGCCTGGCACACGGGCGTGTAACCAGACCGTCTGAGACACACGGCTTGCACACGGGCATGTTGTTAGGCCATGTGTCCCCTACACCTAAAAATGTTAAAACTGAATGTCTAGGTATTGCCACACGGGCATGTGGCTTGGTTGTGTGAAATCAATTTATTCATAGGTAACAAGTCAGAACTCCACGGGTAGAGGATACAGGCGTGTCCAAGCCGTGTGAGCCACACAATTAGCCCACCACGGGCGTGTTACTAAGGCCACACGAACGTGTGGTATCGTTCATAAAGAAAAAAAATAGTAGTGATTTTAAATTAGTCCCGAATTGATTTTATTGTTCATATTGGACCACGATGGTCCATTAAATGGACGATATCTTAAAATTATGAAAAGTGTGAATTTTTATTTTTTAATTAATGTCTGTATTGTATTGTACTGACTGGTAATGTCTCGTAACCCTGTTTTGGCGACGGTGTAGGGTTAGGGGACGTTACAATTAGTGGTATTAGATCTATTCAAGTTTAGCCGATTCTCGGACTAAATAGAGCTCCGAATTGAGTCTAAAGTACATGCCATAATTGAGTCGAAATTGAGTCGGGATCGGATGCTGATATAATTATTTTTTCTGTTTCATAGTTGAAAAATTTAGATGAACATATCGATGGTATTGATTACGAAATGTATACTAGAGACAAATAGTCTCACAAATTAGATGGAAACTGAATCAATAATATTGAGTATTAACTCAATGAATAATTAATTACTGAATGTTGACTGATGAAATAACAGAGAAAGAGATTGTACATAATTATTTAAAATTATAACTGATGCTCTTAAGTGACTAGAAGAAACTGTATCTGCTACGACATCTGCCCCTCCTGTTTCTCAATCAGTTCCCGAAATGCTTCAAGGTACAAAGCCTGTCTGAACGGATAAGTTATCTGTTGTTAATACTCCGTAAATATAGTGTGGAAGAATTGAGAATTACAGCTGAAAATGATCTTGAAAGAACTGAAATTTGGTTAGAGAATATTATCAGGGTTGTAAATGAACTATTCTGTTTATCGAATAAATGTTAGAAATGTATGATATTTCTGTTAAAAGATTCAGCTTACCAGTGGTGGAAAAGGGTTATTTGGAAATTTTTCTAAAATGAGTCCTGAAAGAAATATACATATATCAGTCAGAGATTTCTTGATCAGAGATGCAAAGGAATTCTTGAAACTTAAACAGGGTCATATGAATGTAACTGAGTATGAAGGGAATTTGTCTGATTGAATAATTATACCGGAGGGTATATTCCGACTGAAACCATAATGTACAAGTGATTTGAAGATAGTTTAAATGAAGACATAAAGTCGAAAAGTTTAGTAAAGGGAAAAGAAAGATTGAAATGGAAATTGAAACTTCAAGTAAAAGACTGAGATATCTGATATATTTCAGCCCAGGATTTGGAGTTACATTTGTAGTAGGTATGGAAAATGTAAAATAAAGAGTGGAACATGTGTTGAATATGATCCTTTTAATCATTATTTTAGTGATTGCTTGAAGAGAGTGAGAAAAGATATTATTCCAATTTCAAGACTGAGTAACACAATTACCAGAGATAGATCACTCTGTAACCCCAGAAATACGAGTGAAAGCCGAAGTGTGACAAAGGACTACACTATAAAATCTAGAGAATGAATATCAGCTAGGCTATATGTTAATCGAATATAAGAAAATATTTTTCTACTGAAAGTCATTACTGGTACTATTTTCTTTATTGATACTGATATGATTATTTTAAATTGATCTTGGTTTGATTTATTCTTATGAATGCATGAATTCAGTATCTACAAAAGATTTTCCTGTTGAGTTCGCTGAATTTTTGGTAGAAGTATCAAATTTTCCAGATCAGTATTTATTGGTTGATAAAATTTATGGGAACTGCCTGATAATGATACTAAGGTACTGTTTTCCGATCGATTTGATGTTATTACTATTTGATGTGATTCTGAATATGGAATGGTTAATTTTGCACGATGCTGTGATAAATTACAAGTAAAAATATATTATATTGCAAAGTCAGGAAGATGAAATGTTTTGTTGAATCAGAGAATATTGAATGATTTTTCTATTGTGATATTGATCAAGTCAGAACAGAAATGTGCAGGAAAGGGTTAAGGTACTTACTTTGCTTATGTATTGGTTATTAAAGAATTCAAGTCAAAGTTTAAATCAGTGGGAATTTTGATATGTTTCCAGAAGAGTTATCTGAATTATTGCTAGTTAAAGAAACTGAGTTTGCTATAGATTTTGTACTTGAAACGATATTGAAAAGTATATCTGAAATCAGAGGTTTCCTAAGACTAGTCGATTATTACTAGAAATTTGAAAGAGGATTTTTGGATGATATGGTTACTATAGAAAGATATGACACTGGAATGATCTGATAAATATCAGCAAGGTTTTGATTAGTTGAGAGCTCAGTTAACTGAAGCACTAGTTCTGGTTTGGCCTGAAATCCAGTGAAAAAACTTGTAATTTACAGGGATAGCAGTGTTTTGATACAAGAGAGTGAACTAATGGTTTATGTTACGGAAGGTTAAAATCACATAGGAAGAATTATTTGATACCTGATTCGAAAGTGGTAGTTATTATTCTTGCACTAAAGGATCAAGATATGATAATTAATTATCATCCGAGAAAGACAAATGAAGGTATGTATATTCAAATTTGAAAGCTTTGTTTTGTGTTATGAGCTATGAACATCTGACTGTTATCATTTGAAAATTGTAATACCCCCAAACCCGACCTAGACGCTATGGCCGAATCTGGCAGCGTCACATATGAGTGCTTTTTAGAAAAACCTTAGCAAGTTGAAAATCGTCCAATTTGTTATCTTTACTTAAGTTGCGAAATCCCTATTCCGAATATTAAGTGAAAAGCATTTAATTAACGTGGAAGTTAAAACATCATTAATTCATAAATCAATAATTTAACAATTTGAGAACCCAAAATAAACCCAAGAATAGTTCGAGTCCAAATACATTTTAATGCCAAAACATATATTTAAATAAAGCAGACAAAATAAAGTGTTACTCAAAAATCCGTAAATGTCTACCAGTGGTCACCATCGAGCCCTCCGTCACACCAATCCATCTACTGCTGAGGATTACCAAACAATAAAATAAACAAAGGGGTGAGTTTTCGCAAACTCAGTGTGTACATCCCCACAAACAGCATGCATACAAACAGTTAACGGAATATAGTTATTCGACCTTAGCCATACAGATATCGCATGCATAACAGATTAGATATCAGAAATATCATGCCCACTAACCCTGCACACTATCTCTGTCCAACCCATCACACCATGTTGGGATAAAACTGACTCACCCATCCCTGCACACCATATATGGGGATATAATCGACCCATCCAACCCTACACACCATAAGGTACCGTATCGTAGCACATATCATAAGTATGCAGCTTAGCTGCAAGATAACGGGCTTGTGAAGCTGTTCAAATACTTCCTTCACTACAACAATCCCGACCCAATGCAATGTAGCATAAATAATATGGCATGCTCTTATGCAGACATCAAATCATACTATCATCAAATTAGAACAGATATACCAAATCAGACAGATACACATGCTTAAATTTTACATGCTTTTGCATACAATCCAATAATAAATCAGAGTATAGGTTCTAAGTGACGCATAGCGACCCTACAACCAGGTCACAGTCACTTGGGCGACCCGTGCAACCTTACAGAACATTTCAGACAAATTGGTCTCACACGACCGTGTGCCCTGCCCGTATGGGCCCACACACCAGTGTGCATCACAAGGCCCAAATTGGCCTTGCCCATGTTGATATCACGGCCTGGCCCAGATTCTCACACTCCTGTGTGGTTCACCTGTGTGGGTTCACATGCTCGTGTGGACCACACGGCCCATTTGCTTGAGCTCGTGCCTCGCACACGGCCTACAAACTATCACACGCCCGTGTCTGTTGCGCCTGTGTGGCACGCGCACTGTCTGGCTCG
Organism: Gossypium arboreum; assembly: GCF_025698485.1. Lineage (NCBI taxonomy): Eukaryota > Viridiplantae > Streptophyta > Magnoliopsida > Malvales > Malvaceae > Gossypium > Gossypium arboreum. The sequence goes on along the minus strand of NC_069082.1, from coordinate 6,015,480 downwards.
TCGAACACATAGCCGTGTATCACCACACGGCTTCCACACGGTCAGTCCACAGGCCCATGTTGCATCGACAGCAGCGTTTTAGCTTTCGCCGAAACGCGATTTTAAATCAATTGGAGTACACACCTGGTTCGTTTTTGCTGCTAATCCAACCACGAGCAGTCTAAAGCCTAAAATCGATCATGCCGAGCCCAAAATCAGTCTCTTAAGTCAGATTATTAAGAATAAGCAAATCTCGAAACGAGAGATCTACTTACCTTCAACGAATAACGGTGATTCCTTACTGTTAAGAGCTCGATTAATGATCTACAGACCCTAGAATATTCCCTAACCAGCAACCAAAATCCCTCTTAAACAATCTCCAAGGAAATCCCTTAACTTTATTAAAAACCAAAATTACTGAATTGACGAAATCACTAGCAACATGCCGCAACTAATCGAGAAAGAAGAAAACTAAAGAGAAGAAAAATAGAGAAGAAGGAAAAAAGAAAAGAATTTCGGCAATTAGGGTTAGAAAGAGGAAGAACGGCAGAGAAAATATTTTTCCAAAAAGAAGAAAATAAGAAAACTCCTAATTTTTCCCTAAAACCCTCAACTCAGAATTTTAATAAAACCCAACACTTAACTGAAACTTGTAGCAAAAATAATTCCATCGCTACTGCAGGGAATCAAAATCCAGACCTCCAACACACCAACACACATCTTAACCACTAGACTAGCAGGCCCATTCTGTTAGGTTTTTACCATCAATTCCTTATAAGCCCACTAACCTGAAGTCAGACTTTACTCAAATAAAAACCAAAATTTAGCCCAAGTTAAAACTCGAACTTGAGACCTCCCAAACACACCCCAAAGCACATAACCTCTTAAGCCACACACACATATATATACCAAAAAGAATCAAAGCAAAAGTTTTGATATTTCCATGCTCAACAATCACAAAAGCCGAAATTACAAAAATTTGGGGCGTTACAAAGATGGCTCAATTTTAGTTGAGATAAAAGTTAAACTGACTTCTCTACCACGGATCTGCAAAGTTCAGAAACGTGATAATGAGTTACCGGTTAAATGTGTATAGTATACAGATGACTTTTGATTAAAAATTTCTGATTGAATCTGAAGATTGTCTGTTATTTAGAAACAAAAGTTGTACTGAAGAATTCAGAACTGTTAAAGCCAGTGATGATACCAAAGTGAAAATGGGATAGAATTTCTATGGGGTTAAATTAGAATTACCTCCATCTGTGAAAAAGAAAGATGATATTTGAATAATCGTTGAAGATTACATGGTATACCAGTTTCTATTACTTCTGATTGAGATACATGGTTTACATTCTAATTCTAGAACAAGTACTCAGTACTGTATGAAGCTCTATATGGTTATGAATGTAAAACCGCATGGTACTTGATTGAATATAGTAAGAAAAAAAATATGTGGAGTGCTTCGATTCGTGAAACCGAGGAAAAGTAAAAGTAATTCGAGGTAGTTTAAAAGCAGTATTTGACTGTCAAAAATTCTATATGGATACTGAATGAAAGAAAAATGATTGGGTTAGAATTAATTCAGGAAACAGAGGACACTGTCAAGAAGATTTGAGATAGACTGGAAGCAGCTTTTGACAGACATAAATCATATGTGAATTTAAAATGTCGAGCTATCGAGTATTCTGCTAATGGTAAGGTTTTTTTTTAAAAAGGTTTCACACTGAAAGAAAATATTGAGAGTTGATAAAAAAATATAAATTGAGTATTTGTTTTGTTTGGCTATGTGAAATTGTAGAAAAGTCCGACTAGTAACGTATTAAGTGGTTTTGCCTCCGAAATTATAGAAAATTTATGATATTTTTCATGTTTTAATGTTCAGAAAATGTAGATCAGATCTCTTACATGTTATCTCGGCAAGGGATATTGAAATATGAATGATTTATTGTGTGAAAGAGAAGAACCGATTGAGATACTAGCTTGAGAAGTGAAGTTATAATATTGAGGAAGCAATACGGGAACCGAAAGAAACAGTGAGATCACTGAACCCCCACCTCTTTTCAAGTAAATTTCGAGGACGAAATTTATTAAGGGGGAGAAGTGTAATGACCCGAACTTTACGGTTATCAGAAAATTGTATTTTCGGGTCTCCTTTTTGAAAAATAGATTCATAAATATTTATTAAGAATATTTACGATATAAAATGAGTGGTTAATTAGAGTTTAATTAAAGTGAATTTAGCTTAATTAACAGTAATTAAGTAAAATGACCAATTTGAATAAAGAGTGAAAGTTTAATTCTAGATTAAAAGAAAATGAAAAGGACCAAAATAGAAATTATGCCATTTGTCCTAAGTGAGGTGGCATAAGCATAAAAATTTGAGATTTTTATGTGTTAAAATATAATAAATTATTATTAATTGATTAATTTATTATTATGATTTTTATTATTAAATTAATATTTTATAATAAATATATTAAATTATGACAAATGTATGGTTATAAATGGATACAAATGTATTAATAATATACACATGAATAAATAAAGAAAAAAAGGCAAGGATGGAAAGAAACAGAATAGGCAAAACGAAAAGCAAGGGAAGGAAAGAAAGAAAGTAGAAAAGAAAGAAAGGAGAAAAGAAAGAAGAAAGGGAAAATTGAGGGTTTGAAGCTTGAGGTTTAAATAGCTAATGGGGTGCCGAAAAACTCGGCTAAGAAAGGAAAAGACAAAGTCAACGGGGGTTAGCTCAGAAATTACGGTTTGTGTTTCTATAATCCGAACTTAATATTTAATTGTTGAATTTATTATTTAATGTGTAGGGTAATGCATTGAAAGGTGAAAATTGATTGTTAATTATTGTATTTTGATTGAATATTATGGTAAGTAAATAAAGTATGAACTATTGTATTTTATGATTGAAATGGATTGATTTGGATGTGTTAAATGTAATTGAATTGATTCGTAAATGAATTAAAAAGTGATACTGAATTAAGAAAGTGAATTGATAACCCTATTAACAGTTTCGGGCTAGTCGGATATAGTTGGCATGCCATAGGATTGGAAGTGTTCAGGGATATTCTAACTTTGTGTCAATGAGACACTATAAGTGTCGATCATCATTCTCGCTCGATTCGTTCAAGAGGTACTCCATACCGACTAATCATCATTCTCGTTTGGATTTAGTCCGATGAGGTACTCTGTGTACCACTACTATTACTATTACTGTTACCGTTACGGTGTATTCTGGCTCCGGCCTATGAAACACTGTATGTTATCCCGGTGTGTGGGTTGGATCCGTGTATCTATCCGAGTCCGAGTCATGTTAATAGGGGTAAATAAAGGTACTGGATAATTGACTGTTATTGAAAGACTGACTGTTATTGAATAATTGACTGATATAAAGCTTGGATTATAACAGATCACTGAATCAAATGTGTTAGTAGAATGTTACTATTTACTAAAATTAAATAGTGAACAGAAATATAAGTGAGACATATGAATGGAAATTATTAATGTTCAGATGATTTGAGAATTTATTTGAAAAGCTAATCGAGTTAATAGATGATAAAGATTAATTGAGTTATAAAGAATTTATCTATGAAATGAATGATTGAATATTTGTGATCGCTATATGGTTTTAAATGTATGAATATTTATGATCGCTATATGGTTTTAAGTGTATGTTATGTTATTAAGTGTTTGGATTATAGACATACCACTGAGTTCATACTCAGTGTACGGTTTGTTTCTGTGCGCAGGTTAGGTTAAGGTTAGACCATTGAATCAACATCTTAGGCCGATTCCGAACTCAATAAGGTAAATCATGATAATTGTTGATAATGGCATGTACCTAGGATGTTTTAAGTGTATTATTTTGCATTGTGATTGTAATAGTGAAATATGTAAATTGATAATTGATAATAATACATGATAAGTGTTTTAGGTCAAGTATTGGATAATATATAAAATGTGTTTGGATTGGTTTAGTATTGGTATTTGTATTGGTTGTGGTTTGAAATTTGCAGGGTTGGATAGTAAAGTGTGAAAGGCTCATCATTGAGTCCACATAGCCTGGCACACGAGCGTGTGACCAGACCGTGTGAGACACACGGCTTGCACATAGGCATGTTGTTAGGCCGTGTGTCCCCTGCACCTGAAAATGTTAAAACAGAATGTCTAGGTATTGTCACACGGGCTAAAAACACAGGCGTGTGGCTTGGCCATGTGAAATCAATTTATTCATAGGTAACAAGTCAGATAGCTCCACGGGTAGAGGACACGGGCGTGTCCAAGCCGTATGAGCTACAAAGTTAGCCCACCACAGGCGTGTCACGAAGACACGGGCGTGTTACCAAGGCCACACGGGCGTGTGGTACCGTTCATAAAGAAAAAAAATAGTAGTGATTTTAAATTAGTCCCGAATTGATTTTACTGTTCATATTGGACTTCGAGGGCCCATTAATGGGATGATATCTTAAAATTACGACGAGTGTGAATTTTTATTTTTTAATTAATATATGTATTGTACTGTACTGACTAGTAATGTCTCATAACCCTGTTCTAGCGACAGTATAAGGTTAGAGGACGTTACACACACGGCCAGGTGACACGACCGTGTGTCCCCTACATCTTTTAATTTGCAAAATAGAATGCTCACACGGCCTAGCACACGGGCGTGTGGCTTGGTCGTGTGGCCCAAGTCAGAGAGCTCCCAAGTTTGGACACGGGCTGGGACACGACAGTGTATCCCTATTTTGAATGCCCACACGGCCTGACCTCATGAACGTATGTCCCTTGTACTTTTGAAACATTTTAATATTTTCTGAAAAATTCTCCGAGTACCTGGTTTAGTCCCGACTTATTTTTAATGTGTATTTTGGGCCTCGAGAGCTTACATAAGGGACAATATGATTGATTTTTATTAGCCTCTTTTATGAATGCTAAATGAAATGAAATGTCTATTATATGATCTGTAAATTCTGGTAATGCTTCGTAACCCTGTTTTGGCGACGAATATGGGTTAGGGGTGTTACAATTAAAGCCGCTTGAAGGGGGTTGTGGATTCTTCGTGTTTCCAAGGCTTCTTAGGACTTCTACATGCCACGTTTTATCTTTCCATTTATTTTCTTTATTCGTTTTCTTATTATTCTAATATTTGATTTATTATTTGATTTTAGTTATTTATTTTAATAATTTTATCACACTTGGATTCGATTTCGTTTCAGGTTGTGTCAAAATCCAAGTTTCTTTCCAAACGTCTAGAGCCTTAAGTCAAATCCGCGACTTTGACAAACTTTACGATCTACTTCCGTGTTCACCTGTCTTATTCTTTATCATATAACGAGTGGTGTTGTGCACTTTCTGTCAATGAGAAACGTTATTGCTAAAATTTGGCATCTGATTGAAGGCATTTCTATAATTGAAATCGAGGAAAAGAGGATAATGTTTTGATTCTTTAATAAGTTAGATCTCAAAAGAGTTTTAGATGGGATTCCCTATTTTTTAATAGACACCTAATTCCAATTCATCGGTTGGAAAAAGGTGAAGATCTAATTCAAGTCCCTCTAGTATTCTCAAATTTTCAGGTCCAAATTTATAACCTCCCAATAATGTCAATGTCGGAAGGGATGGCAAGACAGTTGGGTAATTTTATCGAAAAATTCATAGAATATGATGTCACAATAGGAACAAGAGGTCTAAAAAAAATTATGCGTATAAAAGTAAAACCAGATGTATGAAACCCCCTTAAAAGGAAGAGACGCGTCATATATGGTCAAGGTAAATTGACCTATGTGATTTTTCAATACGAAAAGCTTTCCTTGTTCTTTTTTTTTTTGTAAAAGATTAGGGCATGGAGAAAGTTTCTGGCCCCTAATATTATCATTGGGAAACCAAGAAGTAACCTTAGAATGGGATAGCTCTTTAAGAGCACAACAAAACAGATCATTGCCTGTATCACCCCTAACCCACGTCTGTAGTTGGAATAGGGTTTCAGAGCATTACCGAAACTTATTGATCAAACAGATATAAATTTCATACACTTCATATCATATAATATTCATGTCAGAACCAATTAATTTCATACATATTGTCCCTTATTTGAGCCTTCGAGGCCCAAAATATGCGTTAGAAACAAATCGGGACTAATTCAGAAACTCAGAGAATTTTTCAAAAACTACTAAAAATTTCAAAGCTGCAGGGTTCACACGGCTGTGTGACTCACATGGCCAAAAGATAAGCCCGTGTCTTAGACCGTGTGGGCATTCAAAATAGGGACACACAGCCGTGTCCTAGCCTGTGTCTATACCTGTGTAATTCTTTGACTTGGGTTACATAGCCAAGCCACACGCCCGTGTGCCAGACCATGTGTTCTTTCGAAATGGCCTTGCACGCCAGATGCTAGTGTAGTGTGTAATAACGGCCGCTTTCAAAGAAATCGAACAGAGAGTTTCGGGACCACAAATTTGAGTCTAAAAGAAAATTTATTTTAATATTATTTTATGGTCTGCATTATGATTGAAATATTTCCTAAAGATTTCGTAAAGAAATTTTATTGATTCTATGTCTAATCCGATAAAAAGAACCAAATTGCATCAAATGCAAAAGTTGAGTTCTAGTAGCTAAAAGGATCAAATAGCTATGGAATTCAAAATTGGAGGTTGTTATATGCAATTAAACGATTAAGAGGAGTTAGTAGATAAGTATGATTTGTCATCAATGAAAATTTAATTAAAGAAAATGATGAAATTGGAAAGTAAAAGATGAAAAGATGATAAATTAATAAAATAAGAAAATATCATCATTTTCGTCATCTTTCCTAAAACAAAATACATGGAGACCCTAGATTAGAAAAAAGAGCTCAAGCAATCTTCTTTAGCATAATTGGGTAAATATTATTTTCCCGTTTTTAGTAATTTTCATGTTTTCGAGATCGTAATTGTTTACTCTAGCTATCTCTGTAACATCCCGAATTAGGGCCTAGTCGGAATAGTGGTTTCGGGACCACAAATCCAATGCAATAAAATTTATTTTTATTATATTTTTATGGTCTACGATTTCACGGAATGATTTCGTGAAAATTTTGTTAAAAAATTTCGACGTTTGGGCACTTAATTTGGTCAAAAGGACTAAATTGTAAAAAGTGAAAAAGTTGATTTCTACATGTTAGTGGTATCAAATTGTTATGAAATTTTAAATGAGAGGTCCTTAAATGGTAATTAGATCATTAGTTAATTGTTGGACAAAAATAGACATGAAATGGGTATAATAAATATTTTTAAGTTAAGGGCATTTTGGTAAACCAATAATTAAAAGAATTAAAAAGCCAAAATAGCCAAAATTTGGTCATCTTCTCCATGTACCAGCTGAAACCCCCATGGAAGCCATGGTTAGGGTTTGGTTCAAGCTTCCAAGCTCATTTGTAAGTGATCTCGAGCCCCGTTTTTAAAGTTCTTTACATTTTTGAAATCCCGGCAACATGTTCTAGCTATTTCTACCATTATTTTGAGCTAGGGTTTATGTTTAAAAATTTACCCATGAGTAATATGCATGAATTTTGATGTCTAATGGTAGAAAATGAGTGTTGGGTGTTTAATAAATGACTTTTACTAAGCGGTTTTCAATGAAAACGTCCGAAAGGACCGTTTTGTAAAAGTTGTAAAATTGGTCATAAATGGGTGATTTAGTGGAAATTGGGGGCTTTCAAAGTTATGAAAAATGATCAGCATGTCATAAAACATAAGAAAATGGGATTTCCGAGCATTGGGGAAAAAGTGAAAATATGCAAAAGTTTAGGGGTCAAAATGAAAATTTGTAAAAATATGATTTTTGGGCCTCTATGAATAATGTGACTAATTGGTAGGCTAAATGTGATATTATAGATCAAGGAAAACAAGATTCGGACTTAGAACGAGGTCGAACAAGGTTAAGCACAAACTCGAAATAAATAGTCGTACTCGAAACCGAGGTAAGTTCATATGTCAATGATAATGCAATAATATTATTGTTCATACTTGAACTTAAATTGATGTGTTAACATTGTGTGATGGATATTTATTTAGTTTATATAAAGATTATATATTGTAACAAATGTCAAATTTTAATTATATGTAATACCATGTTTATCTTATGGACTAATGTTTAAATAAACATGGAAATATGTTGAATTGGATGTACATGGCATGAGCAGTTATGCATAATGAGATACTTGATGAAAAGAGAAAAATCTCAGTTGAATAAACATGGAAATTCCATGGATAAACCATGGCTTACATGACTTGAGATCCTGCATGTGTTGCAGAAAAGGATTTAGCCCAGATGGGTAATCCGTGATCTCAAGTATGAAAAGGATCTAGCCCGGACAGGTGTTCCTTAAGTGATCGAGCCTCCCGAAGAATATGTGTGTATTAAGGATTTAGCTTGGATGGGTAATCTGATTGGGGTCTGAATTTAGCCTAGACTGGTAATTCAGATCCGAGCTCTTTGAGAGTGCTTGTCATTACAAGGGATTTAGCCTGGATTGGTAATCCCGACATCAATCCATGAGTTTATATTACGGGGGATTTAGCCTGGACTGGTAATCCCACCGTAAGATGTGAGGTTTGCGGGGGTGCGCATATGAAATGATCACTTGTATGAATTGACGGTGAATGGGATATCCATCGAGATTCCCAGAAATTCAACAAGATTAATATGAGAAATGAAATAAAAGGTTCTTGCCATGATACATAATGTATGTTATATGATAATATTATGATGCATGTGAGTTGTCATGTTTGGACGAGTGCAATGCTAAATGACAGCACAAGTAAGTACTCAAAACCCATGAGCATGTGTTTAACATGTGAAATGAAATGGACTTATGACAATGGTGCAAATGAATGAATGATATTTATGAGAATAATTTCTATGACAAATTGTGATGGTTATTATCTTGTTGCACTAAGACAGGCTTGGTACAGCAGCATTGGTTCAAATTTGAAAATCCACTAAAAATTGTGGAAATTGAATTAAAGACTGAATAAAATATGGAATTAAACCTTAATGAGGCTAGTTTCACATAAAGGAAATGCTGAAAGCAAAATAATTTTGTATCATGAGATATTTGAATTCTTGTGAGACAGAGTCGGAGTGATTCCAGATTCCCCTGTCTCGAATTTGGAAAATCACTAGGAATTGTAAAAAAATAATTATGAGTTAAAATTTATATTAATGAAATCCTTAATGAGTATAATTTCAGGAAAAAGAGATAGGAACATTATCGGAGTCTCGTACTAGGAGATAAATAAATTTTAGTGAAGAAAGGTCGAAGCTGTCAAATTGCAAAACAGGGGAGATTTCGAATAATAAACTATACTTATTGGCTAGACCAAAAATTCTGAAAATTTTATGATAAGAAGATAAAAGAGTCTAGTTTCTGGGAAAATTCACGGATATTAATTTGGAATTCTGTAGCTCGAGTTATAAATAATTGACTAACTATGACTCGAGTAGATAGCTTGACCAGAATATGAATAAAAGCATAATTATAGTTGTTTTACCTAAGGAAACATGTTATTATAATGCTTATTATTTTCATATGGACTTACTAAGTGTAAAGCTTACTTCCCCTTTCCATCTTTTTAGTTTTGACAGGTCAGCTCGGGGTTGGAGATCGTCGGAGGCAGCATCACACTATCGAGCCTTTACCCTTGGAGTGTTAACATGTATATGATAAACGATTTTGGCATGTGTAAGGACTTAGTTTTTCTATGATCGATGTTGTTATGTTTAGCCAAATGTATTGGCTTATAACGATTTTGGCTTACAAGCCTATTCATCCATGATATGTGTAAATGTCTTGTGATGTGAGTATGTGATTATGCTTGTTCACTATGGGCCAGTTTGGCAATGCTTTTGAAAAGTGCTTTTGAAAAGTGCTGTGAAAAAGTGCTTTCGAGAAGTGCTTTTGAAAAATTTAAGTGTTTGGTATTGCTGTCAAAAAGTGGTTTTATGAAGTAAAATGTCTATTTTAGACATGATATTATAAAGTATAAATATGTATTTAAATAATGTTTAAATTAGTTAATATTATGATATTTTAGCAAAAATATAAAAATAATTTATTATAACTTATTATTAATATTTTAATATATAATATTAATTTTAAATATTTCTAAGTAATTAATATTAATTAATTATTAAATTTAATTAGAATATATAAACTATATTTAAATATTTAAATATAATGATTAAATATTTGCAATTAGATATTGACACAATTGTATTATTTTAAAAATTATTTTATATTTTTAATTAATGCTTTTAACACATTTGTAAAACTCATATTAGATATTAACATAACATAGAAAACATAAACCTAACAAATTAAAATATTACATATATTTGGATTAAAGTTTCAAAAGGGATAATATTTATCTACCAAATATAAATACTAAAAGTTTTATAATAGCATTTACAATTTAAAGTGAATTCATTAAACTAGAAGCTATAGCATCTCTTGTTAATTCCATTTCAAAACCACTTGAATTGCTTGATTCACCGTCATCATCACCATCATCATCGTCGTCGTCATCATCATCACTTTCTCGACCATGCGTATTTTCTGAATCAATAGTATTCTCATATGCCCAGTTAATATCTTCATATTCCATAAAATCTGCAACATTTCGACCGACATGTTTTCGGATAAAATTGTGTATTGTCATTGTAGCAACAACGATCATCGTTTGCTTTTCAAAACTATAACTTGGCATATCCCTTAAAATGGCCCATTTTTTTTTCAAAACACCAAAAGTTCATTCAATCACACTACGTAATGATGAATGTGAATGATTGAATATCTCTTCTTTACCAGACACCGGTCTACCTCTACGAAAGTCAGGTAAATGATATCGCTGACCTCTATATGGTCCAAGATAACCTTTCATTTGAGGATATCCAGAATCAACAAGATAATATTTTCCTACATGTCATAATATAACAAACAATTAATTCAAGAAATTTTTTTTATAAAAATTATCAATTAAAGAACTTATACTTTATTTTTTTTAAAAAAATCACATATAAATAAAATATCTAACCATTTGGTGGGTGCGAAAATTTGTATTTTGGATCTCGAATTGCATTAAGAAATATTCTAGTGTCATGTGCCGATCCTTCCCATCCAGCCATGACAAAGGTGAAACACATGTTAAAATCACATACTGCCATAACATTTTGAGTTGGGATACCTTTTCTTCCAATATAGGGAATTTGTTCATTTGGTGGAAGAATAGCGGCAATATGAGTACCATCAATTACACCTATGCAATCCTGAACAAATAATCATATTAGTCTCGTGCATATTTTTAGTCGACCAAAAATATTAAAAATATAATAAGATAAAATTAAATTTTAACCTTAAAATGCGGCATATATCTAGAATCATTACGTATTTGTTCGGTATTGAGCTAAAGAAAGGATCTTCGGTGCAATTAGATCAAGGCCATCCTTGAAACTTTCTCAAGCACAATTGCAAAGTATCGACTTATTGTTGATCCAGACCTTTGAAATCTTTCTCGACATTGGGAAACTTTTGCACCGGTGCCCAAGATGTATAAAAAAATTGCCAACATTTCACTAGAAGATATGTTTCTTGAAGTTTGCAAGTTGTATCTTGTCTCCAAAACTCTCAACAAACTTGTGAATACCATTTTAGACATCCTAAAATTAATCATACAACGTGATTCGTGACCGTCAAGGATCTCTCGAATCCATGTCTCACCTGACTGTTTTGAATTCATGCATGGTTGCTTTAATATATACTTCTCGTAATATGATTGCACGGAAGAAGATGCAACAACAAATAATTGGTTAAAACATTCCATGCGTTGTAAAAACTCTTTCTTTTCCCTTTCATCATCACTTTCATCACCGCTGTAATTCTCAACTATACTCATCACCTGTGAAAAAATTTGAACATCTAAAATCATATATAAACAACTATTGATAAAACTAATTTAGTATAAATAAGTAGAACATAAATCAATATCAAAATACCAAACATAAACAACTATTAATAAAACTAGATTACACATAAATAAGTAGAACACAAATTCAATATCCAAAAACCAAACATAAACAACCATTGGTAAAACTAGATTACACATTAATAAGTAGAACATAAATTCAATATCCAAAAACCAAACATAAATAACTATTGACAAAACTAGTTTAGCATTTTTAGTCGACCACATAATAGATATCTCCGAACCCTAGAAGATCAGAAAATTTTCAACTATCCTCCATTTCCGTCTTAAGACACAAAACTCTAATCTTGGGATTAATTGATAAAAACATAATTCGCTTGTCCTTATTGAGCAATAATCTAAGTGCGAAAAAGTATAGCAGACTAGCTTCGGGAACTTCTTCCGACATGCTGTCGAGCACTTTGACTGCTTGTGGAATACCATATGGATCCATAACAGGAGTCAAACTAGATGTGGCTTGACTCACATTGTCAGGTGCATTGCATAATTTTTCTATTTGACTGGACAATCTTGCAGCCCCTCCAATTTGCTTCGAGGATTTCTTTCTTCCAGTCTTAAAATGTGAACTTGATATCTTAGGGTTTTTTTCTTTTTTGACCGTTTCCATCAATTTGAACATCATTTGAAATGTGAACATCATTTGAATGAACATCATTTAAAATGTGAACATCATTTCTCACATTTTCTTCATCATCCTCTTCATGTATTTCGTTGTTAACATATTCAAAAAAATCACTACGGAGTGTACCAGAAGAAGGTGCCCATGCTTTATCACCTGTTGCAACTATTCCCATAAACATTTGGTCCAACTTCCCTTCGAATTCAGGATCAATGCCCGATGTTCTAAATTTTTGAGCTTCAGGCACAACCTACATATCAAATGATAGTTTAATAACAGTAATTATCAATAAACTCATAAATAAGAAAAAAAATATTCAGAATTATTAATGTACCTTTAGCCTACTCTCCCACCAATCATCCGATGCATCGACGGTTCTTTTAATAGGATTCCACCCTAGACCAGTATCTTCGCCTTTAAGTTTCTTCCAAGCTTTCCATTCTTTTTTTAGGGCATTCCACCTATTTTTAAGTTGTCTTTGTGAAAAAGCCTTGCCCGTTTCTTTCTCAAAGTTGATCATTATTTTCAACCATCCATCTTTTGTGAAATAAGTACCAGGCCTATTGCCTTTCAATATCTCTTTAATACAAATATCACAAAATGTTTCTGTCAATCTCTTATCCCACACTGCTTTCACTTTTTCACCACTAACTTCAATCGCCGACGTACTCATCTATTGTGTATACGAATAGATTCGTTTCAGCCAGTAAAGCAATCAAGAAAATCAAATGTCACAAAAGTATATTTTTTTACATGTGTATCAAAATCTGTAACACCCCAAACCCGGCCCAGACGTTATGGTCGAATTTGACGTGCCACATTGGAGTTGAAAACCCACGTTCCGTTTTTAGTGTTTTAAAACCATATATTTTGTTGAGTTAACAAAGTGTATGGAAGTCGGGCACCGTAGGTATCCGAGATAGAGGAGGTGAGCCATGAAGGTCGCTTAAGTACCAAGCTCTTTAATTGGATCCAATCCTAGACATGCCCACAACCATAGCCACACTTTGTCATATCGAGTTTAAATTTGTTTAAGTGGACGTCTTTGATAAATCGATTAATCGTGGTGTTGAGATATTTTGAAAACAAGTATCATTTTGAAAACACGTCCTAAGTCTAGCCCATTTGAATAATTATCAACCGGGTTTAAAGTTATTAAAATTAAAGTAATCCCGAAAAGAAATAAAAGGAAAGTTAAAATGGCCTTATTACAACCCAAAAATAAATAATATTTAAAGGAAATTTAAAGAAAACCGACGCTTATTTAAAAGTCCAAAGACAATCACCGTGGCCACTCAATCCCTCCTACCCAAGTCCCCACATCAAGGCTCACCGCAAGGTTAAGGAAAGGGGTGAGTTTGGAAACTCAGTGCAACAAGCCCTTCGAGCCCAAAACAATAGCGACTGTTGGGTCTAAGCCCAAATCCAATCTCAAAACATGTCTTGGGCCATAGCCCTTTTCATATTTCATATCTCATAACACTGGGCCGAAGCCTTTTCAAAATTTCATATTCTTGGGCAAAGCCTTTATCAGAAAGCAGGTATGGCCCGTAGGCCCATTTCGATATCACATGTAATGTCAAATGAAAGAATGCAACCCATTTGGGGAGACTACTCAACCCACCATCCGCTACTCTCCACCCGTACCAACCAACACACTATGTGGGGATTAACTCGACCCACCTCGCCATAACTCTCCACTGGCAGCTTAGCTGCTTTATCATATAACTGGAGGCCTAGCCTCTTTTAATAACTGGGGCAAAAGCCCTTTTTATAACTGGGGCATAAGCCCTTTGATAACTGGGGCATAAGCCCTTTTGATAACTGGGGCATAAGCCCTTTAATAACTGGGGCATAAGCTCTTTTTCACTTCCTCCATTCATATAAAAAACCTAACCCAATGCATTTATGAACATCTCATGTGCATATCATACATGTCATGTGCATATCATACATATCATGTGCATATCATACATGTCATGTGCATATCATACATACCATGTTTATCAAAATCCCATGCATTAAATTCATGTATAAACCCTAGGGGTATAATGGTCATTTTTACCTAGGGGTAAAATGGTCATTTTAATATTATAAGGGTAATATCGTAATTTTACCAAAAATTAGGGATTTTTCCATGTTCATCATCAGTTACTAACTATTCATTTGTTTAAACCGAGTTTCTAGCCCACTTTTAACGAAACCGAGTTATTGGGCCTAAAACCCCTAATGGGCCCTACTTAGCCGATTTTGTCATCTAGGCCCATTTAGCCTATATCCATAATAGTATTAATAGTCTTAACAGGCAATTTAACAGATTTTTGTTTTCTACCAATTTTACCCAAATGGGCTCGAAAGCCTATTGGGCCCTATTTCAGCCCCTCGAGGCCCAACTTACCGTGAACGCCAAAAACACGTCCTTACCGTTTCCATTGTTCCCGATCATCATCTCATCGATTCTAACTAACTAGTGAGCGTTCGCTTGCTCACAAGTCCTCGAAATGCCAGAATTTCGGCATTTCGGCTTTTCGGCATTTATCACTTTAAGCTATGAAAAAGGGTTCGTTACACACCTGATTTGCGATATTCCTTGACGAGATCTCCTATGCGATTTCTCCTATAATCAACCACTTATAGATTAGACCATGTTAATATTAAACCAAATCGAAAACTACCTATTATCATCACTTACACATTCGCCACCATCCACAATGGCCCTTGGTTCATACCTTTGCCAAGTTGATGACTAGATTTAGTCACTCCGATGATCCAAGCTTTTCACACTCCTCGATCGGTAGCCTTTAATCCTCACTAGTACCAACAAACCAAATAACACCAAAACCCTTTTAGCCTTAGTCGACGAGAGGGTTTTCACTTTTCTTAAACCACAAGATACAAATGGAAAGAAGGTTCAATACTTACCAAGAGATCTACTCATTGAAGAACGTTCCAAATACCTTCCTACCCCATATCCTTTGTGAATCCAACTTAAACGTGCGTGAAAATAGATCTAAATATTAATTCTCGAATCACTAAAATATGAAGCTTTGACTTTTCAAAGAAATATTAATCTAAGCTATTTAGAGGTTAGTACACACTTGTTATGGGTTGAAGTTGAAACGTTTCCAAAATCAATCGCCTCGATAACCACCACCATCACTCAAACTTAACTAATCCAATATCAATATATGTAAATCCTAAGCACATCACCATACTAACATAAGGGCATATTCGTCATTTTACCATACAGGTATTTTGGTAGTTTTACAAATTGAGGGTATTATGTAATTTCACAAACTAAGGGTATTTTAGTAATTTTGTAAATCGAGGTAAAACAAGAATTCAGAAATCAAGGGTAAAACAATAATTACAGAACCGAGGGTAAAACAAGAATTCAGAAATCGAGGTAAAATAGTAATTACAGAACCGAGGTAAAGCGGTAATTCTGTAAATCGAGGGTAAAACGATAATTTTACAAATCGAGGGTAAAACAATAATTCTATAAATTGAGGGTAAAACGGTAATTCTATAAATCGGGAGTTCTTTGGTAATTTTACAAGTCGAGGGCATTTCAGTAATTGGTAAACTAAAGTATTCTAAACATGGATAACAATACGAATGGGCCTAAAGCCTATTCTCGGCCCAAACGGGCCCACACGCTCGTGTGGCCCTTTTAGCCCAAACCTAGCCACAGATATGCGATTCACCTAGCCTAGTCCAATATTTACTATACAATCAAACAACTTATCCAATTGGGCCCGTAGGCCCATTGGGCCCACATGGCCCCTTTTGGCCTATCGCGGCCCGAAGTAGCCATCCAACAACAAGAGTAGTGATAAATACACACCTAATAGGAGACTGGAGTTAATCCACGCTCCGAGCACTCTTAGCCGACGCCCAACCCAAACGAGCACGCCATACAGCGAAAGGGATCAGCCAAGAAAGGTACATTTACTCTCTTCATGGTTCCTCTATTTAAAGCCGACTTCATAACCACTCTTATATTAGCTTCGATGTGGGATCCTCCAACATTAGAGTTTAAATTCAACACCAACTCTTGCCGCCCCAGTTAGCAAAATAAATGCTCTTTGCTTGCCATGGGATTCAACCTATGCCTCCCTTAAATGCTCCACATGCTACTTGCCACTAAGCCACAAGGCTTTTTGTGTCATATTTTATCCCCAATTAATTATAAGGTCTAAAGGCCAAAGTCCGTGTTCCTTTAAAAAAACAAAATAAATTGCAAGAGCCAAGGCTTGAACCCAGTGCTCCCATACAACCTTAATGACACCACAACCACTAGACTACAAGCTTCCTTGTGTCATTTATTTAACACAATAATTTAAAACCCTCATCCAAGCATCCAAGTTTTTTTCACTTAATACCAAAATTTTGCTAAAGCCCAAGTTTGAACCCAAGATTTCTCCAACACTTCTCAAAGCCATTAACCACTAATAGCAAACATTTAATTGTTTCATTTCATTGCACAATTAAATACCTATATAAAACCTCTTTACTGGACCCACACTCAAGGCCCAATAGTTCTAGGCCCAAATTCGGGTGTTACAATTCTACTCCCTTAAAGAAATTTCGTCCTCGAAATTTCCAACTATCAACTAACCGTATTACTCAAGTCAAACCTCTATGCTTCCGCTCGCACTCTAATTAAAAATAATTCTTAGTACAACCCGAACATCTAATTACCAAAGTAAAGAAACATTTATTAAACACGCATACAATTCATAACACATATTTAAATAAAATAAACTTGGCGATCCCGAGCTCGATGCTCCTTGGACCCACATCTAAGACATGCTCCTGTCTTCCTATGGCATTCACCCGGATGACGTCCGTTGCGATCTTTGCATTTGGATAGTTTGGTCGTGCCTTAACATGTTTCACGAAACGAGGCTTGGTTTTCTAAGAACTAGAATCCTTCCTTTTCTTACACTCCAAGCACCCTACTTGAAGCGTTTCCCTAATTTCCTTAATTTTGGTATCCAATACTTCCTCTACCACTTTCCTTACTAACTCGGCGGTGCCTCAAAGACCAAGCTCCGAAGTTACCGCAACCAAGTTGGTAGACTTTGCTTACCCTCGAATCCATATTAATACTCTACATTACCAAGACACATATCAATTAACTACAAAGATCTCAAAAATTTTACTATTTATTCATATGTCTTATGCAGAGATAGTATTTTAAAGTTTCTATTTTCACGTAATCATAGCCTAGCTACGCCTCAGTATTCTAGAGTTTTAGGGTTGCCTAGTTATAATGTCATGATATGGTCTCAGTTCTATCTACGGTAATATCTTAATACGAAGTAATATGAGGCGAAATACTTACAGACTTGGTGCCGGGATTCAAGTCGCCACTTCTTTCTCAATCCATTTAAAACTCGAAAACCATGTTTTTGATCACCGAAAAAAAAAAACTTTGATTTGAAAACACCCTTTATTTTTAAACTCTTGATTTAAAACAGAAAAACTTGGACCATTTTAACATATATACTCCGCAAAACATCTTTAAAATGAACTTTTCAAAAACCATTTCCAAAAATACCCTTCTTAGGCCTAAATTTTCGAAAAATTTTCGGACCCGATCCACAGCCGAGTTGTTGCAACTTAGCTCTGATACCACTAATTGTAACACCCCAAACCCGGCCCAGACGTTATGGCCGAATTTGACGTGCCACATTGGAGTTGAAAACCCACGTTCCGTTTTTAGTGTTTTAAAACCATATATTTTGTTGAGTTAACAAAGTGTATGGAAGCTGGGCACCAGGTAGGTATCCGAGATAGAGGAGGTGAGCCATGAAGGCTGCTTAAGTACCAAGCTCTTTAATTGGATCCAATCCTAGACATGCCCACAACCATAGCCACACTTTGTCATATCGAGTTTAAATTTGTTTAAGTGGACGTCTTTGATAAATCGATTAATCGTGGTGTTGAGATATTTTGAAAACAAGTATCATTTTGAAAACACGTCCTAAGTCTAGCCCATTTGAATAATTATCAACCAGGTTTAAAGTTATTAAAATTAAAGTAATCCCGAAAAGAAATAAAAGGAAAGTTAAAATGGCCTTATTACAACCCAAAAATAAATAATATTTAAAGGAAATTTAAAGAAAACCGACGCTTATTTAAAAGTCCAAAGACAATCACCGTAGCCACTCTGAATCCCTCCCCAAGTCCCCACATCAAGGCTCACTGCAAGGTTAAGGAAAGGGGTGAGTTTGGAAACTCGAGTGTGCAACAAGCCCTTTCGAGCCCAAAACAATAGCGACTGTTGGGTCTAAGCCCAAATCCAATCTCAAAACATGTCTTGGGCCATAGCCCTTTTCATATTTCATATCTCATAACACTGGGCGAAGCCTTTTCAAAATTTCATATTCTTGGGCAAGCCTTTCTTCAGAAACAGTATGGCCCGTAGGCCCATTTCGATATCACATGTAATGTCAAATGAAAGAATGCAACCCATTTGGGAGACTACTCAACCCACCATCCGCTACTCTCCACCGTACCAACCAACACACCATGTGGGGATTAACTCGACCCACCCCGCCATAACTCTTCACCGGCGACTTAATTTGTTTTATCATATAACCGAGGCCTAGCCTCTTTTAATAATCGGGGCAAAAGCCCTTTTTATAATCGGGGCATAAGCCCTTTGATAAGCGGGGCATAAGCCCTTTTGATAAGCGGGCATAAGCCCTTTAATAATCGGGGCATAAGCCCTTTTCACTTCCTCCATTCATATAAAAACCCAACCCAATGCATTTATGAACATCTCATGTGCATATCATACATGTCATGTGCATATCATACATATCATGTGCATATCATACATGTCATGTGCATATCATACATATCATGTTTATCAAAATCCCATGCATTGAGTTCATGTATAAACTCTAGGGGTATAATGGTCATTTCTTTTTACCTAGGGGCAAAACGGTCATTTTAATATTATAAGGGTAATATCGTAATTTTACCAAAAATTAGGGATTTTTCCATGTTCATCATCAGTTACTAACTATTCATTTGTTTAAACCGCGTTCTAGCCCACTTTTAACGAAACCGAGTTATTGGGCCTAAAACCCCTAATGGGCCCTACTTAGCCGATTTTGTCATCTAGGCCCATTTAGCCTATATCCATAATAGTATTAATAGTCTTAACAGGCAATTTAACAGATTTTCGTTTTCTACCAATTTTACCCAAATGGGCTCGAAAGCCTATTGGGCCCTATTTCAGCCCCTCGAGGCCCAACTTACCGTGAACGCCAAAACACGTCCTTACTGCTTCCATTGTTCCCGATCATCATCTCATCGATTCTAACTAACTAGTGAGCGTTCGCTTGCTCACAAGTCCTCGAAATGCCAGAATTTCGGCATTTCGGCTTTTCGGCATTTATCACTTTAAGCTATGAAAAAGGGTTCGTTACACACCTGATTTGCGATATTCCTTGACGAGATCTCCTATGCGATTTCTCCTATAATCAACCACTTATAGATTAGACCATGTTAATATTAAACCAAATCGAAAACTACCTATTATCATCACTTACACATTCGGCCACCATCCACAATGGCCCTTGGGTTCATACCTTTGCCGAAGTTGATGACTAGATTTAGTCACTCCGATGATCCAAGCTTTTCACACACCTCGATCGGTAGCCTTTAATCCTCACTAGTACCAACAAACCAAATAACACCAAAAACCCTTTTAGCCTTAGTCGACGAGAGGGTTTTCACTTTTCTTAAACCACAAGATACAAATGGAAAGAAGGTTCAATACTTACCAAGAGATCTACTCATTGAAGAACGTTCCAAATACCTTCCTACCCCATATCCTTTGTGAATCCAACTTAAACGTCGTGAAAATAGATCTAAATATTAATTCCGAATCACTAAAATATGAAGCTTTGACTTTTCAAAGAAATATTAATCTAAGCTATTTAGAGGTTAGTACACACTTGTTATGGGTTGAAGTTGAAACGTTTCCAAAATCAATCGCCTCGATAACCACCACCGCTCAAACTTAACTAATCCAATATCAATATATGTAAATCCTAAGCACATCACCATACTAACATAAGGGCATATTCGTCATTTTACCATACAGGGTATTTTGGTAGTTTTACAAATTGAGGGTATTGCGGTAATTTCACAAACCAAGGGTATTTTAGTAATTTTGTAAATCGAGGGTAAAAGCAGAATTACAGAATCAAGGGTAAAACAATAATTACAGAACCGAGGGTAAAACAAGAATTACGTAAATCGAGGTAAAATAGTAATTCGTAAATTGAGGGTAAAGCGGTAATTCTATAAATCGAGGTAAAACGATAATTTTACAAATCGAGGTAAAACAAGAATTCTATAAACCGAGGGTAAAACGGTAATTCGTAAATCGGAGTACTTTGGTAATTTTACAAGTCGAGGGCATTTCAAGAATTGGTAAACTAAAGTATTCTAAACATGGATAACAATACAAATGGGCCTAAAGCCTATTCTCGCCCAAACGGGCCCACACGCGCTCGTGTGGCCCTTTAGCCCAAACCTAGCCATAGATATGCGATTCACCTAGCCTAGTCCAATATTTACTACACAATCAAACAACTTATCCAATTGGGCCGTAGGGCCCATTGGGCCCACATGGCCCCTTTCTACCATCGCGCCCAAGTAGCCATCCAACAACAAGAGTAGTGATAAATACACACCGATAGGAGACTGGAGTTAATTCACGCTCCGAGCACTCTTAGCCGACGCCCAACCCAAACGAGCACGCCATACAAATGAAAAGGATCACCAAGAAAGGTACATTTACTCTCTTCATGGTTCCTCTATTTAAAGCCGACTTCACAACCACTCCTATATTAGCTTCTTGATGTGGGATCCTCCAACATTAGAGTTTAAATTCAACACCAACTCTTGCCGCCTCGTTAGCAAAATAAATGCTCTTTGCTTGCCATGGGATTCGAACCTATGCCTCCCTTAAATGCTCCACATGCTACTTGCCACTAAGCCACAAGGCTTTTTGTGTCATATTTTATCCCCAATTAATTATAAGGTCTAAAGGCCAAAGTCCGTTTCCTTTAAAAAAACAAAATAAATTGCAAGAGCCAAGGCTTGAACCCAAGCTCCCATACAACCTTAATGACACCACAACCACTAGACTACAAGCTTCCTTGTGTCATTTATTTAACACAATAATTTAAAAACCCTCATCCAAGCGTCCAAGTTTTTTTTTCACTTAATACCAAAATTTTTGCTAAAGCACAAGTTTGAACCCAAGATTTCTCCAACACTTCTCAAAGCCATTAACCACTAATAGCAAACATTTAATTGTTTCATTTCATTGCACAATTAAATACCTATATAAAACCTCTTTACGGACCCACACTCAAGGCCCAATACTTCTAGGCCCAAATTCGGGGTGTTACAAAATCAAGATAGGATCCTAAGATTTTTTTTCTCAATCAAAATCAAATTTCCAAGACCTGAATAATAATCAAGAAAAAGAACACAACTAATAATAGCATCAAACACAATTAAACCATGCAGCTTCAATGGCAAAACAAGCATACTAATAAAACATAGAGAGGTTGTTTAACGCTAAAACATATACAAGCTTATACTAGGGTAATCACGCGCATAAGATAATATATATAAATATATATGGTCATAGCATAAAAATATTGCAGTCAATATATAAATATATATGGTCATAGTCTAAACCAATGGAGAAAAAGGATAGAGGGATCGTTTGTCTTGCAAGAATGATTCATGGTTATATATAAATATATAAATATATATTGGGTTCATTGACTACAGAAAAAATAGTTCGGGCTTTTGATTTCAGTCTTACAGATTTTAAACCATTAACTTATATATATACCATTAGCAAAGTTCAAATTAATCCAATTTTCATGAGCAGGGATGTTATGATTACTAGCTTTTCAGGTTTAAATATTTTACATTCATTTGATTTTTTATAAATAAAAGTTTTATATAACATATATAGGTGAATATTTAGTATATTGACAATATACTTTTTTCATACCTTAAAAATTTAATATATGTTTCATTTTTTTATCAAAACATGTTTTTTAACATTTATTTTGTAAATATTTTATACTTATCAACTCCCTAACCTTACCTATTTTTTTTACCAAAATTCATCGTATCTGTGGGGGACAAAATTATTTTTAAATAATAGTTTTTCAAAACTGTAACGCCCCAATTTTCGGGAATTCTGTGAATGTTGGCATAGGTTTAATTATGTTAGTGGGCCTCTAGAAGGCCCAAGCTTAAGATAGAACCTGTCAATTTTAGTTAATTTTTGTTCCATAAGAAAAATGGGGTGAAATTATGAAATAGAACCTATGTGAAAATGTTTGAAAATGCTATAGGCTAAATTAAAGTGGCCAAATAAATAGGAGGATTTGCATGACAAACCTCCCATTTTACATGAAGTGGCTAGCCATCATGTTGTTGTAGACAATATGAGCACTTGATATCCATAATTCATGGTACAAATTGATAATGGGTTAGGTAAATGTTCCATGATAATGGATTAGGTAAATATTCCATGATAATGGGTTAGGTAAATCTTCCATGATAATGGTTTAAGTAAATGTTCCATGATGGGCATTTCATGTCTTTTGTATTAAAGAATTAAATGGATGAAATATGAAATTTTATTAAAAGAAAAAGGGGTGAAAAGAACAAAGTTTTGTCCATATTTGTTCATCATAGCCTAAAGTTAGAGAAGAGAAAGGAGAGGAGAAAGCTCTTGAATATTCGGTCACTAGGAGGAGGAAAATTGAAGGTAAGTTCTTGGTACCTTGCTTCTATTTTGAGGTTCATGAGTTCTTCTTGATTCTACCTTAACTCTTGAAGCATATTTTGATTTTTAGTTGTGTTGTGAGCATTTAGTCATGAAATAAAATGAAGGAAATGGTTGTTGTTTCATGTTCTTTTGATGAAAAATGGAAGATAGGTGAAGTTGAGCCAAACAAATGAGCATGCATGTGCCTTAGATGCTAAGGGGAAAAATTGGCTAACATGTTGTGCTTTAAAATGATGAAATGGAGATTATACTTCAGTAAAATCATAGATATGTGATGATTGATTGGTGATATACATGTTTAAATAACAAGCATGCAAGTTAGGTGTGAAAGAGTGAATTTGGTAATAAATCTGCTTGGGACAGCAACAATAAGGTGAATTTGGAAAATCACCATAAATTGCGAGAGATGAATTAGAAGCTGAATAAATTATGTAATTAAAACTTGTTGAGTCGAGTTTCAAATAAAATAAACGAGAACATATTTTGAATTCTGTACAATGAGAAATTTGATTCGTAATGAAGAGTGGTCAGATTAGTCAAACAGTGAAACATGGGAATCTTTAAGAAAAATCTGGTATTGATTGGATAAACCAAAAATTGTGAAAATTTTATGGATAGAAGATATATGAGTCTATTTTCAGGTAAAATTAACGGCACTTGATTTGGAGTTTCGTAGCTCAGTTATAAATGATTTAGTGACTGTTGTTCAGAAGACAGCTTGCGGTGAGATTATGATTATGTGGTAAACATTGACAAAAATTTGTTAATGAGTTGCTTATTGATTTCTTATAAGCTTACTATGATCTGTAGGTGTGGTTGGCGAATATTGTAAGGGGTTAATCGTAGTTTGTATTTGAATAGTTAGATTAACGTGTTAGTAATCCAATTGTAGGCCGTTCGTGTGTGGATCTCACAAGATATCGTCATAAATGTGTGTAACTACCACCCACTTTCTTAGTCTAGATCGGCAAAAGTCGAAAAGCCGAAATGCCGAAAACCGGTATTTTGTAGATTTGCGAGTGTACGAATGCTCGTGAGGTAAATCGATTAATGTTTTTGGTAAGCTCCAATGTTTGGACCGCAAAGTGCATGATTTCTTTGCCCTCGATATTTTTGGGCTTAATGGGCCAAAATTGGAATGATGGGCCAACTGCCCGATTCGATAGAACCCTCGAGAGTGATTCTGTTAGTACGTGAAAAGTAGGAATATGCATGAAAAACCCTAAAATAGATAAATTACTAAAATACCTTTAAAAAGTGGAAAATTTACAGTTTTACCCCTAGTAGATAAATTACCGAAATACCCCTAGGGTTAAATTGACCTAAATGCATGTTTGACTGTTGTTATTTACTGCATGCCATGTTGTTATTATCTGATGGATGGGATTGGGATATTGACGGAGGAAGTACTGAAAGTGGCTTGTCCACGTGCTGGAGGCTTTGCCTCAATTTACTATTAACTAAGCAGCAAGGCTGCAACTGTGGAGTGTTGGGCTAGGTGGGTTGAGCTATTCCCCACATGGAGTGTAGGGCTGGTACGGGTGGATTGTAGTGGTTGGTGGGTTGAGTAGTCTCCCCAAATGGGCTTGCATATGTTATTGATGTTGCATGTATTTTAAAATGGGCCTATGGGCCATCTTGTTATCTGAATAAGGGCTAAGGCCCGGTTATTGTAATCTGAAAGGCTCGGTCCATTACCATTTATTACGTGAATGGGCTTAGGCCCAATAGGCTTGAGTGACTTGGGCTTTGAATGGGTTTTCCTTACACATCGAGTTTCCCCAAACTCACCCTTTTATTTTCATCCACGCAGTAATCCCCAACCATAGTGGGCTTGGAGTCGTGAAGGAATTGGAGTGGCCACCCGCTCAAAGTTTGATTTTCTTCGTGAACTGGACATCCTTTTATTTACGTTTGAAGTTTTGGGTTTTAAATGTAATAAGGCCGCTTAATTATTTTTGATGGTTTTAATATGTATTAATAAGATAGGTATTACTTATTTTAACTGTTGAAATTGGATAGCTTTAGGGCGCGTTTTCAAAAACAACAATTGATTTCAAAATAACACGACAACAAACAAAGCTTCCGCAATGAAAGTATTTTCCAAAAATAATCACTTTTCCTAAAAATGACTTAATCAAATTGGTTTCTAGAAATATCCATGACGTTAAGGTGTGGCAATGGCGGTATGCATGTCTAGGATTTGATCCGAAGGAGCTTGGTACTTAAGCGATCGATGGACTCACCACTTCTTTTCCTGGTTTCCTACCGGTGCATGACTTCCATTCACTTTAACCTATAATGAAATTATCTTTCAAAACACTAAGTAAGTTTTTCAGGATCAACAATATAAAATATTTTGAACGCTTCGATGTGGCATGTCGGATCCGGTCACAACATTTAGGTCGAGTTTGGGGTGTTACATTTAGTGGTATCAGAGCTTAGGTTGCAACAACTCGGCTGTGGAATGGGTTTACAAAAACAAAGATTTTCAAAAACGAAAATTTTATAAAGAATGCGAAAAACTCGATTTTCAAAATTTAGATCTTTAGAAGGTCGCATTCCGAATCTCTGGCTCAAGTCTGTAAGTATTACTCTGAACTTTTCTGAATATTTTCCTGAATTATCTGTCTGTACTGAAACCCTATTAGGATACTTTAGATAGGATGATACTAAAACCATATGAAAATCTGATAAGAGATCAAAAGCGTAGCTAGACTTGATTCTCTGAAAACAAACTCGAATCTATTGTCGATTCATAAAACATCTGTAATAAACACTGGAATATTAATTGAAGCATAAAAATTCATAATCAAGATAATAAGATATGAGTACAAGAGGCCGTGGACGAAGCCGAGGAAGTGCTCGAGCGAGATCTTTATCTTCGAGACATATGCCGGCAGTAGATGCACCAGTACCACCGACAACAGAGGTAGAGTCTTATGACCGCGGTGCCGGGGATGATGCCCTGTCACAAGCAATGCTTCATGTTCTGGAAAGGGTTGCCGGGGCAAGTGCGGGCAATAGAGTTCAGGGATCTATTTTTGAATGACTTCGGGCCAACGGAGCGGAGATCTTTAGGGGCGTGTCTGGTATAGCCCCAAATGTGGCGGAGTATTGGTTGGAGGCTACAGAACGGATTATGGACAACTTGGACTGCTCTGAGGAGATTGTGAGTGGGTATCTGTACTAAGTCCTTTGGGTCACTTTCGGTTAGGGTAGACAAAGCGTATAGGGATGTACCCTTAGAAACTCAAGGTAGGATTTTCCTGGAGATCGATGGAGTTACTGTTCGGAGAGTTTAATCTCATTTGGGAATGGACCGGCTTGTTAAGCATAAGGTGACCACAATTGTCTTTGCTAAACGAATGGTGTTAAGGACCACAAAGTATGAGGAGGTTATGGTGATAGGTGAGCGAAGGGATTATTTGTCCAATGTGGTGTCGGCGTTAAGAGCCAAAAAGTGGATTCAGAAAGGTTGTGAGACCTATTTGGAATTTGTAAGTCAGTCAGAAGAGGAGGGATTGTCAGTGGATAAAGTTAGGACTGTAAAGGAGTTCCAAGATGTTTTTCCAGAGGAGCTTCCAAGATTGCCTCCGAACCGAGAAGTTGAGTTTGGAAAAGATTTGTTGCCTGGAACGGCGCCCGTGTCCATCGCACCGTATAGGATGGCATCGAAGGAGTTAGTGGAATTAAAGACTCAAATTCAAGAGTTGTTGGATAGGGGCTTCATTAGGCCAAGCGTGTCTCCATGGGGAGCACCGGTGCTATTCATGAAAAAGAAGGATGGTACGATGCGGATGTGCATTGATTATTGCCAATTAAACAAACTGACGATTAAGAATAAGTATCCACTGCCAATGATTGACGATCTGTTTGACCAACTTAGAGGAGCTTTTGTATTTTCCAAGATCGACCTTCGATCTGGATATCATCAGTTAAGGGTCAAGGAGGCAGATATCCATAAGATAGCATTCAGGACTCGGTATGGTCATTACGAGTTTCTGGTTATGCCATTTGGACTGACGAACACTCCTGCAGCATTTATGGATCTGATGAATCGTGTGTTCCAACCATTTTTTTATCAATTTGTAGTCGTCTTTATTAACGATATCCTGGGATATTCTGAAACTGAAGCGAAACATGATGAGCATCTCCGTATAGTACTGCAAGTGTTAAGGGAGAAGGAACTCTTTGTGAAGTTCAGCAAGTCTGAACTTTGGTTGAGAGAGGTAACCTTCTTAGAATATGCGGTCTCTGCTGAGGGGATTAAGTTGGACCCTGGGAAAATTGAAGCGATTTTGGAGTGGAAGCCGCCTAGGTCAGTGTCGAAAATACGGAGTTTCCTAGACCGGCGGGATACTCTGAAGGTTTGTGGAAGATTTTTCGTGATGGCGACACTTTGACAAAACTCATAAGGAAAGGAGTACTGTTTGTATGGATGAGAAGCGCAGGAAGCTTTTGAGAAGTTGAAGAAAGTTCGATCAAGCACTGTGTTGATTCAAATGAGTCCGGGAAGGATTTTACTGTGTACAGTGACGCATCACACGTGGGTTTGGGCTGCGTGTTAATGCAGGAGGGTAAGCTGGTTGCATATGCATCACGACAGCTTAAACCTCACGAAAGAAACTATCTTACTTGTGATTTGGAGTTGGCGGCAGTGATATTTGCACTTAAGATTTGGAGACATTACTTGTACGGGGAGAGGTGTATTATATACACAGACCATAAGGGTCTTAAGTATTTGTTGACTCAGAAGGAGCTGAACCTTAGGCAAAGGAGATGGATTAAGTTGCTTAAGGATTATGACTATTCGATCGAGTATCACCAGGCAAGGCTAATGTGGTAGTCGATGCTCTAAGTCATAGAATCAGATCGATCCGAGAGCAATGTTTGCTCGTCTGAGTCTCAGATGATGATAGAAGTCTGCTTGGTGAGTTGCAAGTGAGGCCAACCTGGGTAGATCAGATTAAGGAAAAGCAGTTGAACGATGAGTCTTTGGTCGCTCGTTTTCAACAAGTTAAGGAATGGGAAACTTCTGAGTTTGGGTTAAATGGTGAAGGAGTTCTGTGTTTCCGAGGAAAAATTTGTGTTCCGAAGGACTCTGATTTGAGGCAGACAATATTGAAGGAAGCTCATGGAGGACTTTATGGCATGCATCCTGGAGGGAACAAGTTGTATCACGACTTGCGAGAATTGTACTGGTGGCCTGGACTTAAACGAGAAGTAACGGAGTTTGTAGGGAAATGTCTGACATGCCAGCAAGTGAAAGCTGAGCATCAATTACCCTCTGGACTGTTACAATCAGTGAATATACCACTTTGGAAGTGGGAGAGGGTAACCATGGGCTTTGTGAGTGGGCTGCCCTTGACACCATCAAAGAAAGACTCGGTGTGGGTGATTGTAGATAGGTTGACCAAATCGGCCCATTTCATACCTGTTCGTACTAACTTTTCACTTCAAAAGTTAGCCAAGTTGTATGTGGTGGAGATTGTGCGACTTCATGGAGTCTCAGTTTCAATTATTTCTGATCGTGATCCCAGATTTACATCTCGGTTTTGGCAAAAGTTGCATGAGGCGTTGGGGACGCGATTGAATTTTAGTACGGCTTTCCATCCCCAGACTGATGGTCAATCGGAAAGGGTTATTCAGATTCTGGAGGACATGTTGAGGGGATGCGTGATTGATTTTCGAGGTAGTTGGGAGGATTACTTGCCATTGGCAGAATTTGCGTACAATAACAGTTACCAGGCGAGTATTCAAATGGCACCGTATGAAGCACTATATGGACGAAGATGTCGTACACCTAGTTGTTGGACTAAACTAGGAGAGCGACAAGTTCTTGGACCAGACTTGGTAGCTGATACTGAGGATAAGGTCAGAATAATTAGGGACCGGTTAAGAGAAGCATCTGATAGGCAAAAGTCGTATGCAGATTTGAAATGTAAGGAGATTGAGTACTCAGTAGGTGATATAGTTTTCTTAAAGGTTTCTCCTTGGAAGAAAATATTAAGGTTTGGTAAGAAGGACAAGTTGAGTCCGCGGTTCATTGGGCCTTATCGGGTTTTGAAGCGAGTAGGCCCAGTGGCTTATCAATTGGAATTGCCTCCAGAGTTAGACAGGATTCACGATGTTTTTTTCACGTCTCCATGTTAAGGCGTTATCGTTCTGACCCTGCTCATGTCGTGCCAGTTGCAAAAATTGAAGTTTAGACTGATTTGACCTTTGAGGAGGAGCCTGTGCAAATATTGGCTCAAGATGTTAAGGTTCTCGGAAAGAAATCTGTCCTGTTAATGAAAGTGCTTTGGCGTAATCATGGCAGAGAGGAAGCCACTTGGGAGCTAGAAGAGGCGATGCAACAGCAATACCCTCATCTATTTCAATCAGGTAAATTTCGAGGACGAAATTTCTTTAAGGAGGGTAGAGTTGTAACGCCCCAAATTTTGAGAATTCTGTGAATGTTGGTATAGGTTTAATTATGTTAGTGGGCTTCTAGAAGGCCCAAGCTTAAGATAGAACCCGGTAATTTTAGTTAATTTTTGTTCCATAAGAAAAAGGGGGTGAAATTATGAAATAGAACCTATGTGAAAATGTTTGAAAATGCTATAGGCTAAATTGAAGTGGCCAAATAAATAGGAGGATTTGCATGACAAACCTCCCATTTTACATGAAGTGGCTAGCCATCATGTTGTTGTAGACAATATGAGCACTTGATATCCATAATTCATGGTACAAATTGATAATGGGTTAGGTAAATGTTCCATGATAATGGATTAGGTAAATATTCCATGATAATGGGTTAGGTAAATCTTCCATGATAATGGTTTAGGTAAATGTTCCATGATGGGCATTTCATGTCTTTTGTATTAAAGAATTAAATGGATGAAATATGAAATTTTATCAAAAGAAAAAGGGGTGAAAAGAACAAAGTTTTGTCCATTTTTATTCATCATAGCCTAAAGTTAGAGAAGAGAAAGGAGAGGAGAAAGCTCTTGAATATTCGGTCACTAGGAGGAGGAAAATTGAAGGTAAGTTCTTGGTACCTTGCTTCTATTTTGAGGTTCATGAGTTCTTCTTGATTCTACCTTAACTCTTGAAGCATATTTTGATTTTTAGTTGTGTTGTGAGCATTTAGTCATGAAATAAAATGAAGGAAATGGTTGTTGTTTCATGTTCTTTTGATGAAAAATGGAAGATAGGTGAAGTTGAGCCAAACAAATGAGCATGCATGTGCCTTAGATGCTAAGGGGGAAAATTGGCTAACATGTTGTGCTTTAAAATGATGAAATGGAGATTATACTTCAGTAAAATCATAGATATGTGATGATTGATTGGTGATATACATGTTTAAATAACAAGCATGCAAGTTAGGTGTAAAAGAGTGAATTTGGTAAAAAAACTGCTCGGGACAGCAACAATAACGTGACTTTGGAAAATCACCATAAATTGCGAGAGATGAATTAGAAGCTGAATAAATTATGTAATTAAAGCTTGTTGAGTCTAGTTTCAAATGAAATAAACGAGAACATATTTTGAATTCTGTACAATGAGAAATTTGATTCGTAATGAAGAGTGGTCAGATTAGTCAAACAGTGAAACATGGGAAACTTTAAGAAAAATCTGGTATTGATTGGCTGAACCAAAAATTCTTAAAATTTTATGGATAGAAGATATATGAGTCTATTTTCAGGTAAAATTAACGACACTTGATTTGGAGTTTCGTAGCTCCAGTTATAAATGATTTAGTGACTGTTGTTCAGGAAGACAGCTTGCAGTGAGATTATGATTATGTGGTAAACATTGACAAAAATTTGTTAATGAGTTGCTTATTGATTTCTTATAAGCTTACTATGATCTGTAGGTGTGGTTGGTTGAATATTGTAAGGGGTTAATACGTATTTTGTATTTGAATAGTTAGATTAACGTGTTAGTAATCCAATTGTAGCGGTTCGTGTGTGGATCCCGTCAGCATATCGTCGCAAACAGGTGTGTAACTCACACCCACTTTCTTAGTCTAGATCGGCAAAAGTCGAAAAGTCAAAATGCCGAAAACCAGTATTTTGTAGATTTGCGAGTGTGCGAATGCTCGTGAGGTAAATCGATTAATGTTTTTGGTAAGCTCCAATGTTTGGACTGCAAAGTGCATGATTTCTTTGCCCTCGATATTTTTGGGCTTAATGGGCCAAAATTGGAATGGTGGGCCAACGGGCCCAATTCGGTAAAAGCCTTCAGTAGTGATTCTGTTAGTACTGAAAAGTAGGAATATGCATGAAAAACCCTAAATAGATAAATTACTGAAATACCTTTAAAAAGTGGAAAATTTATAGTTTTACCCCTAGTAGATAAATTATCGAAATACCCCTAGGGTTAAATTGACCTAAATGCATGTTTGACTGTTGTTATTTACTGCATGCCATGTTGTTATTATCTGATGCATGGGATTGGGATATTGACGGAGGAAGTACTGAAAGTGGCTTGTTCATGTATTGGAGGCTTTGCCTCAATTTATGATAATCGAGCAAAAAGGCACTGCAATCGTGGAGTGTTTGAAATGGGTGGGTTGAGCTATTCCCACATGGAGTGTAGGGTGGTACGGGTGGAGTGTAGTGGTTGGTGGGTTGAGTAGTCTCCCCAAATGGGCTTGCATATGGTATTGATGTTGCATGTATTTTAAAATGGGCCTATGGGCCATATCATTATCTGAATAAGGGGCTAAGGCCCGTTTATTGTAATCAAAAGGGCTCGGTCTAGTACCATTTATTACGTGAATGGGCTTAGGCCCAATAGGCTTGAGTGACTTAGGCTTTGAATGGGTTTTCCTTACACTGAGTTTCCCCAAACTCACCCTTTTATTTTCATCCACGCAGTAATCCCCAACCATAGTGGGCTTGGAGTCATGAAGGAATTGAGTGGCCACCTTTTACGAAAGTTTGATTTTCTTCTGGTGAACTGGACATCCTTTTATTTACGTTTGAAGTTTTGGGTTTTTAAATGTAATAAGGCCGCTTAATTATTTTTGATGGTTTTAATATGTATTACTAAGATAGGTATTACTTATTTTAACTGTTGAAATTGGATAGCTTTAGGGCGCGTTTTCAAAAACAACAATTGATTTCAAAATAACACGACAACAAACAAAGCTTCCGCAATGAAAGTATTTTCCAAAAATAATCACTTTTCCTAAAAATGACTTAATCAAATTGGTTTCCTAGAAATATCCATGACGTTAAGGTGTGGCAATGGCGGTATGCATGTCTAGGATTGGATCCGAAGGAGCTTGGTATAGCGATCAGATGGACTCACCACTTCTTTTCCTAGTTTCCTACCGGTGTACGACTTCCATTCACTTTAACCTATAATGAAATTATCTTTCAAAACACTAAGTAAGTTTTTCAGGATCAATAATATAAAATATTTTGAACGCTTCGATGTGGCATGTCGGATCCGGTCACAACGTCTGGGCCGGGTTTGGGGTGTTACAAAAATAATTATATTTTGGGGTAAGATCCAACGTGCCTATAACGTTGATTATGGATTGTAGAATATGTCGGTATTGCTAAAAAGTGAAGATCCTTATAGTTTAATCCCCTTAATAAAAAAAAACTGATAATCTTTGGTTTATAAAATCATAATGGAAGAACAAAATGCAATTAAGTAAAAACCTACAACTTCCATGACTAAAATCATACACAATAGAACATCATTTCAATTTAGGCATTTATATATGTATATATATATCAAGTAGTTTAGCAAAATGGATTAAAGAAAAAAGTGCCTAAACAGGGTATTGGTAATATTCTAATATTAGAAATCATTTTATCAACCGACCTAGAAAATCCATACCATTTTTGTAGTTGACATTGTGTGAGAATGCTAAACGTGCAGTGTAAAAACTAGAAGCCAAAGAAAGCTAAAGGAAGCTGCAATCAAATCTTTGAGCCTTCAGGTAATAGCAAGCACGGCACAAAAAGGAAAAAATGACTTTTTTCTCAAGAGGGTATCCAACTGTCTCCCAACTAAAGGAAAATGAAAGGTGAGCCAATTCTAAGGAGAAATAACATTAAACTAAAGGAAGAAATTTTAGAACTTTTTTTGTACCAAATTTGTGAGACCAAATTTCTAATTACACAAACTACCATATTATCATAGGATGTCAGATTATTGCAAAGACATCTCCAACTAGACAACTAGATGAGCATCTAAAGATTCTAAGGATCAGTTATATTTTTTAATTGAGAGTAAAAGATTGACAAATGCAGAAACAAACAATGCACCCTGCAGGCATGATTGATGGAGGCACAATGAGTACTCCTTTGACAAAAAATATACTAATACATCGTAAAATAAGCGATAGAAAGAAACCAAAGTTTTGATACCTCCAAATGACATGCATCAAAAAGTGAGGTGGGTACTTATCAAATATTTTATTTGAAATGGTTTGAAATCGAGTTAAAATCCAAACAAGAAGTTTTACACATATGCTTACAAAATCCAAAGATTGATTGCTTGCACATTTATGACATACTATCAAGACAAAATTGATTTCTTGTTTAGATCATTTTTTTGACAGAAAACTCAATTTGTATAATTTATTATTTAACTTAATACAAAGGAACTGTAAGGATTCGTTAATTGGGTTTTGTTGGGTCATCAAAGATTGAAGATTGTTATCGGATGAGGAATCATAGAGAGGAACCAAAGGAAGATCAAAGTGGAAGTTCTCATTGAATGTATCAGGCGGAACATATATATTGTAAGACATTTGAAAACTCAATTGGCTATGTTAAAAGAAAGATAGTTTCTTAGCTGCGGCATCTACAAAGCAAACACCATCTGGTTTTTGGCTACTGAACATAAGCTTTTAAAAATTTTCATTAAAGTGAATTCATTGTTGTAGTATCACATAGATATCTACCACACAAATGCAAGCCAGTATTAGACCATCACAGATTATTTTATAAGCAGTAAAAACATAGCAGCAGGTTACAATGTTTCTCTTTTAAGCATAATCCTTGCTAAAGTACCAAAGATGAAAAGGATAAAACCTTGAATATGAAGCAAAACAGCAGTTGCAGAGATGTTGAGAAGCTCGAATATGAAGAAAAACAAGATGCCCAGCTGAAAAAAAAAAGTGAAAAAATGTGAACATCATTTCATAATTATTTCAAAAATGAAAGAGAATAAGAGATGCAAAAAATAAAACTCACCACCGGTGGAGAATAGGAACAAAGTAGAGAAGAAAGAGTAAAGTTACAGAGAAGAAAGAGTAAAGGCAAAGAAGCAGGTTAAAATAGGAAATACAAGCCAAAGAAGCACTTTTGGTGAAAAAGCCAAATTTTTCGCTTCTCCATCTGTCAAAAGCACTTTTTAAAGTTAATTTTTTTTTTCACTGATGCTTGTTCTGCAATGCTTTTAGGCAAAAAGTACTTTTTTGAGCAAAAGCTCATTACAAACGGGGAGAAGAACGGGGCCTATGTATAAGAAGTATATAACATATATACATGGTGAATGCCTCAGGACCATTTGAGGTGGTCATGTCTATAGAATAAATGTGTGATATGGTAATAAGTTGATAATACCCTGAACATGGATGTTTAATTTATAATTTTGTAAACATAGTATAATGGAGTAATGAGTAAAAAAGGGGTGACTTAAGGCTTGGAAATTAGCCTATTAAGGTCCACATGGTTGGACACACGGGCGTGTGTCTAGGCCGTGTGTGACACATGGTTCCCTTCCATGGGTGTGTGCTATGACCGTGTGTCCTCTGCATTTAAAATTTTGAGTTAGTATAGGACACGGGTGGGTCACACGGGCGTGTCCCATAGCCGTGTCCCAAAGTCAGTGTTGCCCATGAGCTAAGGGCATGGGCGTGCCCCAAGCCACACGGGCGTGTGAGTCCACACGGCCCACCTACACGGGCGTGTGGCACTTCAAAGCTAGAAATTTATTAAGTTGCCCAAAGTTTACCGAATGTTTTCGGTTTTGTCCCGAGCCACCTTAATGTAAGTTATAGGCCTCGATGGCCTGCTTAAGGGACGATAGCATATGTTCTAAAAGTTTTAATTTTGGGCGAAATTTAGTGACCCGATTTTGTATGTTTATGAATGTTTAAGTTTGGTAATACCTCAAGCCTTGTCCCGGTGTTGGATACGGGTGAGGGGTGTTACAATCTTGGGGATTAATTTGTAAAGTTATCAAGGTAATAGGGTTTTTCCATGGATGAATATGGATGAAGTATGAAATTTATGGTAGAAAATGAAAGGTTGTTGATAGATAAACAACTTTTGTAAAGTGAATTTTGATGAAATTATGATTTAAGGACTAAATTGAAAAGATGTAAAATTCATGAAAAAATTTTACATGGGTTGCTATTGTTATATGTAAAAATCGACTAGGTTTGGAATAAGGGTTAAATTGCAAGAATTTCATTTTCTGAGTCTAGGGACGAAATTGTAATTAATAAAAAATATTGGGGTAAAATTGTAATTTTGCGTAAGATGTAAATTGGATTGAATTGAATGTGAATTGTATTAAATTGAGTCAAATTTACTCGTATAGATCTGGATAGATTAGATACGAAGTCTGATCATGGAAAAGAAAAAGTATCGAATTAGTAGACTTTCGCATACACAAACAATTATCGAGGTAAGTTCGTGTAACTAAATTGTGTATTTATATTTTTGAATTGAATGTTGTGTATGTGAATTGAATTGTGTAATTGACACGTAAGAAATTTAATCACACATCCGATAATGTCTGACAAGTATTAAGCCCCGATAATGTCTGACAAGTATTAAGCCCCGTATGGATAAATGAAATTCGATGGATACAGGGTTCCTGTATTGGTTGTGGCCTTGCATATGTTATGGACACACCACAGCTCGAAAGAGCATTCCGTTATTAGCTCTTATGAGCTTCTCGTTATATGGTTGTTGCGAGCATTCTATTAATAGCTCTGTGGAGCATCCCGATCGGTTGTGATCTTGTATGTGTTGTGGACACACCGAAGCTCTTTTGAGCGTCTCAATATATGGCTCTTCGGAGCTTCCCAATATGGCTTGCTTGAACTTCCCGATATATGGCTATCTTGGGCTTCCCGATTAATGGCTCTTCGGAGCTACCGCATGAGCTTCCGGATAAGCTTCTCGTTACATGGCTCACACTAGTTTCCTGTTTATGTGCTTTTATGAGCACTCCCGAATATGAGTTGATGGATTTACAGTATTGAACACTTCATGTATACTACCCATGTATCCATTGAGATTTCAAATAATTCAATGGGTGAAATTCTGATATAAGTTAAGATGAATTCTGAATGAATCGTTACCTGTATTTACTTAAAAAACACATGGAAATATGATATTTGATGAGCTCATCCTTGTTCTTGTTATTCACATGAAATACATGACTAACATGTTTGATGAGGATATGTGTTTAGGCTATTGACTAAATTGATTTGGATGTACTATGTATGGTTATTTTAAATGTAAATGAATGGTAAGTTAATTTCCCATTATACAAACTTACTAAGCTTAAAAGCTTACTCTATTTTATTTTCTCTATTTTATAGTACTTGGAAGCTTGTAAAGGGTGGAACTTGGTTGGAGCTATATCACACTATCCCTCGGACTTTTCGGTATATAATAAGCAAGCTTATTTTGGTTATAATGGCATGTATAGGTTAAATTGGCCAAATGATGGCATATAAATGTTTGGTTGAAACTAGTCATTAGTATGACTTGTGTTTGATATATTTTGATATGTAAATATATAGCCTAAATATGTTTGATGTGTGTGTTGGAAATGGTTAAATGATGAAAATCATATAGGCCTATTGATGAATGGTTTGAGATAGCATAATTGGTAAAATATGTTGATATGCATATATGTGTATTTGGTAAGTTTGAACACTTGAACATATGTGATGATATGTCATGCATAAGACTTGGTTTATCTTGGTTTTAATGTCTTGAATTGGTTGGTGAATGCATTAAAGTGTTGATGTAGGCGGAAGACAAATTGGGTGAGAAATGTGGCCTTGGAAATGGCTTATTTTCATCCACACGGGCAGAGGCATAGGCGTGTATCTCAACTGTGTGTGACACACGGCCTAGCACATGGGCATGTGGCTTGGCTGTGTGTCCTTTGCATTTTTAAAATTTCAAAATAGAATACTCAAATATTTTAACACCGGTAGAAACACGGGCGTGT
The DNA here is from genome assembly GCF_025698485.1 of Gossypium arboreum. Classification (NCBI taxonomy): domain Eukaryota; kingdom Viridiplantae; phylum Streptophyta; class Magnoliopsida; order Malvales; family Malvaceae; genus Gossypium; species Gossypium arboreum. Next base: position 5,977,784 of record NC_069082.1, on the reverse strand, counting down.
GTCTCAGCCGTGTGTGTCGCACGGCCTAACACACGGGCATGTGGCGTAGCCGTGTGACCCCTGCACCAATTAATACAAGTTAGTATGCTCACACGACCTAGGACACGGGCATGTGGCTTGGCCATGTGACCCAAGTCAGTATGTACCTAAATTTGGACATGGGCTGGGACACGACCGTGTGCCCCATTTCGAATGTCCACACGGCCTGAGACACGGGCATGTCTCTCGACCGTGTAAGCTACACGGCCTAGCCACACGGGCATGGGTCCACTGCACCTTTGAAAATTTTTGAGATTTTGCGAAAAATTCTTTGAGCTCCCGGTTTAGTCTTGACTTGTTTCTAATGCATATTTTGGGCCTTGAGGGCCCATATAAGGGACAATATTAATGAATATGATTGATTTATGATATGAATAGTAAACGATATGAATTAACAGTATTTGATCTGTAAACTCCGGTAATGCTCTGTAACCTTATTTCGACGACAGATATGGGTTAGGGGTGTTATGGTGTATCTTACATGACCGAGTCACATGCCCGTGTGAGAGCCGTCTGAACTCAAAATGTACCTTAAACAACAAGTTTACCATTCCCTACAAGCTTGGACCATTAAGCAATTCAAAAATCACTCGTTTAATCTATTCAAAACACGATCAAACACATCCAATACATGTCGAAACAGTCATCCTAGGTGCCTAACACCCTCCTTGGTACCACAATTATATCATCAAAGTATCATTCAAATTCAAATAATAAACATACCAAATTCAATTCATTTTGCCTAGTTCATGAGCACTTAATCATCAATTTAACATACCATAATATAACTTCAAACAAAAACACATATTCATATGTATATATCAAACCAATATTAAACTTATAACCTCATTTACAATCAAACCACAAAATAACTATTATTTAGACATTCTAGGTACATGCTGACACAAAAAGATAAACATCACCACATTTGAGATAAGATCATTGTTGGATGCTGAATCGATAAAAAAAGATTAGTACCTATCTTGCGCACGGAAAATAAAACCGTACACAGAGTATAAACTCAGTGGTATTTCTATAATCCAAATATTTAAAGACAAGATATTACAAATATATAATTGAAATATAGACACATATTAATATTTAAAAATCATCACAACTACTATATACCAACTCTTTTAATTCATACATGATAGCATATCATAATTCATTTGTTTCACAATATCCTAATTCTCATACTTGCTATATAAATAACTTTTCACAATTAGATTCACATTTCATTCAACAATGACATTATCCATTCTATATTTAATTCATGAGTATATAACTCATATATTCCATGTAGTTACAATATATTTCACATTTTATTTTCAATTCACTATATCACTTCCATTTCTCATACCATTGCCACTTCAATAACAATTATAGAACTTTATTATTTATTTACCCTTATTAACATAACTCTGACTCGGACGGATACACAGATCCAAACAAACACACCAATTTGGCACCCAGTGCCTCATCGGATAATTCAAAGTAGTAAATTGACACCCAGTGTCTCATCGATTAAACAGAAGTAAATTGGCACCCAGTGCCTTATCGAATAAATCCGAAGTGATAGATTGACACCCAGTGTCTCATCAACTCGAAGTCAAAGAAGTCCTTGAACTCATCTAATCCTATGACATGTCATCTATATCCGACTCAGCCCGATACAGTTAATAGGATTTAATTTCACTTTCCAAATACAACCAAACTTCAATTATCATATTTGCACACATATCTATAATTATTTCAATTCAATAATCAATACATTCATAATATATATATCAATTCAATCCATTCAATCAACTTTAATTCAATTCAATGTCAAAGTGCTAAATACTCACCTCAACACTTACCATATGCATTAAATAAAAAATACAACAATTAATAACTAGTTTCGGACTATAGAAATACAAACCAGAAATTCCGAGCTATTTGATGTCGACTTTATCTTTTCCTTTTTTAGTCGAGGATTCTGGTACGATGTTAGCTACAGAATTAAAACACTTAAAATTCATCAATACAACTCAATTCAATTTCATATTGAATATTTCAATTTTTACTCAATATTTGCCTAATTTTCAATTTAGTCCCTAAACCGAGACTAACTTTATTTCTTCACATTTAATTCTATATTTTCATTCAATTTTCACTTTAAACTAAATTTAACTCCCTATTTTCACTTAAATCCCTAAATTTTGAATTTTCAAAATTTAGTCCCTATTACTCAAAATTTACAATTTATTTTATAATTCAATCTTTTTCATTTCTAACTTAAAAATCAATCAATTTAATCCCTAATTCTAAAATTATTCAACATAAAAACATTTAAAAACTCAATAATTTCTAAAATTTCGACATGGAGTGGGTAGTATTTAACACCGAGATTCCAAAAACATAAAAATTACAAGAAAAAGGGATTAAATTAACTAACCAATTGAACTTGGAAACTTTGAAACACTAAAGCCCTTTTTCTCCTTCTTTCTTTCTTTGTTTTCTTTCCTTTTCTTTCTGTTCTAGTTTTCTATTTCTATTTCTTTTATTTATTTGTTATTATTATAATATATATACACTTAAATATTAAGTAGCATATTATAATATATATTTTAACTTAAAATTTTTAATAATTTCACCCTTATGTCGCCTCATTTATAAACTATGGTAAAATTGCTTCTTTAGTCCTTTTAATTTTTCTTTAATATATAATTCAACTTTCACCCATTATGCAATTTAGTCCTGATACTTAATTACTCTTAATTCATGCAAATTCACCTAATCAAAACCTAATTGACTACATGAATAACTTCGTAAATATTTTTAATAAATATTTACGAGTCTGATTTACAATAATAGAGTCTGAAAAATGGACTTTTCGACACCCGTGGCTATCGGGTCGTTACATTGCCAGCAGATAGTAGATGGTTACATGAGGAACCAAAAGCTTTTGTTAAATAAGGCTTGAACAATGAACAATGGATAGGAAAAGAGTTAGTGAGGGTCATAAGAGGCAATTGGGCTCCACATGTACGAGAGAGAGGAACACATGAGGCGTCAATTATGAGAGGCAGATTAGAGGAGGGTCGAAAGTAAAATAGTCACTTCAGTAGCGATGTTAAAGTTGGGTGCATCAATTTAATATTGGAGGGAGCAAATCATGAAGACGAGCCGGTTGGATTGATAGAGAGGAAGTAAAGACAAAAGAAGTCACAAGTAGGGAACAATTCAGTAACACAAATGGATACAGATTTCAACATTATTATATTGGCGGCTGCTTAAAGTAGACTGACCGGTCACAATGAAAAACTTAAATTGGAACATTCATGGGTTATGGTAACCACGAACGGTCAGATGTCTCAAGAACCTGTTGAGATAGTATCAACCCCAACTTTTGTCAAAAGTTAGCACTAGGCGGATGAAAAATATTTGAAGGAAGTATGGGTACGTGAATGGAATGGAATAGATATAAGTGTGGATGGTTCAAGGGGGATTATTGTTGGGATGGAAGGAGAATTTATCAATTGATCTAAAAAGCTATTCAAATACTCATATTGATGTGACAATACATAAGGAAGGTGGAGGAGAAGACTGGAGGTTTACGGGGTTTTATGGCTCCCTAATAGAACACGTTCGAAAGGATTCATAGAATAGGGTTGAATGAGAATTTTTGGAAAAAAAGATGAAAGGATTTGGATTTTGTGAAGCATGGATAACTTCGATCATGAGATGTGTTAATAATGTCTTTTATTCAGTGGTGCTCAATGGAGGAAAATGAATCGAATTCAAACCTTCAAGAGGTTTAAGGCAAGGAGACCTTCTAAGCCCTTATTTATTTATCATTTGTGTAGAGGGCTTTTTGAAACTGCTCAACATAGCCAAAAGAGAAGAAAATCAAAAGAGCGAAGGTAGAGAGATGAGGCTTATCAATAACTCACTTATTTTTTTTGCAGACGACAGCATCTTATTTGGGAGGGCAACAAAAGAAGGAATTATGGCAATAAAGGCAATGGTAAATGAATATGAGAGAATTTCGGGACAAATGGTAAATTTCAATAAATCCTTGATATATTTTAGCAACAATATTTCAGAAGAATCAAAGTTGCAATTAGGCGGGGAGTTGGGTGTCAGAATTGCCAATAACTCGAAGAAATATCTAGGGTTACCAATAATGGTAGGATGACGTAAAAAGAAAGCTTTTTTTTAAATTAGATAACGATTCTTGACAAAAATAAAAAGCTAGAGTATCTGTAATCTATCAATAGGAGGCAATGAGGTTTTTATTAAATTTGTTTTACAGGTTATCCCAATCTACGCAATGCAGTGCTTCAGTTTGCCAATTTCTTTATGTTGTGAATTAGAAGTATTATTATGCAAATTTTGGTGGCCCAACCGAAGAACTAATCACGAAATCCATTGGTGTAGTTGGAAACCATTATGTACCCCAAGGGGAGTTAGTTTTAGAGATCTTTCAATTTTTAATAAAGCTTTGTTAGCTAAGCAAGAGTGGAAGCTAATAACCAACCCCACCAGCCTATTGGCTCAAGTAAAGAAAAACAAGAATTATCTAAGATGCGATTTCATGAGTGCATGTTTAGATTGTTACCCTTCCTTTATTTGGCGAAGCATTTGGAGGTGACCGTGACATCCTGGAAAAGGGAACAAGAGTTTTACTTTTAATAGAAGTTAAATTCTATCCGTTTATTCAGTTACTTGATTGATGTACTGAATTAAAGGTTGATCATTATAAATTGATCTTCACTCTACTTATTAGTGTTACACAAGCAAAAATACAAATAAAGATTATAGCCTTATCACTTAGGGTTTGTGTAATTAAGGGAAAAGACTAAGAGGGATAAATTAATTTATCGGGTATTCTTCATGTTATTTGTCAAGTTCAATGGCCAACTCAATTCCGCATCAAGTGTTTCTTAAACTTGTGAAAATCATATTATTTTTTTTTTTGGTATATTAATCAAGCGCAGTACAACCAATTATTAGTTGTCACTACTGTCCATTGGATCAAGTTCTGCATGAAATAATGCTTGTTATTAACCCTTTCTATGGCTTGGAAGATGTGTAGGAGCTTTAAGATGTCTTCAGTCCACGGATTAAGTTTCCAACTCCAATGTTGAAGCTTTTTCTGTAAAAGATTGAAAAGCTGACAATCCTTCTGCAGGTAAATTTTGATAAGATGGCTCGTATTATACGCATATTAGAGCACTTCCCTTATGAGATGAAGCTTCAATGAGCTTATGTCCCAATCTGTATAATAGTGATTTTTTTTGCTTGAGAATTACCCCCATCAAAATTGACAATGGTAAAGCCACCAGCAATCCGAGAAGAACCTTTTTTCCAAGTAATGAACGCTGACAATCGTAATTGTTGTCCGATTGAAGGAAATTCGAAGGCAACAGGTGTGGTGGGTTCGATTTGGACTTTATTAGCAAGAGATAAAAAAGCCTCAGACCAATGTGTAGACATCGAATATGCCATCTGAAGAGATTGTGATGGATAAACCTTTACAGCTTCAAAAATGTTCTTATTTCTGCATTTCCATAAACTCCATAGAATTGCCGCAACAAGTGATGAACTAGTCAAAGAAATATTTGGATTAAGGATGTATGATTCAATGAAGTAATTGCAATCTAAATCTCTCAAATTATCAATCCTGAATTCAAAAGTACTACCAAACCATAACACTCTACCAAAAGAGTATTTCAGGAAAACATGATCTCAAATCTCAATGTTTTTTCTCCACAGAATGAATAATGAGTGTCAGTGATGGGGATTCTTTTTTGCAATTCATGCTTGAGTGGTAAACTATTGTGCAGAATCTTCCAAAGAAAGAAGATGAGTTCATAAGGGAGCCTCAGTTTCCAAAGACGTTTCCAAAAGGTCTTAGAATGAGATCCGCTCAGTGGCGTAGGCGAGATATTTCTTGAAGCTAGAAGGAAGCAACCAGATTTTGTGGTATAATGACCAGATGGATCAAGAGTCCATATTAATTTATCATCCCTATCAAATAGATTAATCACTGTTTTACATAGAGAATCAAAGCTCGCCGATGAAAGGAGGTCCTTTAAGAGATTAAAAGACCAGTCGTTTCTATCCTGTGGCATTAAGTCCCTCAGACATCGAGATTGCTATAGAGTACTTCTATTGACAAGACTTTTGTGAAAGAAGTTTCCATTAGATATATAAATGTGTTTGTAATTACCAAAAATAATATTATTCTAAAAATTTTATAATCGTTGTTTATGTAATATTAGGGATTTAATTTGCATAATATCTTAATTTTATATAATTTTATTAGATTATTAATTTTTTCTTTAACATCTTACAATTGAGGATTCATATAATTGAGATGACTAATATTAAAAAAACTAAAAACTTTAAGGATGACAGGATCTTTTTAATGCAATTCATATTGAATCACTTCAAATTAGAGATGTTAATGAATTAGCTAGTAAGCTTCTTCAAAGAGGAAATAAGGTTAAAAAGTCAAGAAAGTAATTTCATCAACTTTGTGGGTAAAGAAGTTAGTAAAGGACTTAAGGCAAAAACCAACAAATTCAATAAGAAGAACACTATGGTGGATAATTGTCACTATGGTGGACTCACCTCTCAGTTTCTCTATTGGCAAGAAAAAAGGAGCAAATGGTGGATAATTGTCACTTTTGGAAGCAAGTAGAACACTATGAAAAATTGTCAAAAACGCAAAGCTTGGTTTGAAAAGAAAGGTAAATTTATGTTTTTATATGTTTTAAATTAAATTCAATTAAAATTTCTAATAATATTAGTGGTTTAATTCTAGTGCTACTACTTATGTATCTAACATGATGCAGAGATTCCTTTTATTCAAATCATAAACTCAACTAAAGATTTGATATATATATATATATACACACAACTTATTGTCCTGTCTTGGATACTGGTTATCACTTAGATTTATTTTATATTATTTATGTACCTTCAATTTATAGGAATCTTATATCTATTTCAAAACTTGATATTTTTGGTTTTAAAATATCTACTTTTTTTTAGATTATAAGAAGGATTAAAGATTCCTATATTTCACTCAAATTTCAAATTTAATCTATATACTTTAATTTTATATAATTTGGTACCCCAACTTTGATAATGTCACTAGTTAGTCAAAATACTTTATTCTAATTAAAATGATTATGCTAATTTTTAAGAATTGTTAGCACCATTAAATTTCTTTATTAAATTAATGTTTACAATGTTATTTTTTGTTACATGGATACTAAGTAATCTTTTTTAAATTTCAAAATGTCATACTAGCAAATTTAACAAAAGATTTTAACAATGTTAATAAATTGACGTAAATTTTAAATTCAAAAAGTAAAAGACTAAATTTCAAATATAAAATAGATAAAAGAATTTTGAGTAAAAATCATGCTTTGAAATAATAGAAAAGGTGTTATTTAAGTACATATGGATCGATTAGATTTCTAAATAACATTATTATTTAATTTATTGATAATATAACTAATTGTGTTTACATCAATTTTGTATAGATCAAAATAATGAATATTGAAAAGTAAAGGGTGGATTTGCAACATATCTATCTTTTAAACTTTGTACAAATACAATTTGGGTTAAATTTTAAAATTATATATAAACTTTGATTTAATATGCAATTTAATATATGAATTTTGATTATTATTATACACATAAAATTTTGATTGCATTTTAAATATATACGAAAACTTTATTTTGATTCAATCATACACATTTAAATAAATAAATACATAAATTTATTTTTATACTAATTAATATAAATATTTGTTTATGTAATATACAAACATAAAACGATGTTACATCAATAATTATATTAGAAATTTGTGAGAATTGATCAAATCCAAATTTCATGTATAAATTACACAAAATCGAAATCTATATTATTGCAAATTGGCTATTTTACCAAACTGACCCAAAAAAATTGATATTTATAAAAATGACCCAAGTTAAAAAACAATCACCAAAATGACCTAAAATGAACAGTAGAATGGGGTTTTGGCCTTCTAATGGTCGGCACCACTTGGTATTTTGGTCCCATGATTACCTGAGGGTTGTGTCAGACTTTAAAAAATTGAATTTTTTGGTTCTGGTCTTCCAATTGCCAGCACCAGGGTATTTTTTTTAAAATCGTATCATACTGGTATACAAAAAAACCAATATTTAAAAAAATGGTTCTGGCCTTCTAATGGCCGGCACCAAGTACGAACAAAAAATTCAATTGTTTTTTAGGTGCTGGCCTTCTAATGGTTGGCACCAAACTACCAGTATTTAAAAAAAAAATGGTTCTGGCCTTCTAATGGTCAGCACCAAGTACAAAAAAAAAATTAGTTTTTTCGTATGGAAAAAAATTAGAAGGCCAGCACCTAAAAAAATTTGAATTTTTTTTTTGTACCTGGTGCAAGCCATTAGAAAGCCAATACCTAAAAAAAATTGAATTTTTTTTTGTATTGGTGCCGGCCATTAGAAGGCCAGAACCAAATTTTTTTTAAATAATGATATTTTTGTATAGCAGTATGATACGATTAAAAAAGATACCTGGTGCCGGCCATTGGAAGGCCAAAACCAAAAAATTTAATTTTTTAAAGTCATCTTCAGGTAATCATGGGGCCAAAATACTAGGTGGTGCTGGCCATTAGAAGGCCAAAATCCTATTCTACTATTCATTTCAGGTCATTTTGGTGATTATTTTTGAACTCACTACAAGAATATAGGGTTTGCGGCATTTTTTGATAAAACGCCGCTAAAAACAGAGCATTAGCGGCGTTTTTGGTAAAACGCTGCTAAAAGTCATATAGTCCTAAAATTCTAAACCCTAAAAAAACCATAAAACACTAATCTATAACTCTTAAAATAGTAAACCGCTAAACCCTGACAAGCCCTAAACACTAAACTATAACCCCTAAAACCCTAAACGCCGCAATAGGTGCATTTTTAGTGTAGCACCCCGAACCCGGCCCAGACGTTATGACCGGATCCGACATGCCACATCGAAGCGTTCAAAATATTTTCTATTGTTGATCCAAAAAAACTTACTTAGTGTTTTAAAAGATAATTTCATTATAGGTTAAAGTGAATGGAAGTCATGCACCGTAGGAAACCTAAAAGGTGGTGAGTCCATCGGACTGCTTAAGTACCAAGCTCCCTTCGGATCTAATCCTAGACATGCATACCGCCATTGCCACACCTTAACGTCATGGATATTTCTAGAAAACCGATTTGCTTAAGTCATTTTTAGAAAAAGTGATTAATTTTGGAAAATACTTTCATTGCGGAAGCTTTGCTTGTTGTCGTGTTATTTTGAAATCAACTGTTGTTTTTGAAAACGCGCCCTAAAGCTATCCAATTTCAACAGTTAAAATAAGTAATACCTATCTTAGTAATACATATTAAAACCATCAAAAATAATTAAGCGGTCTTATTACATTTAAAAACCCAAAACTTCAAATGTAAATAAAAGGATGTCCATTCACCGAAGAAAATCAAACTTTCGAATGGGTGGCCCTCCGAATTCCCTCACGACTCCAAGCCCACTATGGTTGGGGATTTCTGCGTGGATGAAAATAAAAGGGTGAGTTTGGGAAACTCAGTGTGTAAGGAAAACCCATTCAAAGCCCAAGTCACTCAAGCCTATTGGGCCTAAGCCCATTCAGTAATAATGGTATGGGCCGAGCCTTTTAGATTACAATAAACCGGGCCTTAGCCCTTATTCAGATAATGTGATGGCCCATAGGCCCATTTCAAAATACATGCAACATCAAGAAACATATGCAAGCCCATTTGGGAGACTACTCAACCCACCAACCACTACACTCCACCCGTACCAGCCATACACTCCATGTGGGAATAGCTCAACCCACCCAAATTTAACACTCCACAGCTTGCACCTTATCGCTCGCTTATCAAAGAATTGAGGCAAAGCCTCCAAGACGTGGACAAGCCACTTTCAAGACTTCCTCCGTCAATATCCCAATCCCATGCATCGAGATATAACAACATGGCATGCAGAAATAACAACAAATCAAACATGCATTTAGGTCAATTTAACCCTAGGGGTATTTCTAATTTATCTACTAGGGTAAACGTAAATTTTCCACTTTTAAAGGTATTTTAGTAATTTATCTATTTTAGGTTTTTCATGCATATTCCTACTTTTCACGTACTAACAGAATCACGTACCGAGGGTTCTTACCGAATTAGGCCCGTTGGCCCATCATTCCAATTTTGGCCCATTAAGCCCAAAAATATCTAGGACACAGAAATCATGCACTTTGCAGTCTAAATTTTGCAGCTTACCAAAAACATTAATCGATTTACCTCACGAGCATTCGCACACTCGCAAATCTACAAAATACCGGTTTTCGGCATTTCGGCTTTTCGACTTTTGCCGATCCAAACTAAAAAAGAGGGTGTTAGTTACACACCTGTTTGCGACGATATGCTGACGAGATCCACACACGAACCGCCTACAATTGGATTACTAACACGTTAATCTAACTATTCAAATACAAACTACGTATTAACCATTTACAATATTCGGCCAACCACACCTACAGATCATAGTAAGCTTATAAGAAATCAATAAGCAACTCATTAACAAATTTTTGTCAATGTTTACCACATAATCATAATTTCACTGCAAGCTGTCTTCCTGAGCAATAGTCACTAAATTATTTATAACTGGAGCTACGAAAATCCAAATCAAGTTCCGTTAATTTTCCTTGAAAATAGACTCATATATCTTCTATCCATAAAATTTTCAGAATTTTTGGTTTAGCCAATCAATACCAGATTTTTCTCAAAGTTTCCCATGTTTCACTGTTTGACTAATCTGACCACTCTTCATTATGAATCAAATTTCTCATTGTACAGAATTCAAAATATGTTCTTGTTTATTTCATTAGAAACTAGACTCAATAAGATTTAATTACATAATTTATTCAGCTTCTAATTCATCTCCCACAATTTATGGTGATTTTCCAAAGTCACGTTACTGTTGCTGTCCCAAGCAGATTTATTACCAAATCACTCTTTCATACACCTATCTTGCATGCATGTTATTTAAACATGTATATCACCAATCAATCATCACATATCTATGATTTTTACTTAAGCATAATCTCCATTTCATCATTTTAAAGCACAACATGTTAGCCGATTTTTCCTTTAGCATCTAAGGCACATGCATGCTCATTTGTTTGGCTCAACTTCACATATCTTCCATTTTTCATCAAAAGAACATGAAACAACAACCATTTCCTTCATTTTAATTCATGACCAAATGCTCACAACACAACTAAAAATCAAAATATACTTCAAGAGTTAAGGTAGAATCAAGAAGAACTCATGAACCTCAAAATAGAAGCAAGGTACCAAGAACTTACCTTCAATTTTACTCCTCCTAATGACCGAATACTCAAGAGCTTTCTCCTCTCCTTTCTCTTCTCTAACTTTCAGCTATGATGAACAAAGATGGACAAAACTTTGTTCTTTTCACCCCTTTTTCTTTTAATAAAACTTCATATTTCATCCATTTAATTCTTTAATACAAAAGACATGAAATTCTTATCATGAAACATTTACCTAACCCATTATCATGGAACATTTACCTAACCTATTATCAATTTGTATCAATTTGTACCATAAATTATGGATATCAAGTGCACATTTTGTCTACAACAACATGATGGCTGGCCACTTCATGTAAAATGGGAGGTTTGTCATGCAAATCCTCCTATTTTGCACTCCTATTTATTTGGCCACTTCAATTTAGCCTATAGCATTTTCAAACATTTTCACATAGGTTCTATTTCATAATTTCACCCCCTTTTTCTTATGGAACAAAAATTAACTAAAATTGCCGGGTTCTATCTTAAGTTTGGGCTTTCTAGAGGCCCACTAACATAATTAAACCTATGCCAACATTCACAGGATTCCCGAAAATTGGGGCGTTACATTTAGTGGCGCTAGGTTATAAACGTTGCTAATGTTAAGTTATTTTGTTCAAAACTTCGTCGTTTAGCTGTCTTATTTTTTACCCACACCTAATACACCGAACATTTTCCCCATTTTTCCCCAATTCTATTTCCCCCTTCTTCCTCATCCTAAATCTCTATAGTATTATCACCCATTCCCAAATTCGACATCCTAAATCCCTAACTAATTTAATAATAATAATAAAGTAATTTTAACAATTAAACTTAAATTCAGAAATTTGAAACATAGAGGAATTAAATTCTTAAGAATAGAAATATAATGACTAAATTTTAATTTTACTGAAAAGTACAAATACTTATCTCATATTTTAGATTTTACTGATTAAGTGGTTTAGTATTCAATTTGTTAAAGAATGTTAAGAGAATTACTTTTTCTTTTTAATATTTAACACTCCTATGCGAAAGGATATTATTTAACTCGTATATTTATTAAAAGTTTATTTAAAATTAATTGTTATTTTGGTTATAATCATAAAGTTAATTATGTTTCAATTTTTATTTTATATATATATATATATATATATATATATATATATAAATATACATTCTTATAACTTAATTTATATGTGAAAGGGTAAATTAATAATTTCACAACTGAATTAATATACTTGATTAACCCATAACACCAACTTAATAAAAAATAACTATAATTATAAATTTTTCTTTCCATTTATATGATTCAACTAAAAATATTTTTAATATTTAATTTATATAGACAAAAATTATTGCACTCAAATTGATATAAATTATAAAATTACAATTAATTTTATTTAAAACTCGATTCAAACAATGGATGTTTTGAATTGTAAAGTAAAATAATCACACTAGAATATGGCACACTCATTGAATTTTTATGTAACAAAATTAATAAAATTTGATGTAATAACCAAGATGCCATTATATAAAAATCTAAACAACTAATGCGACCATACTTAAAGAATAATGCTTTTATTGCTATGTCATTTTGTATTTTTTAATTCATCGATTCCATTTTATTTCTCTTAAAGTTTCTTTTGTATTTTATATGTTAATTTAAAAATTATAAAATCTTCAAAAAATTAAAATTTTAAAATAAAAAATTTAAAAATAAAAATAAAAAATAAAAATAAAAACTTAAATATTTAATATTTAATATTTAATATTTTAGTCCATATTTCAGTTGAAAAGTTTAATATTCAAAATTAAAAAAAAAATTCTAAAAAATGATAATCTCAGCACAAAAATTTTGAAAGAAAAAATAGAAAAAATAGAAAAAATATGTTAGAAATATAAAAAATTTAAAATTAAACAATAGTGGCGCTTTTAGGTAAAATGCCACAAAAAATTAAGCTTAAAAATTTGAATTATAATGGCGTTTTTAGTGGAAACGCCACAAAAAGGGAAAATCAAAATCCCCAATTTTTTGTTACCCGCTCATTACTCCCTCTTCTTCTCATCTCCGTCGCGCCCTAAATACCCCAAATAACTCTCAAAATTTGCCCCCAAATTTCCCATTTCCAGCAACACCAAGTCAATACACCTACACCATTCACACTTCTTTTTCCTTTTCATTTCTTCAAAGGTAGTAGTAGAAAGGGGAGTTCTAGGAAATCTGCTCGAGATTCGACTGAGAAGAAAGAGCCAATGACACCTAGAAGTGATAGGCCTACAAGGGAAACGAAAGTCTTAGAAAGGTATCCAGCTCCTTCTGTTGCAAGGTCTTCCTCGTTTAAGAAAAAAGAACACCCTTTCAGTTTCAGTTTGAGGGTGAGTTTCTCACTAGAAAATTGAATTTGCTTTTTCATGTCTGGTATTTTTCTTTCTTCTCTTATTATTACAACTTGGGTCATAATGGAATATTGATCTGTTCAGATTCAGGTACCCGATCTTTCCCATTTCCCCTTTTCCTTTTCCTCATCTTTTAATTTATGATCGATTGATTTGCTTATTAATTTGTTAAAGAATTACTAGCACCTAAGGTTTTGTTCTCGTAGGCTTTTTTAATTAGTTGGAAAAATAAATTTCGGTTTGACGCCACGCAGCTAGGTATGGATCTGCTTAGGTTTTTAATTTCAATTTTTTTTAGCTAAAGTATGGATCTTTTCTCTTTTTGAGAAATTAATTTAGTGGTTATGGGATTTTTTTTGAAACCGAGTATATATGGGGATTTCAATTTATGCTTATTCTATATTTTGGGATGTTATAAATTGTAATGTAAATGACCTGTGGGGTTTTCATTGTTGCTGCAAATATATTGTAACACCCGTGCACTGAGTCCGTTATCGAATCGAACACAAGGTGCACAGACTTAACTATTTTCACAATCCATTTAGAAATTTCCAGACAAGCTGGTTACTGCATCACTGTCGCCTTAAAAATCATATCTTGAGTTTCAAAGCTCGAAAATTAGTTTCGTAATCTTTTCCCTGAAACTAGACTCATATGTACATCTACAGATTTTTTTCTAGAATTTTTGGTCGATCTAATTAGTACAGTTTATTAGTTAAAGTCTCCCCTATTCCAGGGTTCGACTACACTGACCTTCGTGCGTTACGAATTGAATATCTCCTTGTACAGGGCTTTAATACTGATGCCGTTTGTTTCTATAGAAACTAGACTCAGAGAGGAATCTATAAATATATGGCATGACTCCTAATTATCTCTGGTTAATCTACAATGAATTTCCAAAGTCGGAACAGGGGATCCAGAAACCGTTCTGGCCCTGTTTCACGAGAACTTTAATATCTCTTAACGTATAACTCATATGACCGTTTCGTTTCTTCCATATGAAAGTAGATTCATCAAGGTTCATTTAAATAATTTATTCACTATTTAATACCATTCCTACTATTTTTAGTGATTTTTCACATCCACATCACTGCTGCTGTCAGCATCTGCCTTTAAGGTAGGCTTTACCTATTTCATGATTTCCATGATTCAATTGGCCCTTTTTGCATAAATAGCACAAAGTGTGATCATGATTAACCATTCCAATGGCTATTTGTTTCAAAACAATTCCATACCTCATAATGATCAACATACAAACGATTATGGTACTATGCTAAAAACGTATATAAGCCATTTTCGCATGGCTATCCAAGTTTACACAAACCGAAAGGTACATGACCTTCAACAAAAGGGTAGTCCTATACATGCCATTTCAAAGTTCAACCAAAATATGGGGGCTTTGATAGTGTGGGAGACTTCGACTTCCAAAAATCCCGAGTCCGATAGCTGACGAGCCAAAATCTAAAAACAAAGAAACAGAGAAAACGGAGTAAGCAATTTATGCTTAGTAAGTTTGAGCAAGAAATTCCAGCACAACAAAAGCATAGCATTCATAAAGCTAATGGATAATTTCATATGCACAAATTCTCAATACCCTACTCATTTCACATTCCAACCCCTTTGTTCATACATAAGGGATCATCTTAGCCAAATACCGGAAACTCATTACTCGACTGAGTGAATATTATTCGAAGGGAATCAACTAATTCAAGCACATACGAACATACCTCATTGCTGGAATTTTTCAAGCGTATTAACTGAAAATTTTACAGCAAGATCGCTCATTCTCGAATCACGCACCTTCGAATTTAACCGGATATAACGACTCGCTCAAATGCCTTCGGACGAAGCCCGATTATAGTGACTCGCACGAATGCCTTCGGACTTAACCCGGTTTAGTAACTTGCACAAATGCCTTCGTGCTTAGCCCGGATTTATTAACTCGCATCGAATACCTTCGGATCCTAGTCCCGATATAGTCACTTAGCACAAAGCCTTCGGGACTTAGCCCGGACATCATTCAATAACCGAGCACAATTATCAATAAATTATGACACATTCAGATTTCATTTTCAATAGCAAAACTCAAACACAAGGCACTTTTCACACTTGCAATTTCGGCTCAATAGCCACACACAAAGAGCATGATTTTAATTTGCTTTAAACATGATCTAATCAATTCAGAATTTAAGCTCTATTACTCAAGAACTTACCTAGGATGTTGTCGAACGATTTCAATGGCTATTCGACCACTTTTTCCTTCCCTTTGTCTGATCTAGTTCCCCTTTGCTCTTGAGCTTAATTTAACAAATAAATCGATTTAATCATTTGAGCATCGAAAGAGGAATTCAAGGTACTTAGTCAATATATATACTCATTAGGCATCAAAGTCGCATATGTACGAAATCATGAATCGAACTCAACACATTAGTTAATATTCCTCTTAGTCAATTTTCTAAGCCAAGAATAGGCATCAATATGCTTGCCTCTAATCGAATGCATGCACACCAATTTCCCTCATGTGGCCGAATATGCATGTCCAGGTTGAGGCCAATTATACACTTAATACCACACAAAACAGCATACATTTTACTAACTAACGATTACATATCGTAGCTCAATACACATCTCTCATTTACTTCATAACCAAACATCATCACAAGCAAATATACACCTTGAAATAGTATATATGTCATACCAATACATCATGTACAAACATATATACATATATATATGCTAGAGCCGAATCTCAAGTTGATTGTAACTAAACATGAACATAATTTCAAAACACAAATCTTACTTTCCATGCAATGAGCATAAATCACACTTTTGGATGTACCATGGCGAATACATCACAACACCATAATTTTGGTCATGATTAAACAAAGAACTTGATGTCTTACTCAAAATACTAAAAAGAAAGTCCAAGAGCCATCAATCCACCATCACATATATCATTAGCAAGCTTCATATTTAACATGCAATGGCATTAACACAAAATCCACCTTGGCCAAATACCATCCCCATGATATAACAAAGGTTTGAACCATGGGCTAACAAGAGCATCAAGCTATCCACTAAAAACATGCATGAATCTCATGGCACAACCTCAAACATACCTTAATCTTGATGCAAGTATAGCCAAACCTCTTCCTAATCCTGTTCCAAACCAAGCATGAAGCAAAATTCCTCCCTTCCCCTCTAGTATTTTCGGTCAAGAGAGAATGAAAAATGGATGAACAAATTTTTTTCTTTTCTCTTCCTCAATACACGACAATGGGGGGGGTTCACTCACCCACACATTTTTTTTTCTTTCTTTATTACCCATACTTATTTGTTTATTGTTTCTCCCTAATGCACCAACAAAACATGTTTCATGACATGTTTAGCCCATACTCCCTTGTCATGGCCGGCCACCTCCTATAAAAAGAGGGATATTTGACATGCAAGGCCATTGTTTTCAATGCATGCTTTAATTAGTCATCACACTTTCCCCCTTCATACTTTCAAAGTTTTCTACTAGGTCATTTCTAGTGAAATTCACATTTATAACTCTAAATTAAAGCATCAAAAATGTCACACATGAGTTAACACATATTATAGGCATCAAAATAAATATCAAATTATTTTTATGCCTCGGTTTTGTGGTCCCGAAACCACATTCCGACTAGGGTCGTTTTAAGGCTGTCACATATATAATTGGTTTTGATGTAAAACACATATGCATCAAGAAATATTTTTAAGGCTGGAAAGTTGGTAATATGCTAAAAATTGCTATTCCCCATTGAATTTGATTTTGTTGTATGCGTTCTTTGCTTATGAATGTGTTGTGAGTTCCACTAACAAGTTCACTAATGCATGTCTTTGTTTTGATTATGCTAATGATCGAGATTGAGTAAATATGGGTATTCTGTAGAACTTGCATCATGGCCTTTTGGCTGATTTTTTTCTCCTTTGATTTTATATTTTTATTCTACATTGCTGATCTTATTTGTTTGATGGTAATAAATGAAATTCCTTTTCGGTGCTTGTGATCTGCTAAAATTTGGCATTACTAAAGTTTAATGCAAATTACTTGTTTCATATCCGGCTCTTGTCGGTTGGGTGGTTGCAAGGAACTGATGTCATGCATAGAGGTCGCCAAAGATCAAGAACTAGTAGACGGAATCTGCTGCACGTGAATCTGGAAAATCCATGCCGTCATCTCAACAGAGGTCTTGTTCTTATCTTCACTATGGAATGTTGATTGATTAAAGATCATAGCTATGTAATTGGATTAAAATTATTTTTCGGAGTTCTTCAGCTTGAGGTGATTTACTCTTTTTTCTCATGTCTATTTTAGGTATTAATTCAAGCCTCCGTCCCAAATTGCGGTATTAATTCAATGCTTGTAAGAGATATTTAATAATATTCCTTCTTGTGTAATGTAAGTTGACTTAATTTTGGTCCAAATCAATGGATAACATAGTGAGAATTGTATATGTAAGTATGTATTTTAAGAATTGTAGTAAATTCCTCCGATTAGTGAGAACAATAGAATAGCCATCCATTGTTAATGCCGCAAGATAGTCTTGTCTAAAGAAAGTTCAAATCAATATTGTCCACTTTTGTAGGATTCATTTATTGGTCTAAATTTTAGATTAATCCGTCCACTTTTCAGATTATTTATATTGGTCACACATGCGCCTCTTTAATTGGTTCAAAAGATAGTAAACAAGCTTTACTCGCTTTTAGATGTCCGGAGGGACAAAAGGGTTTCGATAACAACCGAACCAAAGTGGGTTACTTTATAGGTTCCATATGGGGTTCTCAAACAACCTGGAGTTTTGGGATTTACTTGCTTTATATTTATGTTCGAAATGGAAGATGATATAAAAGTCTTATCTAGCATTTGCACTAACGTGGCTTAAAGTTTAAGATAAGCAACTACCTTAATTACATCTTTTATTTTGGTACTGTATTGACTTGGTGTGGTCGTTTCTTCAACCTAATTAACTTGTATTTCATACTGAATTTAACATTTTATAAAGAGCAATCGAATGATTTCGATACAAGATGTTCCCGAATCATGTTGTAATGGAATTTTATGCGCTTTGTCTTTGTAATTTCAAGCACTTTACTTCCAGGAAAGAGAAAAATAAAAGGGTTTGAGATGATTTTCATTGCAATTCTCCTTTTTTTCCTGTCCAATATTTTTCCTTGGATGTGTGTTCCCATGGTCTACTTTTGATTAATCACTTTTTCATGTTTTGAGACCTCATGATTAATTAAAACTAATAAGTAAAAAAACCATCAATAATTGAGGTTTTTTATATGATAGAAGATATTTTTTATGTTGTTATATCATTCATAAAAGTTGATTTTTTTTTATGTTATGTTAATTTTAGATGTTAACTTTGAAGTACATTTGTCCGATTCTCAATGCATTTTCTTATATATTTTCTACCCAACATCCATTCTTTGGTCACAAAATGATTAAAATCATAGACTTCTTTTGATGTTTTTATCTTATATATGATTAAAATATATATGATCTAAAAGCAAGAAACATATGTAAGGCGATTTTGCTATTCATTTTGCTCTTAGATTAATTTGTCGTTGTAGTAACTGAATGTTAACTTTATATTTTGCAGGAGTTGAGAAGGAAAGAGGATGCAATAGCACGAGGTAGGTTCTTTTTTATTTTTTTATCTTGATGAGTCCCGAGTTTATCCATTACCGTTTGATTTTGACATGAGTCCCTTAAACATCTTTTGCTTTTTCTTCCAAAAGTTTAACGTCTTTCCATTAGAGTTTCATCGTCAAATTTATCTCCTCTTCCTTTGATCGACATTTTCAATACTTTGGGTTCAAGATCCCTATATGCTAGAGGTATAGAGTTCAAACTTTGGCATAAGCTTGTTTTTCAGCAACTATGGCATTTTTTGCTCATCTTCATCGATTAGACATTTCAAAGTGACTAAAGATAATACCAAATTTGTTTGAATGAAAAATAATTACTTTATCAATGCTATTGGACATAGAAATTAAGATTATGATAACTAAAACCTGTAATATTTGTGAGCTTAATAAAAAAAGTGAAACATGTTATGAGTCGCATGAAATCGAGAAAGGAGATAGACATTAAACACGTGAGGTTTGTCATGACATCCGCTTTAACCTTCATTTGACCCTTTTGTCTTTTTCATATATGCTACTTATTTTCTTTTTGAGGCCTTTACAAGTCCATCAACATGAAATCGGACTTATGCCTCACTTATTTACAATGACATTAGCATTTACGATTAGCCTAGCATCGCTTTTTTATTATGGGTTTACTTTTTACTGATTTCACTTTCGTTAAAGAAATGGTATAGCTAATTTCCTTGTTTTGCTCAATCAGTGACCGAGATTCCGTTTAACAATTTTCTTTATTGTCGAACAAGTCTTAACCAAGATCAAGATCAAAGTACTTCACTAAGTTATATATGCAGGCATTGCAATACTTTGGCTTCATCTAAAGCTTGAACCAACCCTCTGTTGTATATTCTTTCTTCTTCTTTTATGATCTTTTTCCTTTGATTAATGAGATGTGATGATGATTTGGCATTATTTTCTCATTAGCATGAATTATGTTTTAGAAATTCTAATACTTTGTGTGTCTCTGTGTGTGTGTGTGTGTTTTTTTTTTATGTATTAAATTACATATTGAATCAATGTCTATGTATTAAATTTAAATTCATTAATTTTTATATTTAATTTTGAAGTTTAAATTTTAATGGAAAATTTAATTTAATTAATATTTTTATTTATCCTTAAATGTATATAGTTTAAAGTTCAAATTTCAAAATTAAACATAATATAATATTTAACATAGAAATAAATATTATTTAATTAAAATAAAATAATTTTTTGTAAGATCATTATTTTTAGCGGCGTTTGTGAGAAAAGTGTCGCTAAAGGTTATGATCTTTAGCGGCGTTTGTGAAAAAAGCGCCGCTAAAGGTCATGGTCTTTAGCGGCGTTTGCTAAAAAAGCGCCGCTAAAGGTCATGGTCTTTAGTGGCATTTGCGAAAAAGCGCCACTAAAACTCTTAGTTTTAAGCGGCGTTTTTTTAAAAGCGCCGCTAAAAGTCCTGGTCTTTAGCGGTGTTTTCGAAAAATGCGCCGCTAAAGGTCATGGTTAGTGGCCTTTTTTTTTTCCAAAAAACGTCACTAATTTTTGCGGTGTTGCATATAGCGACGTTTTTTGCGGCGCTTTAGTGGCCCTTAAAAACGCCACTAAAGGCAAAAAAAACGCCGCTAAAAGTCTGTTTTCCTGTAGTGACTTGAGTCATTTTTGTAAATATCAAAAGTTTTTGGATCAATTTGGTAAAATAACCTTACAAATTATATCAAAGTTAATGTATAATTTTAAGATTTATCTCATATAGTTTTTAATCTTACACAATTACCTTAATTACTAGTTAAGTTCTTTTATTATTAGAATAGTTTACATATTTAGATTATTTTAATAATGATTAATTATATTAATTACATAAAATAAAAAATATCAAATAATGACAACAATTATACGTATATATCACATATAACGTACGCCACCTAAAAACTAATACACAAAAAGATTGTCTTCATTTATTTGGTACTATGGATATTTGAAAAGCTGAAAAGCTGAGGTAAAAAATAAAATTTCACGATGTGACAACGACGATGAAACTTAAACAATAAGAAATACGAGAACAAGGACAAAAGCAATAATATGACAATGACAATGTTATATCTTATCATCTGGTTTCTTGTCAAGGACCTCGCAGTAAGACATTTCATCAATCTTCTTGTACTGACTTTACATCCACGGAACCGTTGGCTCGACAAGATCATTGATAATATCTTCGCTCACATGATGTGGACACCGTGCACGGACATTTGCATCCAACCCTGAAGGGCTTCGTACTCTGCTAGCTCCAACTTACCATCCCTTATATAGTTTGGGACTCAAATGAGAGAGACAAGGATAAGAAAAACCCTAGACTAAGGATCCCTTATCTCCATCCCTGAAGATGCCATAACCTCTTTGTGTATTAACACAATGAAAATGACAATAATAATATAAAAACCTGCCTTTGAGCCCATTCTTAATCATAGATCGATATGGATGATTGGAAGAGGTATTTTTAAAATAAAATTAAGGTTGGAATATGAATTAAAGAAAAGATTATATGAAAACAAGAATATTATTCATTTTAATAGTTTAATGTCATATCATTAATTTTATTTTAAATTTTAAAATTTTCTTTTAGATTTGATTTTTTAAAGATGAAAATATTGATATAATATTAAGTTATTGAAAAATATTAATGCGTCACTGTTTTATATAATTATTTCAAATTAATTTTTCGTAATAAATGAAAATTTCAATACGATTAAAGCAATGTAATAAATGTGTATTTTTATTAGAAAGTGAAAAGGGAAGAGATGGGCTTTGGCTTTTGCATGTAAATAATCATAAACTATAATTTGTGACGATGTTAATTATGCTGCTACTGAGTCTCGTTAAATAATCCCTCCTACAATGCAGTTTTGCTTATCATTTCTTGGATCATGGATGTTAGAATCTTGTTTTTAATGTTGATATTGTCTTGGGCAGCTTCACAATCCTTCAACTTCACCAGCTTTGATACTAGCAATGACAATATAAGATACAAAGGTGACGCCCGTCCAATAAATTCAACGATCCAACTAACCAATCTCGACGTTTGGAGGAGTGGCCATGCCATATATACTGAGCCGATGCATCTTTGGGACAAATACACTGGGAACCTTGCCGGTTTCACCACCCATTTCACCTTTTCCATCCAAGCTCAAACCAATATAACCCCAGCTGATGGGCTTGCCTTTTTCGTCGCTTCCCTTGAATACCATGTTCCTGATGCACCCGACGGAAGCGGGATCGGTCTTGCAACAGGGACTCTCTTATTCAACTCCACTGAAAACCCCTTCGTTGCTGTGGAATTCGATACTTATCATAATGATTGGGACCCTGAAAATAATCGCGTCGGCATCGATATCAACTCTGTAGTTTCGAATAAGACCATTGAATGGTACAGCGGTGGTCTGGATGGGGAAATAATTGATGTTTGGATCAGTTACAATGCAAGTTCGAAAATTTTGCAGGTTTCCTTTACAGGGTTTGGAGAAGATAATACCACCATCCAACAAAGCCTGCAGTATGAACTTGATCTGAGGGATTACTTGCCAGAATGGGTAACTTTCGGCTTTGCATCTGCGACGGGGATTTACTACGAGTTGAACACCATTCATTCATGGTATTTCAGTTCACATTTGCAGATTCCTGGGAATAAAAAAGGTAATATCAAATTCAATACCATAATGAAGGTGGGATTTGTTGTTATTGGTTCCTTCATATTGCTTTTTGGGATATGCTTGATCTTTCTTTTTCTGAAGAAGAAGAAGAAGAGGAGAGAAAAAAATGAAGTATTTGCAGTTAGGTCCATGGACAAGGAGTTCGAAAGGGTTACAGGAGCCAAGAAAAGAACATTTGCTGAACTGCTTGAAGCCACTAATAACTTCGCAAAGCGACAGAAAATAGGAGAAGGAGGATTTGGTGCAGTTTATAGAGGATTTTTGAAGGATTTGGACTCTGAGGTAGCAATTAAGAGGATATCAACGATATCTAGCCAAGGCATAAAAGAGTATGCTTCTGAGGTAAGGATCACTAGCCAATTGAGGCATAAGAACTTGGTGCAACTAATTGGTTGGTGTCATGAAAAGAAGGAATTACTCCTTGTTTATGAGTTCATGTTGAATGGAAGCTTAGATTCCCATCTTTTCAACGGAGAAAGGCTGTTAGAATGGAGATTAAGGTATGATATTGCCCAAGGACTAGCCTCTTCGTTGCAATACTTGCATTTCGAATGCAAATCATGTGTGTTACATAGGGATATAAAGGCAAGCAATGTATTGTTGGATTCAAATTTCAATGCTAAACTTGGAGATTTCGGGTTGGCTAGGATTGTGTCCCATGAGAAAGCACCGCAAAGCACGAAATGCGGGGGGACGCTAGGGTATATGGCTCCAGAGTATGTTTCATCGGGCACGGCTAGCCAAGAAACAGATGTTTACAGTTTTGGGATCGTTGCTCTGGAGATTGCTTGTGGAAGAAGGCCTATATTGGCAAATGCAAATAGGAATGAAATAAACATAGTGGAGTGGCTTTGGGGGTTGTATGCGAAAGGGAAGCACATTGAAGCAGCTGATCCACGACTAGAGGGAAAGTTCAACCAGCAACAAATGGAACGGTTGATGATTGTGGGGTTAAGCTGCGCTCACCCTGATTTCAATTCTCGACCATCAATCAAACAAGTGATTAGAATGCTAAATTTCGAGGTTTCACCGCCAATCCTCCCATTTCAAATGCCGCGGATTGCAAATGATTTTACGGGTTCGAGTAAGGGAACCAAACGTTCATTTATGCCATCCCATGCTACCACTTCTACTTTTGAGGAGAATATTCTGGACTTAAAACAGAATTTCAAGTAACCATACTCGGAAACCCTCTATCGGTATAATCATCATCATCAACATATGTAGCTGCTTCTTCTAAGTTGGTTCTCTAAATGTGCATGTTCCATGTTTGTGTATGATTTTCAGTGGTTCTCTTTGCCTCTCCATAAACTGTAAACTTGTAAGCTTTTTTAACTGTGTACTGTCCGGAGGCACTATATTTTAACACCATTCTATCCCTTCCCCTAAAAATAGACAAGGTTTTGTTAGTAATACTTTTAATTCTTCTCACGTGAGAATAAGCCCACTAACTTGAATACTAATACCCCCTCCTATGTTCGTTGAGTTATTTTTGTTGGAACTAGTCTTCCTGTTGGAAAACATAAAAAGGATGGGCGGCCTTGATTGGTGAAAAATAAGAAATCATCATTTATCTAGTACTTGCATCAATTTTGATCCACTTTCACTAGAAGTTGTTAATCCTACACTACTCACAAAGGATTGTACTTTTTTTTATAAAAGTGTCGTATCTCGTTTAAAGGTGTTCGTTGGTAATTTACGTTAAGCTTAAACATAATATTAATATATTTTATATTTGTTCAAACTTAATTCGACCTAAATATAGACTTAAAATTTTATTTAAATCTACCTATATTTATAAATAATTAATCTAAATCCTTTTAAATCCGTCCATACTATTTTTTAAAGTTTTTAAATATATATTATATTTAATTTAATATTTAATAATTTTATATATTTTTCATTATTTAAAATTTTTGATAAATGAAAAGGTAGAAAGGAGTCTTAAACCAAATCTAACATTTTAAATACCTTTGTAAATTAGAATTGTTTTATTGCAGGAACAAAATTTATTAAATTTATATTTTTAATAGTTATATTATAGTATTATATATTATTATAAATTTAATTTTTATATGCTATAATTTATGCAATACATAAAAATAACATAATATAATATATTAAATATAAAAATAAATTAAGTTCAGGTTTAAATGTTTAAGTATAAATCCAATTCATATTTTTAACGGATTTAATTTTTTCAATTTTTTCAAATTTAATATTTTAAATTAAATCTTTTCAAATTTCGAACATATATTAAAATATTAACTTATAAACCATTCTACTTAAAAAGGAAAAAGACAAAAGTTTATATTCCAGTTGTCCTTAAGTTATGAATTTGTTAATGAATATTTAACGTCTAAAAAGATTCATAGTTGGTTATTTATATTTTATTTTATTTGAATGGGCTAATGTAGATACATAAATAATTACATAACAATGAGGTAAGGAAAGAGATTTACAAATATAATTATTGAACTTTGGATCTCATGTAATTCAACTTGAAACTTTCATAAATTTACTATTGAGTCGTTAATAATAATATCTTTATTGATGGATATTAAATTATCAATTATTAGATCAATGTAATAGTAATAGTTTGAAAAGTCATTTGTAGGGTTTTTTACCCCATTAACATTATCTGAAATGGTATCTCGATCAGATTATTTATCAAAATGGGGTTTTTGGAACAGGGGCCATGGGTGGTGCATGACAAGGCGGTGACAACATCCAAAATTTCCCACAATCATGAGGCCATTATTAGGTTTTTAAAAAATATATTTTATTGCTGGAAGGTAAGCATACGATAGCACCGGTATGAGGGGTGAGGATATGTGGCAGCAGTGTCTAGCGGTGTAACACCTCAAACCCGGCCTAGATATTATGGTCGAATCTAGGAGTGTTACAAAGAAGGGTTTTTGGCATCTAACCTTATCATATTAATCTCGTATAGTTTATTGCTAAAAAAGAGTCCATATTTTATAAAACATATTTCTTATCATATTCATTACTAAAACTACCGATAGTTTGTTATTTCAAAAAAAACATAGGTTGTAGCGGAAATCTTAAAAGTCGTTATATTTTGAAAACCAAGTTTGTATTTTTCAAAACGTTTATTTGCATGAAACTGTTATTTATGAAAAATCATTTGTTGTGCGTTGTAGAATCAAAATCAAAACCAAAACCAACAACAAAACCCAAAGAAATCCAAAAGTTCGGAGAGTCCCAAAATTACAAAACTCTCAAGAAAAACAAAAAATTTAAATAAAATCGATAATTAAAAACAGCCCATGAACTAGTGGTCACCACTGAGCTTCCGTTGCACCGACCCGCCTATACTTGAGGACTACTTGAACAGATCAGACAAACAGACGTGAGTTTTCAAAAACTCAGTTTGTAACTTAACAGAGACATTCGTACACATAAACTTAGATTTCTCATGTAACAAATAAGATACGGACGTAAATCCTTAGCAGAATCAGATAATAACAGTCATACAAATATGGAAATTCTTACCCCCATCCTCTACACACCAACTTTGACCATCCCAACACACCACGTGGGGTATAAAACACCCACCCATCTCTACATACCTTATAGTGTCTATACGAAACTTATCAGAATAGTTTGCAGCCAAGCTGCCAGTATATCGGCGAAATGTTGCCTCACAGAATATTTTGTCCACATACATAAATCTCACCCCATATACAGATATAGATAACAAATAAATATATATAACAGAATTAACATTTTCTGCATGGTCATATACATAGATCATATATATTTATACAAAATAGTCAAATCATACATATCAGTTTTCTTAATACTAAAAACAGTCTATCAGAATAGCAGGTCTCATACATTAAGGTTTGGTTTGCCCTTACTGACCCTACGGAAAGCCCACAATCGATCAGAATGATGTGTGCGACCTTAGGGAAAATTTTAGAATTTTGGCCCACATGCCTGTGTGGGCCCACATGCCCATATTGGCCTTGCCCTATGGCCCACACGCCCAAATCGACATAGGTCGTGTGACCTACACAGCCACACATTTTCCCATCACACAGTCGTGTGTCTAAAAGGCCGTGCACACGTCCGTGTGGCACAGGCCACTTTTTCGGCTTTCGCCGCACCTCATTTTCTCAAGTTTTCGTTACACACTTGATTCGTTTTTGATGTGAAAGTGATCCTAAGACCACTAAAACCTAAAAATAGTAACCAAAATGCTACTTAGCAATAAATTTATAAACTCAACCAAGAATTTGATTCTGATTAAAATCTCTCAAAATTGAATTACGAGCAACACACTTACAACCAACGAGCTGAACATACAACACTCAAATCGATAGAGGAGCACCAGCCACTTCTTGCCTTTCCCTTAAACGAGAAGTAACGAATACAATCAATGGATTATGTTAAACATAACTAAAATCCCCTACAACACAATACTGAAAAGAACTACTCAATAGCTTACCTATTTGGAATGAATCAAAGAATCCCTAAAAAGCACAACGATGACAACATGAATGGTGATCAAAATTGAAGAAGAAAGCAACAGAAAAAAAAATTTGCAAGGAAAAGAAAGGGATAGAAAAATGTCAGAAAAAGTAAACTTTAGGAAAGAAGAAATAAAGAGAAAAAAAAGTCAAAATGTGGAGAAAGATTTTGGGGAAAAAAATAAAATTAAAAATAAATTTTAAAAAAATAATAAACCACTAAATTTCCTAACTCCCCACTAACCAACATTATTCCACAGAATCCTACCCACTAACCAAATCTAACTACCTCAGAATTTCAACTCCACTGAACTTTTACCACACAACTGAAGCAAAAATTATCGTCCACACTTGCACGTGGTTTTGAACACGAGACTTTAAGCAAGCTAACACATTACCACTCAAACCAGAAGGCTTATTCTGTTATTATTTGACTAGCAATAGAAAATAAGCCAAACCGCCAAGGATAAGGCTAAGATAAAAAATAACAGAATTTTCCAAAAAGTGGGACTTGAACCCAAAACCTCAAACACACAATCAGAACACTTAGCCACTAAAGCAGATACTCAGTTATGATAGAATTCACAAAAACAAAGTTAAATTAGTTAGGGCCTTACAACTCTACCCCCTTAAAAGAAATTTTAGCATCAAAATTTTACTAATCCGAACAGTTGAGGATACTACTGACGCATTGAGTCCTCAGGTTCCCACATGGTTTCATCAGTGCCATGATTTTACCAGAGAACCTTAACTAATGGAATAGACTTCTTCCTCAGAATATTTACATCTCGGTCTAAAATCTGAACTGGCTCCTCCTCAAATGTCAAATCTGGTCTAACTTCAATCTCCTCAACAAAAACAACGTGAGATAGGTCTGACTAATACCGCTTCAACATAGAGACGTGAAACACATCATATGTACGGTCTAACTCCAGAGGTAGCTCTAACTGATAAGTGGCCGGTTCCACATGCTTTAGAATCTGATATGGCCCAATAAACCTAGGGCTTAACTTGCCCTTACATCCGAACAGTAGAACTTTTTTCCACGGAGACACCTTAAGGAACATGTAATCCCCCACAGAGTACTCAATTTCCCTCATTTTTAGATTTGCATAGGACTTCTTTCTATCATAAGCTGCCTTAAAATGATCCCAAATCAATCTAACTTTGTCTTCAGTCTTGAAAACCAATTCAAGACCCAAAACCCGTTGTTCACTTAACTTAGCCTAACACAGCGGAGTACGACACTTACGACTATACAGAGCTTTGTAAAGTGCCTTCTGAATGCTAGATTGAAAACTATTATTGTAGGCGAACTCAGCTAAAGGCAGAAAATCCTCTCAACTCCCTTAGAAATCAATTACACAACTCCGAAGCATATCCTCTAGTATCTGAATCACCCTCTCAGATTGACCATCGGTTTGAAGATACAACGCAGTACTGCAGTCCAATCTCGAAACCAAAGTCTCATGAAGCTTTTTTCAAAACTGAGAAGTGAAGTGAGGATCCTTATCAGAAGTTATCAAAATAGGAACCCTGTAAAGTCTCACAATCTAAGAAATGTAAAGCTTACCCAACTTCTGTAGTGAATAATCTGTCTAAATCGGAATGAAATGGGCGGACTTGGTCAACTGATTCATGATGACCTAAAATGAATCTTTCTTAGTAGGTGTTAAAGGTAACCCACTAACAAAGTCTATAGTCACAAGTTTCCATTTCCATAAGGGAATCTTAACTGGTTGAAGCAAACTCGAAGGCAACTGGTGCTCAGCCTTAACTTATTTCCACCGGAATGCATAGCATAAAGGCTATTATGCTCTTTCCTCAGAATAGACTATCTCAAATCGGATTTGTTCGATGCACAAACCCGTTATCGGAAACAAAGAACCCCATCACTATTCAACTCAAAGTCAGATGCACTACCACTCTTTACTTGACTAAAACATAGAATCAAATAACCATCCCTCAACTCTTATCCCGAATCTAAACAATCCAAGTCAGTTTAACTTGCAACTCGGCTAGCAGACTCTCATTATCAAACAAACTGAGATAAGTAAACATTATCTTCAGATCAGACATTACTCTACAACTAAGAGTATCGACCACTACATTGGCCTTACTGGGATGATATTCTATTGTGTAGTCGTAATTCTTGAGTAGCTCAATCTATCTACACTGCCTAAGGTTCAACTCCTTTTGAGTAACGAGGTACTTCAGGCTCTTGCGATTGGTGTAGATGATACACCTCTCACCATACAGATAGTGCATCCAAATCTTTAAAGAAAAAAACCACGGCAATCAACTCGAGATCATGCGTCGGATAATTCCTCTTGTGTAACTTAAACTGTCATGACGCATAAGCCACAACCTCACCATTTTACATCAGAACACATCCCAACCCAACATGCAACGCATCACTATAAACTAAAAACTCCTTATCGGATTCAGGCTGTATTAGAATAGAAGTTTGAGTCAGAACAAACATGAGCTTCTCAAAGCTTGATTGTTGCACATCAATCTAGAAAAAAGGAACATTCTTATATAGAAGCTTAGTTAGAGGAGCTGCAATCAACGAGAACCCCTCAACAAACCTCCGATAATAACCCGCAAGACCTAGAAAACTGTGGATCTCAAAAACATTCTTAGCTGTTTCCAATCAAGTACAGCCTCAATCTTTCTAGGATCAACTCGGATCCCCTCAGCAGAAACCATGTGCTTCAGAAACGTTACTTTTCTTAACCATAATTCACACTTGCTCAACGTAGCGTATAGTTGTTTCTCTCAGAGTATCTGAAGAACTACTCTAAGATGTTCATCATGTTCATTCTTGGTCTTAGAGTACACCTGAATATCATCAATGAAAACTATGATGAACTGATCCAAATATGATTGAAAAACCCATTTCATCATATCCATGAATACAGTCGGAGCATTTGTAAAATCAAAAGGCATGACTAGGAACTCATAGTGCCCATAACGAGCCCTAAAAGCCGTCTTAAAAATATTAGCTTCCTTAACCATAAGCTGATGATACCCGGAACGGAGATCTATCTTCGAGAATACTGAAGCCCCATAAAACTGATCAAACAGATCATCGATCCTCGAAAGTGGGCACTTATTCTTCACAGTTAACTTATTCAACTGTCAGTAACTAATGCACAACCTCATGGTGCCATCCTTTTTATTTACAAATAGCATCGGTGCCCCTACGGAGACACACTAGGACGAATGAACCCACGATCCAGAAGCTCTAGAACCTGAGCCTTAAGTTCTATAAACTCTTTTGGTGTCATTTGATAAGGAACGATGAACACCAAAACTATAACTGGTAGAAGCTCAATGCTGAACTCAACTTCCCGATTCGGAGGTAAACCCAGTAACTCATCGGAAAAAATATCCAAAAATTCCCTCATTGTTCTGATGTTCTCAAGAGAAGAGTCCCTAGAAGCTGAAACATTTATGTAAGCCACATATGCTTCGCACCTTTTCGAACAAGTTTTTTAGCTACTAGAGAAAAGATTACATTAGATGAGTAATCTTGATGCTCAGTAATCACAACAACCTCCACATCATCCTCGGTTCTCAAAACTACCCTCTTAGTCGTGCAATCCAAACTAACTCGGTACTCTACTAGTCGCTCCATACTCAGAATCAAATCAAACTCTCCAAATGGTAGCTCCATCAGATTTTCAAGAAACACAACCCCTTGTACTTCTAGTGGTACATTTCTATACAGTCTGTTTACCCAAACCGACTGACCCAGCGGACTCAATACAGAAATCTCACCCGAAGTACTCTCAATAGTAATTCCCAAGTTATCAGAGATAGAGTTAGCTATGTAGGAATGTGCTGATCTTATATCTATCAATGCAATATAAGGGATATCATAAATAAGAAATGTACCCGTAATTACATCAGGGGCGTCTCTGTCTTCATGACGTCGAGCAACATACACCAACGCAGACTGATTAGCACCTCAGCCTAGTGTTCTCTGTCCTCTACCCAAGCCATTACTACACCAACGCAGACTGTTGTACTGCCCTCTAAGGCTGAACAAAACTTAGAATCAAAGCTTGCATCTGATTTGAATGCTATGGGCACTCTCTAATATGATGATCCATCGACCTACAATACAAACATGCCCTTATCAAAATTAGAGGGCTCTGAATCCCTCTTATTCTTGCCCCTCTCTTAGCCCTTGTTCTTGCGTTCAACGCGTTTAACCTTTTCGGCAATCTTTACCTTGTCCACTAGAACGACGAACTCTCGTTCCCTCTACGGAGTTATCAAAACCCTGAGACTGTCCCTCAGACCATCCTTAAAATGAACACACTTTTCGTACTCAGATGCCACCATTCCTTGAGCGTAGCAGCTCAGTCTCAGAAAGTCGGTCTCATACTCGGCCACAATCCTATCTCTTTGCGTGAGATTCATGAACTCAAACCTACGAGCATCTAAAAAGCTCATACCAACATACTTCACCTAGAAGATAGTCTTAAAATAATCCCAATTAAGATGATCCAGTTGAGTACCCTCCTTAACCGATAACCACTATTGCTATGCCAAGTCGCGAAGTAAAGAAATCGTTCCCTTCAGTTTCTGCTTAGGAGTGTAATCAATATAATTCATTATTCTCTTGGTGGCCTCCAACCAGTATTTGGCCACAGTAAGGGCGACTCTAGTGACGCCTCAGAAAAACTCAGCACTATCGAACCGGAGTCGTTCAGTTATCGACCTACGGTCCCAGATTCAGAATGGGGTGCAGCGACCATCTCCAAAGCTCTCAGCATGGCTTGGGGTAGTACCTCGTCCCCAGTCGAGCGGCTTTGAGACTCGGTCTCAATAGTAGGTGTAGTCGGAGTCTCGCTCGCATCCAAATTTGGCGTACTGCCAAGTAAGGAAGGCTTAGCTTGTGTCACCCTACAGCGCCCCCCGCGCCCACAAGTACCACAACCACGCATTTCACGAGCGCTTATCATTTTCAAATTTTAATCTATATTACAAAATTTTATGCATCAGTTTCAATGTTTATTAGCCAGTATATTATGCTTCAAGTATTTATCAGAAGTTTCAAAAATTTTCTAGAAGTTTTTGTCTCTAGCTAACTCGATACAGTTTCAGACAATTCTAACTACAGTGTTTATAAGTTTAGAAGTACTTACAGGATCAGCGCCAGATACTCGGTACCACATACATACTAAAAAAGAAACAAATTTGTTTGAAAAACAGTTCTTTTACAAAAAAAAAAATTAAAAATTTTGAAACTAAAATTTTACAGCTCTAGTTTGGTAACCTGGATCTGATACCACTAAATGTAACACTCTAAACCCAGCCTAAACGTTATGGAAGAATTTGAGAGTGTTAGGAAGAAGGGTTTTCGCATATAACCTTATCGTGTTAAAATCTCGTATAATTTATTGCTAAAAAGAGTCTATATTTTATAAAACGTATTTCTTGTAATATTCTTTACTGAAACCGTTGATAGTTTGTTCTTTCAGAAAAACATAGGTTCTAAAAAAAATCTTAAAATTTGTTATATTTTGAAAACCAAATTCGTATTTTCTAAAACGTTTATTTACGTGAAACCATTATCTTCACAAAATCATTTTTTGTGTATTGCAGAATCATAATCAAAACCAAAACCAACAGCAAAACCCAAAGAAATTCAAAAGTCCGAGAGTCTTAAAATTACAAAACTCTCAAGAAAAACCAAAAATTTAAATAAAACTGTTAATGAAATACAGTCCGCGAACTAGTGGTCACCACTGAGCCTCCGTTGCACCATCCCGTTTATGCCTAAGGATTACCTGAACAAAACCAGATAAACAAACATGAGTTTTCAAAAACTCAGTGTGTAACTTAACAGAGACATTCATACACATAAACTCATATTTCTCATGTAATAGATAAGATATGAACATAAGTCCTTAGCAGAATCAGATAATAACAGTAATACAAATATGTAAATTCCTACCCCCATCCTTTACACACCAACTCCGACCATCCCAACACACCACATGGGGTATAAAACACCCACCTATCCCTACACACCTCATAGTGTCTATACGACACTTATCAGAATAGTATGCAGCCAAGCTGCTAGTATATCGGCTAAATGTCGTCTCACAGAATATTTCTTCCACATATTCAAATCCCACCCCATATACAGATACAGATAACTGATAAATACATATAACAGAATTAACATGTCTCGCATACTCATATACAAATACCATACATATTTATACAAAACAGTCAAATCATACATATCAGTTTTCTTAATACTCAAAACAGTCTATCAGAATAGCAAATCTCATGCATTAAGGTTTGATTTGCCTTACGAACACTAGAAAGCCCACAGTTGATCGGAACAATGAGTGCGACCCTAGGGAAAATTTTAGAACTTTGGCCTACATGCTTGTGTGGCTTACACGGCCTATCCCACGGTCCATACACCCGTGTGGTATGCCCATGTTGGCCTACATGCCCAAATCGACCTAGGCCGTATGACCCATATGGCCATACACTTTATTGTCACATGATCGTATGTCGTACACAGCCTACCACACGGCTGGGCATACATTCGTATGGCGTTGACTGACCACTTTTTCAGCTTTCGCCGCACCTCATTTTCTTGCATTTTATTTACACATATTGTTCTTATGTGAAAGCGATCCCGAGACCACCGAAACCTAAAAATAGTAACCCAAACACTACTTAGTAATAAATTTATGAACTCAACCCAAGAATTTGATTCTGATTAAAACCTCTCAAAATTGAATTACGCAACACACTTACCACCAACGAGCCGAGCACACAACACTCAAATCGATGGAGGGGCACCGGTCACTTCTTGCCTTTCCCCAAAATGAGAAGTAACAAACACAATCAATAGATTCTATTAAACATAATTAAAATCCCCTACAACACAATACTGAAAAGAACTGCTCAATAGCTTACCTATTCAAAACGAATCAAATAATCCCAAAAAACACAACGACAACAACTCGAATGGTGATCGGAATTGAAGAGGGAAGCAACAGAAAAAAAATTTTGCAGGGAAAGGAAAGGGAGAGAAAAACATTAGAAAAAGCAAACTTTGGGAAAAAAGAAAGAAAGAGAAAAAAAAAGTCAAAATGTGGAGAGGGACTTTAGGGAAAAGAAAAATAAATTTAAAAAATTAAAAAATAATAATAAACCACTAAATTCTGCAACTACCTACTAACCCACTAACCAACACTATCCCACAGAATCCTACCCACTAACCGCATTCAACTACCTCAGGATTTCAACTACACCGAACTTCTACCAAACAACCGAAGCAAAAATTATCATCCATACTAACACATGGTTTCAAACATAAGACCTTGAGCAAGCTAATACCTTACCACTCGAACCAGCAGGATCATTCTAATATGATTTGACTAGCGATAAAATATAAGCCAAACGCCAAGGTTAATGCTAGGATAAAAAATAACAGAATTTTCCAAAGTGTGAGACTTGAACCTAAGACCTCAAACACACAATCAGAACACTTAGCCACTGAAGCAGATACTCAATTATGATAGAATTCACAGAAACAAAGTTAAATTAGTCAGGCCATTACAAGCGACATCAGTGTGGAGGACTACTGTCAAGCGACACCGGGCCCTTTTTTAAATAATATATTCTTGAACGGTTTAGCAATTAACTGATTAGAATAAAGGAGAAAGAAATTTTTTAAGAGAGGAGATAACAAAGAAGAATTCGTAAGGTTAGTACAATATTAATTTTATTTTCTTGTATTTTTTACAGTTAAATCTTGTTTTTCAAATATATATTGAAAATTTTAATTGTTTTTACAAATTTAGTATTGAAGATGGATAATCAATACTTGTATGTGTTTATTTTGATGGATTAATTTTAACAACAAGAGTTGGTTGTATATTTGAATGTCACCAACAAATAGCAATGAGATTTAATAGAAATGTATCAGTTGAATAAATGAAGGAAATGATTAGTGTAATTAGACATTGTGGTAGGAGGATAGCGAAACTATTCTACAAATTTCCAATTTCGTCAAATCCCAAACGTGGAGACAATGGTCACACTTTATTGTCAGACTGGGAGTGGCCACACTGAACTGATTTAGTTATTTGCTAACTTAACCGATGTTGTAAAAAATTAATTTTTGGATTAATGAGAATATAAAATCATTTCAAAAATAACGAAATGACCTAGTGGTTAATTGATAAATGAAAAAGCATGGAAATTAGATTAAGGTTCCAAGTTTGAATCCCTTCCCTTGCAAAATGATTAAATTTTGCAAAAATCCCTTCTTTTTTTTTCAACTGTGTGCCGCCCATGCCTAATTAAACCTAGGTATAAATATATTTTTAACAAATTTGATCAGTCTTTAATCCTATTATCTCCACCCTAGTTGTCTCTCCCTTCTTCTCTCTTCTTTCTTTACAATTTTTTCTTTCTTTCTCCCTTATTGCCGCTACCCAAACCCCTTGAATCACCATATCTTTTTCTTTTATTTTGCCACAAGATCTTGCATCATCCTCCCCTCAATCTTGCTTCCATTTTTCCCTTAATTTTCCAGCCCCAAATTTTAAATTTTGTACCTCCAAGAACGATTCCTATTGTTGCCAAGAAGAGCCATTGTCGGGCACCTAACTTATGTAAGCTCTTCTTTTCTTTCAATTTCTTGATGGATCTTGTAAGTTGAGTAACCAAATTTCTAGATCTATAATTAGGGTGATTTTTAAATATTTAAATATTATTTTTCCAACATTCGAAGTGATTTTAAATGTCGTCTTAAATCAGCCTCAAATTGGCCACCATTGGTGGTGGTGTACGCGTCTAAAGGCTAAAAAGAGGGCTATTGTTTCTTTAATTTTTTTCCCAATTTTTCCCAAAATATCTTGGGTTCTTTAACCCTTCCTAATCAGCCTTAAATCATGTTTAATTTAGGAAAAATCAATCTTGATCAATTAACGACTCAGCTCTGACAATTTGATAAGCGTAACTGTGGTTGGCTATGGGCTCATGTGTAGTTTGGTTTAGATGTTGGGTATAATGTTAGTTGATTGAATTAAAGATTTTAATCTTGGAATATCTACTAATTTTTCAGTTTTTAAATGTGTCAGGTGCCGACTTAAATGCCCCAAATCAACAGTGAAGTTGTTAGACGTTCGCATGTACGATTCGCATCAAACTGATGTAAGAAACCTAACTAGTTTGGGATCTGAAAAATTGTTATAATTGTAATGGTTGGATTGAACTCATAAAAGGGTGTTTGGGGGTTTTTTAAGTTGTGTATTAATTAATTTTAACGATTATTTTTAATTTAGGATAGTTTTAAAGACTTAAAGAGAAACAGCGAAATTCGCAAGTGAAACAGCCTAATTTTCAGTGGTGTCGGAATAGTGATTCAAGGTCACTAAATCCGAAAAATGAGTAGGAAATATTATTAATTTAGTGAGTATAAGTTAAATGTGAAGTTAGGAAAAATTTTGAAAAAGTGAATAGTGTACTAAAAATAACTATTAAAAAAATAGAATCGAAAACGAGGTATTGAGACCTCGAGAATTTTAAATCGATCCATAAATATTTTTATAAATATTTATGGAGTGTTAATATGTTTGTATTAAAGTTTCGTCAAGAAATTTTAAAGTTCTGATAGTTAATTGAACAAAAAGGACTAAATTGTATCAAATGCATAATTGTGGGAAATGATTAAATAGCTTAAATGATAAAAGAAAGAGGGTTTAAAAGGAAAATAGACCCAAGGTCTATTTGGGCTGGATGGCAAGGGCATGAAATCAGAAAGAAAATAAGGAGAATTAAGGGCAAAATTGGAAAATTGTAAAATTTACTTAATAAAGCTAGGACTAAAGTGGAATTATCTAGATTTCTCTTTATTTTTCTGCATTCTCATTAGCAAAAACGCCATGGAAGAGTTCCCTTAAGCTGGTTTTTCATATTTTTACTTCAAGTAAGTTCAATTCTTGATTATTTCTTGAATTTTTTGTGTTTTTTTTACTTTTATAACTAGGTCCACTTGCTGAATTCATTAGTTTTTGATTCTATGAAAGAAATTGAAAGTTGATATGAATATGTGCTGGAAGTATATGATGATTTGGCATGGAATTAGAGCTTTAAATTGTTTATATGCTGATTTTATTGAAAGAATTGAATAGAAAGTGAATGTTTGGGACCTAATTGTAAAAGAGTTTGAAGTTAGAGTTTTATGTAGAAATTTTGAATTTCAATAGTTATGAAATAACTTATAATGTCTAGGAAAGTTATTAATTGAGAAAATTATCTTAATTTAGGGGTTAATTGAGCAAGGATTGAATTGTATGAATTGTGAAATTTGGGGCAAAATGGAAATCAACATTTTGCACTAAAACTGTTTTAGACAGCAGCAGTAGTCTAACTTTGAAAAATCACCAGAAATTGTAGAAATGGAATTAAAGGATGAATAAAATATGAAATTAAAGCTTATTAAGTCTAGTTTCTTATAGAAGAAATGATGTAAGCAATGGAATTTTGAATAATGAGATATGTTAAATTTTGTGAGACAAGGTCAGAATGATTTCGAGTTTCCCTGTTCTGAATTTGTAAAATCATAAAAAATTGGATAAAAATAATTATGGTCTTAAATTTATATGTTTAGAATCCTGAATGAGTCTATTTTCAAGAAAAACAAATGAGGACATCATTTGAATCCTGTATGAGGAGATAATTAATTTTTAGTGAAGAAGGGTGAGAACTGTCAGACAGCAGAACATGGGAGACTTCAATGAATAAATTGTATTAATTGGCCAAACCAAAAATTATGAAATTTTTATGGTAAGAATACATATGAGTCTAGTTTCTGGGAAAATTTATGGATCTTAATTTTGAGTTTTTTTAGCTCAAGATAAAAATAATTTAGTGACAATGACACAAATGGACAGCTTGAATATTCACATAAGTAAATAGTGAAAATTATGGACAATGTTACTTACAAGTGTGTTATTTATACTAAGGATGTCGATGGAGAGGAGGAGGAGGAAAAGTATATATATATATATATATATGAATGACTTGAGTATAAATTGATCACATGCCCGATTATAATCGATAAATGTTGAATAAGAAATGATATAATGTTTTATTTGGAATATTTATTATGAAATTATGATTATCGTTATAATACAAAAATCGTACTTGTGAGTTTGTATAGCTAAATTTTAGTGACCAATTGTTAATTTTATGAATTTCATGATGTGCTATTTCATATGAATTGATGATAAAATCATGAATAATGTAAAAGCATTAAAAATGAATAAACAATCAAATTGAGCACTTTCAGTGACAAGATGAATTGATGGAAAAGACAATCGTTGATTCATGGAAAAGTGAGAAATGTAGGTATGGTATAACCATATCGAGTTGTGAAATGTAAGTATGGCGTCGTCCATACTGAGCTATGATACGTAGGTATGGTATTAACCATACCGAGTTGTGAAACGTAGGTATGGTATTAACCATACCGAGTTGTGAAAGGTAGGTATGGTATTAACCATACCGAGATGTGAAACGTAGGTATGGTAATCCATACCGAGTTGTGAAATGTAGGTATGGTATCATCCATACCGAGTTGAGAAATGTAGGTATGGTATTATCCATACTGAGTTAAGAAATGTAGGTATGGCATTTCCCATACTGAGTTGTGAAATGTAGGTATGGTATTTCAATGAGAAAAACCATACTGAGTTATGAATCGTAGCACTGAGTAACGACATACTCAATTTCATAAGACGTTCTCCAATTTGACAAAGTTTTGGTAATTATTATTTGAATTTATATGACAGATTTTAGTGAACATTGAAATTTAGCTCAATTATGTGATTTCATCATTCAGAGATTGTGTTTGAAAGGTTATGTTAGTAAATTTTGAGTATGTGAATCAAAGTAACAGAATTTAAACAGCTAATGAGGTTGAGCTCATTCACATGAATTTGTCATTTGAAATTGTGATTGACAGGAAGAAACAGTGAATTGCATGCTTATGAATGGTTATACATAATTATCTGAAAAACAAGAAAAATGAAGGTTATTGATATATGGAGACAGAGACATTGATATATGAATGTGGAATATGTTTGATAAATGTGTTCATTCTTAATTATGGAATTATGTACTTCATGTGTGCTATTTGCATAAAGATGATATTTCAAATACTTTGGTGAGTAAAGCTTAAATATGAAATAGTATAAAATCGAGACAAGTTGTTATGAAAATATATTTAAATTATCTGTAAGTGTTTTGTACTCTTCGGTAATGCCTCGTACTCTATTCCGGTGACGGATACGGGTAGGGTGTGTTACAGCAAGTGTGCTGCAGCAGAGCGTAAATTAAGGTGTGGGTCTTAACTCATTAACTTAAATTTTTTTGATATTATTTTTAAATGATTTAATAGTTGACTAAGCTTTCTGTTCGGGCTTGGCTAAATGGTTAAGTAATTAAAGTGTAAGTGGTCAAATCATGTATGTTTTAAGCCTTAACTATTTGGTATGTTAACAAAAATGTGAGAATGACTAAATAATTGTGTGATTGATATTTTTGTGGATGATTAGTTGATACGATGTATGTTAGTTGCATGTATAACATGATTCGGAATGAGAATGAGGCTTACGCATAATATATTTGTATGAGTGATTTTCTATGAAATATTTGAAAGATTGTTTTACATGCACTCGGAAAAAAGTTGTAAGTTATATGAGATTGTGATATGTTGAACAACACCATCTTAATGGTGAATTGAAAGTTGGATAAATGATCATATTTACTGAAAGTATTTGATAATATGAGGGTGTGTTGATCAGACCAAAGAAATGTGAAAGTATTAAATTCATGACTATGTATGAGATTGTATGACATCTTTCATGTGCATGTGCATGTGAAAGTATTGATTTAGATGAGATCTAAGATGATATCAACGACGAAGGCACAAATGACAATGGAAATGTCTGTACGTCTTTAGTCGAGAACCCAAGTCAAGGCATTGTCATACGCAATGATCCTCGGCCCACATGTCGATCATAGATCTCGATACGGTGCATGCATTCAAGTTTTTTGAGTACCCCAATATAGTACCCACTTACTGATTGGTCATAGATACCGAACGTGAAGAGTTGTTCGTGGGCCAAAAATTCGCAACCAAGGAAGACTGCGTATTTGCCATTAAGTGGTATAGCTTGAATGTGTCAGTTGATTACAAAGTTGTCGTGTCTAAACTGACAATATACATTGGGGAGTGTTGGAGGTCGGCAAAAGGGTACATTGGTGAGTACGGGCTGCATTTATCTAGAGGTCAAAAAGGTGGAAGATCCAAACAAAATTTCAGCCTTATACATGCATATTTGCACATATGATGCGAGATCATCGTAAACTTGATGCGAAAACTATCTGCAACTACATCATGCCAATTGTGGAGGACATGTACCATTCCTATATTGGTACTGATTGTCGAAATGCAAAAATGATTCCAATACCGAGTGTCATATCGAAAAGTATTTATAGCTAAACAAATGGTCATGAAGTAGTCATACAAAGATTAGGATGTGTCATACAATGAACTACAGGGGTGGATAGCCTCTAGACGAGAGTACTTGCCAGCGACTATCATTGACTTACAGACACGACCTTATTATGACCTGGACAACCAACTACAACTAGGCAGAAAAATTTTCCACTTGATGTTTTGGACATTCAATCCATGCATATAGGCATTTCGCTCATACAGGTTGATGAAACCTAGCGATACAAAAAATATACACAGATCCTACTTATTTCTGTTGCTCAAGACAACAATTGGAACCTGCTCCCAATAGCGTTTGCATTGTGGAGTCAGAGAACATGGAATCATGCGAATTTGTCTTGACGAACTTACAAATGTATGTTGTTAGAGAATATAATATTTGCATCATATTATCGTGATTAGGCATTCTAATGTTCCATAAAGATTCGTTTATTGCATCTGGCAAATTGCCTCCAACTTTCAACGAGACTATAAGATGCGGACTAGCACAAACAAGTAGTGAACATGGGTATATTTTGATTTCAACATTTTTTTAAATATTCTTAATAATTCCACAAATTAATTCAAAAAGGTAACATGTCTTTTCGAAAAACATATACAATGTACAAGCTAGAACAACACCGTTTCAGGCAAAAATCGACCAGACTTGTAGGTGATATGCACAGTGAAATAAATACCCCTTCCCATAATGGTTGGGTACCATGGAGTAGTGGCAATGGGCTCAAAGTTTTGATGATAGGTGTTGATATGGTCATATGACCACCAATTTGGTAGAGGCGTTTAACTCTATATTGAAGCGAACACGACATCTTCTAATTTCATTTGTTTTCTCAGCTATATTCTACAGGCTGACAACCTTGATGCCAAGAATGAGGTTGAAACAAGTAAAGCAGATGAAGGTCGGACACGTGTTTGTTGAAAAAGCTAGGAAGACAATAAAAGCGAACCATCAAAGAGTGAGGTTAATGAATGTAGAAATATATTTTTGACAGTTAGAAACTTTTTGAGTTACGGAGTCCATCAATTGTCGACCCGGCATCCCATTAAGGTCCTACGGACTTGATCTTTGAAATAAAAGGTGCAACTGCGAAATGTTCCAAACACTTCAATACCCTTTTATGCATGTCATTATAGTTTATGTAGTGCCTTCATCAATGTTGAATAATATATCGATGAGGTGTACACTCTGGAATGCACATTACATATTTGGGAAAATGAATTCCTTATCTTACTTGATATGTCAACGTGGAAAGTGCTTCTACCAACTTTCAAGCTTATCCTAAACAAGGGGTTACGTGAAAAGCCAAAAGGTCACTTACACATCACCAAGATTCATGGTGAAATAGACTTAAGAGAGAAAACCAACCCAAAATATTACGGTGTGTTCAAAATAGTTGGTCATAATCAAATGCCCGCATCGAACCTACCATATTGGACAATCGTCTTGATCGAGTGGAATAAGTGAAATGTTGTTATCAATTGAAATAATATTTCATTTTACGTATAAATCGTGTATACTTTTAGTTTTATTAAAATTTATTTGATTATGATGAAATTTGATATGCCTTAAACATGTTCAACCATAAAATGAAAAGATTGCACTTCAATGAATATTACATTGAAATACAGAGAAAATGTATAAAATATATATTGTACAAACTTGAAATTTTGAATTATAATTACAAAATACATGTAATAAAGATAATTTTACACGTGCTAAAATTGATGGTTTGATGGTGTTGTTCGTGGGGTAAACCGTTGTGGTGTGTGGTGT
Source organism: Gossypium arboreum (assembly GCF_025698485.1). Classification (NCBI taxonomy): domain Eukaryota; kingdom Viridiplantae; phylum Streptophyta; class Magnoliopsida; order Malvales; family Malvaceae; genus Gossypium; species Gossypium arboreum. The sequence continues at coordinate 5,934,729 of NC_069082.1, read as the reverse complement.
TAGTGTTGAGGGTGCTTGTGACAGTCATTATTATCCTCACTTGGAATATCGTTCACAGCATCCATCAACGAACCATGTGGTGTGCTAAACATACTCAAAAAATCGTATGTCTCAAAGGTTTACCTGGGAGGGATGGAGTACCGGGTGGGTAATGAGCTGGAGATATAAAACATCATTGATGGTCTCGGATCCAGATGATCATGACTGGAACTGAGAATCTTCGATTGATATGCGTAGTCTGACGAGCCCAAAAAATAATTATCTACCCCCAAATTCGGATGATAAAAACTATTATCAAACTATGTATAAGATCACTCGGTTTTTGGTGCAAGAGGCAGATGCCCTCGTTGATGATGATGGTGCCCTCATCGGTGCCAATGTGGAAAGACCAGCATCGATTGCCCATAAAATAAATAAGGTTTCTAATTCTTGATGTATTAGCGTTGGTTTTCATCCGAGGGCCACAAATCAAAAGTAAAATCCATTTGAGGTCTCTACTCCATCCGGTCGTTCCGTAATATAGGATATTGTTGATGCTCTAATGCTCAATTCTTTGTTTGTTTCTTCCTTTTGTTAATTTCGTTGACATTGTCCAAACTCTGTGGAACATCTGAAATATATTGTATGCCTCTGAACTGTTGTAGAACTTGATCCTCGTTATACCACTCAATTATTGAAAAATTCAGCACGGGTGCGTTAATGCACCACAAGTGTGAGTGGATATGAGCAGAAGGGAGAATAATAACCACAACGTTTAGGGCGAAATATGTCACCATATGAACTACACAATTAAAAACATGGTTATAGTAACACGAGTCAAATAACATAAATAAAGTAATTACATGTCATGAATATTAGAAAAAAAATTACCCTCTCGACGATGTCTATCTTAATTATTTATCGGTAAATCAGAAGCGTATAGGATCTCCCAGTACCAGAACAAGTACACCATTTATGAAAAAATTAAACTTATTAGTACAAATTTCCATAAAAAGACAAAATTCTTTATGTAATGCTTAAATTTTACCACCTATTTACAAGTGGGAAGACATGTGTTTGGTGACTAACAGATGCCAAAAATGGCATCTTGTATAGCGCCCAAGACTGCAACAATATCAGGCACCCATCTATGTCTTGCGAAACGTGCTTTGTTGCCCGACAAAGCTCACGATACAATGTTGCTATTACTGCTGAGCCCCAACTGTACGATTGGGCAACTGTCAAATCAGATAATAGGGGCAAGTACATGAAGTGAACCTTATTTTTATTTGGATCTAGCATGAGTACACCCCCTATTAGATGCATTCTATATGCTTCAGCAGTTCACATCATCTTCAGCTCAGTGGCACTACTCGATAAAGTTTTGAAATTTCCATTCAACCATGAAAATATCAAACTCGTAAATTTATCTCTACCATCACCAGGTGAGCGTCCTAGTAAGTGATAGCAAAGCGTAGTCGATTCGAACACTATACTTGTACCAATGACCGTACTATCGTCTTGGGAGCCCAAGTTACAATGCAACATCTTCCAGAGTGATGGTGTACTCCCCACACAAAAAATGAAATGTGTGGGTCTCCGGGCACCAAGGCTCAACCAAAGCGGATATCAAGTCGGCCCTCAAATCGAACATATGGATCAATGTCACTGATCCGAATTTGGATGCCTCCAAGTATGGGATAATACGTTCATCAAGTCGATAGCTCGGATCGTTGACATTGTTGGAAAAATGGGTTTGGAAAATGAAGCAGAAAATAAATTTAGGGAAAAACTAGAGTTTTAATTTTTTTTTTCCAAAATAAGATCTTGGTTGTGATAACTAAAGTAATAAACACTTAATCAAACTTTTCGATTCGTCTAGGATGAGCACTTCGACCGAATAGTCTTCTCTACTATCCTCAAGCTCACATTTGCGAAGTGTGGGCTCGTTTCAAATCAGAAAATTTTTCACAAAAATTATCAGCGGGGTAGTTTTACAATTTCTCTAAACTTTTGGGTCAAGTTGTAAGTCAAAAAAATATCTCTAGAAATTTTTTGGAGTAATCTATTCAAAAAAATTTCTCTTTACAACTTTCTCTTGAATTCAAGTGTATGAAAATAATGGCCCAAGGCTCTCTTTATATAGGGAGATCTTAGAGAGTTTAACTATGATTAAACTTAATCACTTTATTATGAAATTAATATAATATTTATCTTAGATTAAATTTAATATTGAATCTTATTAAAATAATAGAATGTTTCAAGATAAACAGTAAATTTAATTTAATATTAAGATAATCACTTTAATATTAAATTAATAAATTACTATTAAGATAAGTATTAAATTTAATTTAATATTAAACTATAATTTGAGCTCAAGCTCAAACACTCAAGACTGCCCCTGCCTAGCCCCTTTTTTTAAAGTAATATTATGTAATTTATATCACATACAAAATTAAATCTATAATAAGATACAATATTGTAATGTAAACATTGAAAAATATTAATATGCCTATATATAAAATTTCAATAATTTAAAAAATATATACAATTATTAAATATTAAATTAAAAATAATATAAATGTTTTTCAAAAAATTAAAAATAATATGGGTGAATATAAATGGGCTTGGATTAGTCATTTACAAATATATGCAAACTTGGGCAAAATATTATGCCTGTATTTCAAGCCAAACCGAACTTGAGTAAAAGTGTGTTAATATGCTTAAACTCAACCCAAACTCGGCCCAATCCATGAACACCTCTACTTTTAAGTTTCGGGACAAATTAATCAAGTTGAAACCAACAAAATGATTTTAGGAAATTTAATTGTTGTTTTATTTTATATATTTATAAATTTATATGTAATACTATAAATTTATACGCCAAGATTGAATTAACTTGTAAAATGTTTAATTTATTTATCCTATTATATTTAAAACTCTTGGTGAGTTAACGACACAAGTTAATCGACATCAATTCGTTAGAAAATTATTAAAAGATCCTTTTTTTACAAAGTAAATTATATTATGATGATGATTTTTGTCTATTTATATTTTTATATAAAATTACTAAAATTCACATATAATGAGACTTGAGTATAAGGCACTACAGTTTTAAATATTTAACTTTATCATTTTAATGAAAGTTACATTCAATTTTTTCATTAATATCATAAAAAAATTTATTATTATCATGAATGTGACAAGAGTGAAGTCGAAATTTTTTCTAGGAGCTAGAATTGAGTAATAATTTTTGTGAGAATCAAAACTAAATTTACCATTATATTAATTTATAACTTTACATTTTCTAGGACTTAATCAAAATTTTATCATTTTTAGGAGCAGAATGTAATTTTATTATATATTATATAATTTTCAAAGGCCTCTGCTAGCTCTCCTATCACCACACTTGAATCTGACATAGGGTTTGTTTAGTAGTGCTTTTGGCTGAAATTTTTATTTTTCTGAATCACTTTTGAAAATCACTTTTGAAAAGTACTTCTGAAAAAGAGAAGTTAAAATTTTTAGTTTCTCCTCTCCCAAAAGCACTTTTGATACTTAATTACTTTTCACATCTCCAATAATATAGTATTTTCCTTCTTTTGTTTTCTTGGTGCTTAATTACAAATGTGTTAAAATCATTAATTAAAACTAAAAAAATATTTTTAAAATAATACAAATGTGTTAATATCTAATTACAATTATTTAATTGCTATATTTAAATATTTAAAATATAGTTTATATATTCTAATTAAATTTTATAAATAATTAATATTTATTGCTTAAAAATATTTAAAATTTATATTTTATATATTAAAATATTAACAACAAGTTATAATAATTTTTTATATTCTTACTAAAATATAATAATATTAACTAATTTGAACATTATTTAAATGCATATTTGTTACTTGATAATAACATGTCTAAAATAGATATCTTATTTCTCAAAAGCATTTTTTGACAGCAATGCTAAACACTCAAATCTTAAACCAAATTCTTCAAAATCACTTTTTCCACAACACTTTCGAAAGCACTTTTCAAAAACATTGCTAAACTAGCCCATAATCTATTTTTTTTTCTTAAATTAACAAAATATTTATTAGTTTATAAGCCTTTTTTTACTAAAATATTATGAAAACCAAAATATTATGGGCCCAAATTATTTACTAAATAATATGTTTTGAACAATAACTTGAATAAGTTAGTGGTGTTGAAAAGTGTAATTTCGAAATCCCATTTTCGTAAATAGGAACCGTAAATATTTAATAAAAATATTCATGGAGCTATATTAGAAGTGAATCAAATTTTGGCCAGAAAATTTTGCCAAATTAGTGCTTAAATTGAGTATAAAGATTAAATCGCATAAGTGATAAAAATGTGATTTACTTATAATCTATAATTAGAACTCATGAGAGGGACTTGAATAGTAATTATACCTTTAGGTTTCATATGGTGGCCGATTCGGGGAAGTAAAAATATGTAAGTTTGATGTTATAAAACATTAATTAAAATGCTAATAAAAAATAAAAGGGAAATAAAATATTTATATTTTCTTCATGCAACCGAACCAAGGGAGAAAGGAAACCTCAACGTTCGGCTTAGGAGGTTTCCGACTTCAATCCAAAATTGGTTAGTCAATTTAGTTCATTTTCTTGTAATATTTATATTTTCGAAACACCGAAAGCTTAAGCTAGTTGACCTATATCGTATTTTTTGATATTATTAAAGTTTTTGGACGTTATCATTGTTGAATAGTTGAAGTTTTAGGGACTAAATTGATAGATTTTAAGTTTAGTACTGAAAAATGACTAAATTGTAAAGTCAAATGATGATTTCGTGTTGCACAAATTTTAAAATTGGTAGTGCAAATGAGAAATAGGAGGTCGTAGAGGGACTATAGTGAGATCATCTTGAAAATACGAGTTCTAGATTCAAAGTTGTGTTAGTACCGATTTTAGGCATTAAATTGAATAAAATGCAAAAGTTGTGTAAAATTGAGTATGAATTTGTTTGTATATTGATGATTTGATATGTTTGTATTAATCCATAGCTAAATTCGACTTGAATTTCTCAAAAAAGAAAGGAAATGATAAAGTAGTTGATGAATAGCTCAAAATTTACGTTTTGTATTTCCATAACCCGACCCTTTTCAATTGTTGCATTTACGAACTGTGTTGCATGGTAATAACATAAGGTAATTTGGAAATGATAAAACAAGCTGAATTGAATCGATTTGAATTAGTTGTTTGTGTTAAAGACTAAATTGAATAGTTTTGAAAATATGATAATTTTCATAATTATGCAATTGAATTCAAATTGTAACACCCCAAACTCGACCTAGAAGTAAACTGAGGAATTACTCAACTTGTTCAAAGCATTTGTTTTAACCAAACTCAATGCATGTTTCGAAATATAAAAGTTTAGCAAAAAATCTCATAGATGATTTGAAAAACCAAAGTTCAAACTCATTTATTTAAAACCCAGAATTCAAATTCAAAGACGCATGTTTTGAAAGTACTAACATTGGCAGATCATTTTCAGTATTAAGAAAATCATTCATTAAAAATATAAGAAAATCATTCATTAAAAATCATATATTTTATTTATAGAAAATACTTAAGTGATTACTTAATCTTGCAGTAGAAAAATTATCAAAGTTTTAATTTTGAAAATTGAAATCTAATTTGTTAACTCATGTGGTTCGTAGTTTTATGCTCGAAAATATTAAATACAGACGAATAAAGCAAAACCAAAACAAAGCCCAAAAACAAAACCAGATTTGAAAACTTAGTCCAAAATAAAAAAGTCCAGAAATCTAGATTAACTAACCAAAACATACCATTTTATGTGAAAACCAATCCGAGCTTCCGCAAGCCGTCTGGTCCTAAGTTTGAAGTTCACTTGAAACGTAATAAACAAACTAGTGAGTTAAAAGCCCAATGTGTAACCCGACCCACAAACAAAATTTTATTTAACAAGCACATATGTTATATTACGAAATATCATATATCAAATCATTATGTTATATTTCCAGAACATATTTCGGATCAAAATATCATATTTTCATAAATATATATCAGACCAGATTGTCAAGTTTTTAGAAAAACATATATCATATCAGAATAGAATGTCATGTCAGACCAGAACAAATGCAGACATAGATCTTACCCCCATCCGCTACACACAAACTCCGTCCAACCAATCATATCAGTTAGGGCTACAAGAGTCCATCCATCCAATCACATCGAGTTGTAGCGGTATGCCACTCATAATGGTGCAATTGAGCTGCCAAACATATATTGTGATTTAATCGCATAAAATGCAGTAATACTGTCTGAAAACACTTCCTTCAACATCAAAACCCACCCCAAAGCACATGCAAAATCATAATATCATATGTTCATATTACATAGTCGAATCGAATAGCTTATCAAAACATATAACAGAATACGTATAACACACATGGTTTACAAATAGTCATACTTAACTCACATACCTACTTATAACAAATAATAATGCATTATTATACTTATCAGAACTTCTTTAACATACTTCCTACCCTTACCCATATTTGTTTACTGAAACTTACGCTTTTCTAAGCCTACATAGTACCCACGGACCAAATTCCTGAGTCCCTTAACTAGCCCCTAATCGGGCCTCAAACTTGGCCAAAAGACTCACACGGCCCAAAAACTTAGCCTGTGTGGTCCACACAATCATGTGCTCCACACGGCCTAACACGCAGCCATGTGGTGCACACGGTCTACCACACAGGCTACATAATTACACATAGTTGTGTGCTCCACATGGCCTACCACACGACCATGTGGCGCTGGTAAATTTTGAAAATAGCCCTTGTTTTACAATTTTCTCGAGTTTTGAATGAGGTTTCGGGTTATTTTCACACACACCTAACAACAATTATGATACCCCATAAAAATCGCACTTTGAATCCTACCTACAACATTAAAACGGGTTGATAAACGATCAATAAAACACTAAAATCTTGAACTTTATCGCTAACAAAATTTAACACAACAGCCCCAAAACTAATCTTCTATCCCTTTACTATGAAATTAACAACCCCAAAGTTGTTCCTAGTTTTCTAGGAAAATGAGGAGTGCCGAACGATTATCTCCTAATAGTAAAAAATTAACAAAACCAACATTAATATCAAGAAATTTTCAGCAAAAACTATGCCTAATTAACCCAACTTAAAATAATTCCCATACTTACCCAATCCATCGCGAAACTATAATAGAAAACAAAGAAACACCGAATAAATGAAAGAATCACAATAGGAGAAAACAAGAAAATGGAGCTTTAAGTGGAACAAGATAGGAATTGGGAAAATACAAGCAAAAGAGGAGCAAAGAATTATCCAAAAGAAAAGAAAAACAAAACATGGAAAGAAACCGAAGAAAAGTTAAGAGAAAGTGAATAAAAGTGGGGAGCGGAAGAGAAGAGCATGAGAGTGGGAAGTAGGAGAGAAATTTTTGGGATAATTTCAAAACTACCCATATCCCACTACTAAGCACCTATCAGATCCCCTCAGAGTTCAAAACAAAAATAAGTTTCACCTTACACATACAATGATTCAAACTCAGGACCAAAGGGTAAACTAACACCTTACCACTGACCAACAAGCTCATTCTTGACATAAGTTGAATGAAAATATTATTTATGCTAGATGCTTAAGGAAAAGGGTTTAAAAAAAATAACAAAAGTTCAAAAGGAAATATTCGAACCCAAAACCTCACTCCCACAAACACAACACCTATTCACTAAACCAGATTAACTCACTTAACATAATTTCACAATCTTAACTCAAAAATCAAAATGTGACCCCTCTAGGTTTCATTAACCCAATTTCTTCTAACTCGATTTTCGGGATGTGACATGAATGGATGATTGGATGATGAAATTATGTCGTGAGATTGAGAAATTGATTATTTTAAATTGAAATAAGGTTAAATAGTAGATTTTGGATTATAGATTAAAAATGTAATTTAACTGTATAAACAAGGTATATATTTTGACATGTAGATAGTCATATTTATTTGCATTTGAACTTTCATTTGTTGATTCATGTATTACATGATTTATATTATGATTTAAATTTCGAATATAGAAATATCATTGAGTTATATTCAGCATACAATTTTGTTTCTCGTGCGCATGTTAGGTACTTTTTGATTTGATCGTCAATTTCATCATCCAGCGACAATCCTGGACTCAATAGTTGGTGATGTTTAAAATTTTGGTCATGGCATGTATCTATGATGCCTTTTAGGCATTTAATGTTTTATTTTGGGATTTTTGTGACATTTCGAGGATTATGTATATATAAATATGTGTATGATGACAATGGTCATGAAAATGGCATCTTGATTAGTAGTTTAAATTTGCTTACCTAGATGTTGTGCCAAGGAATAGGTGTATAAAGATGATTTATAAGATTATTTATGCTTGATATGATTTGGTATGCTTGATGAATAAAACATGAGATTGTTAGAATGGATAATTGATACTTGACTAGATGATAGTTGAAATGTCATTGAAGGTTTACTAGATTGGTTTGTATATGGTATTTTGGTTAGTTATAAATTATTTATTGAGGTGCCAAATGTGGCATATTGGTTAGGCATTTAGGATTATTGTTAAATGTAAAACCTCACTTAAATTAATTTTGTATATGTGAAATTTTGACATAGCTATGAATTTGCTTTAGTGGTTAAGTGTTTTAGGTGTATATGAGAGGTCTTGGGTTCAATTCTCACTTTTCGCAAAGCTTTGTTATTTTTTATCCAAGCCTTACCCTTGTTCAGTAGGCTTTTATAAAATGCTCTGTCAATTTATATAAGAATGAGCCTATTGGTTCGAGTGGTAAGGGAGTTAATGTGTTGGAGGTCTTGTGTTCGAATCCCCGCGCGAGTGTGAATGTTAATTTTTGCTCTATTGATTAATAGAGTATTGGTGCTGTTGGATTCTGAAAGGTTGGTTGTTAGTGGGTTAGTGGGAGTAATCTGAAAGATTTGGGAGTTATCTTTTTTTTAAAAAAAAATTCCCCTCTTCCAGAAAAGAAAATTGACGTCAATTTTGTTTTGCTTCCTATTGTTCCTTCATTTTTTCTTTTCTTTTGTAGCTTCCCCTTTTTTGTTTCAATCGATTGTCAAATATCTGTAATCTACTTTTCCCTCAGTTGTTGGTAAGCAGAATTCTAGTGCTTTGTAGTTTTCGATTTCCAAAATTATTGTTTGGAACCTTATTTTCTGTTTTGACGCAACAAATCGTGAAGAACGAGACTCTCCTCTTGCGGAATCATAGTCAAAGTCGTTCTGTGTTTTTAGGTAAGTTTTGAACACTCGAGTTCACTGTTTTTGATTTCTTTGTTTCGATTTAATTGAAGTTCAAGACTAATTTTTAGGGTTTATTGTGTCGATTTTAGGTGTTATGTGGCTCGGGAGTATTTTCGCATCGAAATCATTAGGTGTATTCCCAAAACGCGAAAAATAAAGTTTCGACGAAAAGCCGAGACCACTTACTATCGATGCCACACGAGCGTGTGGCTAGCCGTGTGTGTGGTCGTGTGCGAGACACGATCGTGTACTTGACAAGGCCATGGCCGTGCACAAGAAATGACCGTGTAGCAATGTGGGTGTTGTCGTGTGGGCAACACGGGCTAGGCCAAGTTAGGTGCGTGGGTTTTGGGCCAGGCCGTGTAGGCCACACGGACATGTGGGCCACACAGGCATCTGGGCCCAAAATTCTAGAATTTTCCATAGGGTCGCATGGGTCGCTCCGATCAACTATGGGCCTACCATATGGTCGGTAAGGGCTAACCAAACCTTTAAACTATGTGATCAGTTAGTATGATATTCCGCTTTGAGTATGACATTGTTACGCATGTTTAATTAGCCTGATATATGTATATATTTGATTCTGTGTATGAGCATGTGAGCATGATTATTCTGATTATGTATATCTAATTGGAGTGGGACTTCTATACGTGGAGGAAGTATTCTGTATGGCGATTATCGCCTATATTCTGGAAATTTGGCTGCACATTATCTGATATGTGTTGTAATGGCACAATATGGTGTATAGAGATGGGTGGGTGTTTTTAACTCCACATGGTGTGATGGGATGGTCGGAGTTGGTGTGTAAGGATGGGAGTAGGATTTTGCCTATCTGTTTCTATAATCTAAGTCTGAATCTGAATCTGAATTTGAATCTGAATCTGTATGTGACTGTGTATATGACTCTGTATGTAAAGCACGTCTATTTTTGTTGGGTTACACACTCAGTTTATGAAATCTCACATCTGTCTGTCTGTTCTGTTTAGGTAATCCACAGACTTAGACGGGTCAGTATGGTGGAGGCTGAACAGTGACCACTTGATCGAGAGCTATTTTTACTTAGTAAATTACTGTTTTTAGTTATAATTTCAGTTTGAGAGTTTGTAATATTTGGTACTATTCAGACTGTTGGTTTTTATTTGGGTTTTAGAGGAGTTTTTTACTCTTTTATTACTATGCATGACGAAAAACACACCTTTACAAAAATAAAGGTTTTTCTGAAAACACGAACTGGATTTCTAAATTATAAAGGTTTTAAGGCTTCCGCTAAAAATTATGTTTTGTCAAATAAATGAATTAATTATCATTTTTAAAAATGGTTATAAACGAATTTGAATTAAGAAACTTGAATGATTTGACGAGATGATGCTATTTTCAAAACCCTACTTTGTGACATCTCCGGATTTGACCATAATGTCTAGGCCGGGTTTGGGGTGTTACATTATAAGTGATGTTTTGGCATGATTTTGATGCTTTTGGTATTGATTGGGATATGGTATATTCGGCACCTTTGGAAGCTTAATTCGGGTATGTGTTTTACTCGAATTTTGATAATTTTTATGTTTTTGAGATCGTTACTTCGAGTACTAGTAAACCCATGCCTTAATTTTTGGATTTAATGAAGAATTTGAGATTTTCCATTGTTTATTATGTGATGAAATTGTTGTTTGATAATGAATAATAAATCTTTGATGTTTGATTTTCATGTTTAATTAAGTGATTTTTGATAAAAATTTGTATTAAGGACTAAATTTAGAAATTTGTAAATTGGGGGGTCAAAATGTGAAATAAATAAAAGAAATGGGTTGCTAGAGACCTAAGATAAATTCGGCCTAACATGGGTTTGATGAAATTTTGAGTAATTTGTGTTATTTTGAAAATAGGGACTAAATTGTAAAAATGTGAAATGTTAGGGGATAAAATACAAAATGCCCAGATTATGTGTCCTTAGATAAAATTTAATGAAATGTTGAATAAGTGAGTTAATTTTGATATTAATTAGATCAGCAAAAGTGGAATTCGGATTTGGATCGGGGGAAAAATCAAAGTGGTTGATTAGTCGTCTTGTTTCGATTACCGTTATCCGAGGTAAGTCTACAAGCAATAAACGTTTTAAAATTTGAATGTATATGATCTTTAGATGCTGAATTTAATTGTGTGAATTTTTATTAGTTATAGCCAAATGTATAAATGTTTATGAGATTTGGGAACAAGTTCGATTCAATTGAGATATGATGTTTGAAAAGCTTAATATGAACATTAAGAATGTAACACCCCTAACCCGTATCCGTTGCCAGAACAGGGTTTCGGAGCATTACTACCATTTGCAGATCACTTAAAAAAATTAAAATACTTACCGATTCAATGCATCATATAAAATAAATATATTATCATTCAATCAACAGTTTGACACTTGTATAAGCATCAAACAACAACATTGTTAGTATACTTGCACATATCTCATATAAATTCAACATTGATATATCTATTTTCTCGACATGTCGCACTTGAGTTTAATAATAGTCTCAACTTACATAATTTCCTTGTATCAACATATCAAAGATAATCATATATGTACATGTCATGAAACATATCATGCTCTTACCGCTTTCTTCACAAGCATATATCATTTATTTCATTATATCAATATTTTATGCTCCATCATTTCCATATATTTTATGTATATTTATTCGGTAATAGCTTATATCAAACTTAACATAAATTATATTCCATGTACTTATAATTATTTTGTTTATCCATTTTCATAATTATTTCATACAACGCTTTTGTACATATATTTCCATATGACCAGTTCTTGTAAACATTTCACACAACCATTTCATATAACCATTCGTCATCTGATACATTTTACCTGAATATCAATTGTTCAACAGATGTCATAGCGTCTCCCATCCACGGTCTTATTTATCTTTGACGTGATGCCATAGTGTCTTTCAACTATAGTCTTACTCAGTTTTTGTCATGTTTCCATGGTATCTTTCAACCATGGTCTTATTCTTTTCATGTCACGTTGCCATGGTATCTTTCAACCATGGTCTTACACATTTCATATCAGGATGCCATGGTATCTTTCAACCATGGTCTTACACATTTCATATCAGGTTGCCATGGTATCTTTCAACCATGGTCTTACACATTTCATATCAGAGAGCACACTTCCGCGAACCTCATCCTTATAGTGGGATTACCAGTCCAGGCTAAATCCCCCGTAATATAAACTCATAGACTATTGTCGGGATTACCAGTCCAGGCTAAATCCCCTGCAACGACAATTACTCTAATGAGCTTGGATCTGAATTACCAGTCCAGGCTAAATTCAGACCCTAATTCGGATTACTCGTCCGGGCTAAATCCATTTTACACATATTCTTCGGGAGGGCTATATCAAGATAGGATCACTCGTCCGGGCTAGATCCTTTTTACTGTCAATTCCTTTTCAAAGATCCATCGAAATTTCCTTTCATTCAACCGAGATTTCTTCCCCTTTTATCAAATATATCAATGTTTCATAAATTTCCATATAATGAACATTCAAATCATATTCATATCAAAAACATGCATTTCAAGCATTTAAGAATATAACTCAAGTTACATAAACTTACCTCATTGCTTGTTTGTGTTTATAATTTCATTAATCTGATATCTTTTCTTTTCCACGATCAAGTCTCATATTTGAGTCGTTCGGATCTTTATAAATAAATTTGATCTTCATTTTCATTCATTTCATATTCTAATGCATTTAATAATGCTCTAGGAAAAATTACCATTTTGCCCCTAAACTTTTAATTAATGACGATTTCATCCTTAGGGTCAAGAAAATAAAATTCTTGCAATTTAATCCTTATTTCCAGCTATTATTCTCATATATATTGATAACAATCCATGAATTCTATAAAATATCAGAATTTTTCATAATTTCAACACTTTTCAATTTAATCCCTAAAACATGTTTTCCCCCGATCTTGAACTAAATTAATAATTTCATTCAATTTTTAAATTTAAATAATAAAATAATCTATTTCATGCAATTTGGTCATTTTTTACATGTTTACAAAATTGCCCATAAAGTTTTACTTTTATTCAATTTAGTCCCTGAGCCTAAAATATGCAAATTAGCCATGCTAGATGAATATTCATACATATTTTTCCTCCTCCTCCTCTCTATTCCACATCCTTAATGTAGATAACACACTTGTAAGTAACATTATCCATAATTTTTATTATTTACTTTTATGAATATTCAAGCTGTCTATCTGCATCATAATCACTAAATTATTTATATCTGGATCTATAGAACTCCAAATTAATATCTGATAATTTTCCCTGAAACTAGACTCATATATATTCTTACCATAAAATTTTCAGAATTTTTGGTTTGGCCAATAAGTACAGTTTATTCTTTAAAGTTACCCCTGTTCTGTTGTCTGACAGTTCTGACCCTTCTTCACCAAAAATTAATTATCTCATTGTACAGAATTCGAATGATGTTGACGTTTATTTCTATTGAAAATAGACTCATTCAGAATTATAAAAGTATAAATTTAAACCCATAATTGTTTTTATCCAATTTTTGATGATTTTTCAAAGTCAGAACAGGGGAACCCGAAATCATTCTGATCTTGTCTCACAAAATTTATTATATCTCATGATTTACAATTCCATTGCTTACATAATTTCTTCTATAAGAAACTAGACTCAATAATATTTAATTTCATATTTCATTCATCCTATAGTTTGATTTATACAATATTTGGTGATTTTTCAAAGTTAAACTACTGCTGCTGTCCAAAACTGTTTTAGTACAAGATATTAATTACCATGTTATAACACCCTTATTTTCTTTTTCTACACCATTTCTCATCACTTTCTCTTATTTTCTCTTCACTAATATACCAAGAACATAGGACCTTATGTAAGAAAACTCTACTATAACATTATTTCCATGCTTTGTCAATAATAACAAACTTAAAAACATATTGAAATCTTGATATACTTACCTTGTTCTATTGATACTAATCTTTAACTTTATTTTCTCTCTCCTCCAGCTTCTATTTCTTGAATCCAACTTGATATTCTAACTCCCCATGCTCTCCTTAACATTTTTGTCTCTTGGTAGCTATGGAAATTCATTTGATTTTTGGGTGAAAATGGTGAATTTTTGGTAAAAGGACCAAATTGTAAAGAAAGCAAAACTTTCTTTCTTCCTCTCTTTCTCTCACATTAGTGCATGGGAAAATATGGATGAGAATTTCTCATCTTTCTTTCTTTATATACTAATAAAATAATAATAAAATATCTTATTAAAATATTAATAAAATAATATTTATCTAATTAAATAATTATAAAACATCAAAATATCTCTAGCATCATTATTACTTTCTAGATTTCTCTCTCTTTCAATTGACCATTTTGCCCTTCATTATCTTTTAAAATTCCATCCTTGAGTCATCATTTAATTTGGTAAAATTGTAATTTAGTCCCTCATAGTTCTTCATCTATTCAATTTGGTCCTAATTCATCCATTTTCCTTAGTTTCTAGACCACTCCACTCTTAAAATATTTACACTATTGGTCCTTCAACTTTTGCATATTTACACTTTAACCCCTCAATTTTTGAATATTTACTCTTGTGCAACAAAGCTTTTCTCACTTTTATAATTTAGTCCTTTCTTGAATTAATATATCATAATATACTTCTCAATATTGACATAACTCAAAATTTCCCTTTTTGTCACTTTATTTCCTTATTTTACTATATTAAGGATAATATCTTACTGTAAAAATTTTCAGGGTATTACAAAGAAATAATTAGGATTTCCGAAATAAAAATTATGTGTAAGACCGACTTTGTATCAGTGATATTCAGGCTTTATTGCCTAGCAGGCTTTGTGCCGGTGTATTATATCAGGCTTATTGCCTAGTAGGCTTTGTGCCGGTGTATTATATCAGGCTTATTGCCTAGCAGGCTTTGTGCTGATGTTTTAAATCAGGCTTATTGCCTAGCAGGCTTTGTGCCGGTGTATTAAATCAGGCTTATTGCCTAGCAGGCTTTGTTCCGGTGTATTAAATCAGGCTTATTACCTAGCAGGCTTTGTGCCGGTGTATTATATCAGGCTTATTGCCTAGCAGGCTTTATATGCCGATGTATTATATCAAGCTTATTGCCTAGCAGGCTCTGTGCCGATGTATTATACTAGGCTTTATGCCTAGCAAATTTTATGTGAACAACGGTAAAAGTAATCAAATGTGTTAAATGAGCTAAAGTGATCAGGTATGTGAATGTGGTTTACTTATTTGAAATGAAGGTAAATTGGCTGAAAGATATGTGATAAAAATGTTATGTAATGATATTTTCTACCGCATGAAAAATCGATTTAAAAGGCTCAGGTATGTATTCATACTAAATTATGAAATTATGGCAAGTGGAATGTTCGAATTAATGATATAAATGTTACATGTTAATGTGAATTATATGTATGCATATGTGAAAGTATACATTCGGTTTACTTATGTATTCATGACATAAATGAGAGTATATATGTATAGGAAAATCTATAATTGGCCAAATGAAAAGTATAGGTGATTTTGTAAATGAAATGTATATGTTTTCATATTTGGAAATTGTAAAATATATATTCGACCACATATTATGTATATATATGTGTTATTATGGTT
This sequence comes from Gossypium arboreum, assembly GCF_025698485.1. Lineage (NCBI taxonomy): Eukaryota > Viridiplantae > Streptophyta > Magnoliopsida > Malvales > Malvaceae > Gossypium > Gossypium arboreum. The sequence goes on along the minus strand of NC_069082.1, from coordinate 5,918,692 downwards.
TGCTTTATGAAGATATGTATATAAGAGTTTAAATATTAGGTTATATATACATTGATAATATGGCTTTGAAAGGGTATGTTATTTTGATAATAGATACATGTATATTCGATCAAGGTAAAATTTGTGCGTGGAAGTTTATGTTATATATGAAATTGTGAGCTTGAAAATAAATGTGATCATGATAGTATAAATTAGTTTGATTAAACTAAGTTGATATTAATATTGAGTTATTTATTTGCTTATGACTTACTAAGCTCTCAAGCTTACTCGTGTGTTTTCCTATGTCTTTAGAGTTTCAATGAATTGCTCGAGTTGGAAGTTGTTGGAGACGTCATCACACTATCCGGTTATCATTTTGGTAACTAATGCTTTGAGATTTGGTTATGTGGCATGTATAGGCTTGTTTTGATATATTTGGTTTTGAAGTTTGTATATTTATATATATAGCCATACGAAAAAGGCTTGATTATAATGTTAAAGTTAGTGTGTATGTGGCTATGACTTAAACTTATTTTGGAAGTATCAAATGTGGTATAATGTGTGCTGGATGATTGTATAATATGGCTTGGTGATGAGGTAAAATGATGGATATATATTTGGTTGTAAATTGGCTTTATAGGTTCGGATCCAAACGGCTAGAAATAATGTTTGTGATTATATAGATTTGATCATGATATATGTTCATGTGGGGAATTAGGTTTCATGGTACTTATATGAGGTGTGTTTGATATATGAATCAATTTGGAAACTGTTTATAAATTGTTATGTATTCGGTTATGTGATGAAATTATATATGATGATTATAATCAACTTTGTGATTTGGCAATGATAGTTTAAATCATTTAGTCAAGTGTTTAGTAAAATGTTAATGTTAAATTTGTTGTGTTGGTCTTATTATAAAGATTATTTATGTGTAAAATATATGTGTTTACTATGCCGTGGAAATAGTTTAATTTAGATTATTGTGTTAACCTAATAATTCATGATATGAATAAATATATATATATATGAATTGGCTTGATTATTAAATTTGTAAATTGATTATACTTGATTAGTAGCATGTGTTTTAAAATGGTTTATATTAATTAGGTAAAATGAGTACATGACATTGATGTTTAAAATTTTATACTTGATCATTTGGTGAGGTTGATTATACCAAATGTGTTTTGGTTTATTTGCCATGTGATATTGCATATTAAGTATAATATGCGCATGTATTGGAATAAAATAAAATGCATGATTATATTTGGTTAAACTTAGTTAAAAAAAATTTATTGTAAAGGAGTTAATATTACTATGTGCATGATTGAATTGTATGACCGTATTGAGTGGTAATTTGATCGGTAATGCCTCGTAACCCTAATCTGGCAACGAATATGGGTTAGGGGTGTTACATTTGATTGGCATCAGAGCTATGGTTTAGTCGGTTCTAGGACTACCATAGCGTATGTGAGTCTAGCTATACATGCCACATTTAACCTGCGATAGTGTGATATCTCCCGACTTTGACGAAAATTGTTTTGATGGGACAGATAAGTTTTCGAACCGAGCTAATTCGGATAGTACGGAATGTGTACTGAAATGTTTGAATGGAAATGTGTTGATTATGAGTTGACATTTTTGTTATTGATAAATGTTATAATTATATGAGCATATGAGATATGATATTTGAGTTATGATTGCTATCTGAAATGCTTTGATTGTGAATTAGTAATTTGAGTTGGCATATGAATTATGTGTTAAGAATAAAAGTGATTAAAAGTAAATGATTATTAAATGATTTGAGAATGTGAAATTAGTAATGAACTGGTTATTTGTGATAGTATGTGATGTTGACCTTTATGCGTTAGTTAAATTTGAGGCTTTACTACCCTCACCCCCCTTATCAGTGAAACGTTAAAATGAAATCTGTAAGATTTGGATTGAATAAATTTTACTAGTGTGGAATTACAAATGTCCGTGTTTAGAAGATTAATAACGTGATTAGAAAAGTAAATGAATCAGCAAATAAAAATAGTATTAAAAGTGATATTGAGTAGTTCTGAAGACTATTCAGATTATACAAACACTGTTACAGAAGAAGTTAACCCTGATTAAATTATCTATTTAGGTTTGTTATATAAGGAAAATATTAGTTAGAAGCTTTTCTGAATTAACTTCTGTTAGTAAAGGGATGATGTGAAAATTTCTGATGACAGAGTTAGACGGTTGAATAATGTTTAATTGTATTGATGGCTGAGTGCAATAGTTACAGTTGGGCAGATACTATGATTTCTTCTGGGCAATTTATGTGTACAATTATCCTCAGAAGTATATGTGACTGTTTAATTTTAGAAGGAATTTTTTTGATCGTATGAGAACATTAGCTAAACATGGCTATAGACAAAAGCATCATTGGTTTATTTGGGTTATGTACGACATTGCTATGTCTTTCTCTGAAATTTATTCTCTTATGTGGATATGAAATTGACAGTAAAACTCTGGATGATGCTAATAATCTATTTCTACTAGCTATTCTTCTGTTGAATATACGTGAAGATTATATTACTTCTGTTATTTTGGATTTTATTATTTATGAGTGACGTCGTTCTTTCTGAAACTTTCTGGGATATCATCGAAATTATTATCATTCTACATGGGTTGAAATTTTCAGAAATCTTGTGTAACTTCATACGTTGAAATTTCGCCATTCTGGTTTTCTTATGATTTTATATGATTATCTATATGAGATATCTATTTGACAAAAATGGCTATATCTGTTATAATCATAATTTCTATTCTGAAATTTGGAAAGTATTGCAGTACTATTATCAAAGTTATAAAAGTTGTGTTTCTGCATTGGTTGCTGTTCAAATCATATTTGATTTTCTTCTGGGTTCAGATACTTTATTAACAGTCGGGATATTATCTATTGTTACGGGAAGACGTCAATCTTATTATGACATTATGATTTCTATTTGATGATTGCGGCTTCTGTATAATGATATGTCTGGGTTATCCTTTTTAATGAGAAGAAAAGATTTCTTCGAAAAGACCAATTCAGTGGTTTAGTCTAATCTGAATTATTTGATTGAAAAATTAATTGGGTTATATGTGTTTGAATCTATGCATGGGACTGGAAATAAACTTTGAATGCACAAGTGTGAACTGAGAAATAATCTGGAAAAAGAATTTGTATTCTTGAAGATTTGATGCAGAATTATATCTATCAGAACAATTCTATCTGGGAATGTTGTGGTAAATTAAAGTTAGTTCGATTGCTGAAACTTTCTTGTGCATGAAGACATTATCAATAAAAGTATCAGTTCTGGTTTAGTCTAAATTAGAGAAAAAGTTTATGATCATCAATTATGTGCCAATGAACGGTTTGAAGTGTGTTCTAATAATAGAGTATATAAAGATATCTTATGATTCCATATGGTTAAAGCTACATGAAAAGAGTTATGTGACATATTTGATGATTACAAGAGTTTAAAATGTTTGATTTTGCAGAGCGAGATCCGAACTTGGCACAGCAAAGCTAGCTTGAATCATCGAAAAACTTTTGAGTCTGTGAGTAAATAATATTATCTGAGAGAAATGATTTTAGTTTCAAATGATCTGAATAAGAAACTTTGGTGTGCTTTACGAGCGATGAATACTTGATTGATCTTATCAAGGGATGATTATATGTTAGCTAGATTAGAAATTAAATTGATGCTTACTAAGTGAATTCGTGAAACTTAGAAAGGTGTTATCAAGTTATAAGTTAGAAAGGGGTTCAGCTTAAATTAATTTCCGATTTAGAATTTCAGATGTGAAAGTGATGATTGCTTGTGGCTTTGAAATATAGTGTATAAACCAAGAAGTCTGAGATTGTATAACCATTGTTCCAAAAGGCTCATAGTGTCAATTAGACTGTTTATACAGGAGTAATAAGAGGCACAATAATATGAGAAAGTGGTATTGATAATAGGTATAAAACGTAATATTTCTGACCTCGCGTTTAAATAGCTGAGATTTCAACAGGTTAAAGTTAACTACTAAGCATCTTCAGGACTACTTCAGCATGTTTTGACATCTGAATAATGGTGAAATAGAATTTTGATGAATTGTGTATCAGGACTATCTCTTATAATTGAAAAAGACAGATGTTATTTGAATCATTGTTAAGCTATCGAATAAGTCTTTCCGTACACATAGATTTCTCTTTGATAAATCAAGTGAGCTATTTGTTTGAGATCGTCGGTTTGCACATGGTGCTAGTTATCATTGTTTTAGATTGAAATCTAAAATTTATATAGTAATTCTGGGAGAAACTACGATGAGGTGTGAGTACGGGGTTGTTTTGAAAATTCTTGAAATATTTATTTATTCTTATGTTTTAAAGTTTGAAAGCAACTAAGAAAAATTGTTGCTATTTGACAAATTATCAAGTGAGTATAAAAGTGATATTGTATGAGATATTGTATGTGGTAGTTATCTAACTCCGCCGTTCAGGATCTAGCTTTGTAAATAACTGATTCATGAGATTAATATCATCAGCAAAATAAAGTAGAAAATGAAACTAATTCCGTACAGTTATAAACAATTTTGGTTTAATATGATGTATAGCGGAAGACAGATTAAAATCTTAGTCGTGAGATTTAATAGATATGAAATGGGTAGCCCTATGTAAATTTGAAACACACTATGTGGAAACAAATCTTTAATCTATTTTTTTTTGGTAAGATTTTCGGGGACGAAAATCCCTAGGGGGGAGAGTTGTAACAACTCGGTTTAGACCCTAGTAAGAACAGTGGTTTCGGGACCACGAATCTGAGTCAGAAAAATATTTTAATATTATTTTCTGTGTTTAAAGTATGTGAATTGATATGTGTGAAATTTTCGTATGAAAATTTTATCGTTGTGTGCTTGATTTAATAAAAAGGACTAAATCGCGTAAAACGTAAAAGTTGCATGCTATTAGTTAAAGGTGTCAATTGGTCTTGGCTTTTTAATATGATGGCCTTAAATGGTAAATAGCCCATTTATAAGATAGTGGATGATATTTGGTTTGGCATTTGTGTAAATATGAATTTATTTTTAATGGTAAAATGGTAATATGTTAAAAAATTTAATTAAATAAATCAAAAGCCATGTTTTTGTCTTTTATGCTATCATCTTTCTCCATAGCGAATGTGAAAAGAAAAGATGAGTTTGGAAGCTTTGAATATTCGGCACCTTTGGAAGCTTAATTCGGGTATGTGTTTTACTCGAATTTTGATAATTTTTACGTTTTTGAGATCGTTGCTTCGAGTACTAGTAGACCCATGCCTTAATTTTTGGATTTAATGAAGAATTTGAGATTTTCCATTGTTTATTATGTGATGAGATTGTTGTTTGATGATGAATAATAAATCTTTGATGTTTGATTTTCATGTTTAATTAAGTGATTTTTGATAAAAATTTGTATTAAGGACTAAATTTAGAAATTTGTAAATTGGGGGGTCAAAACGTGAAATAAATAAAAGAAATGGGTTGCTAGAGACCTAAGATAAATTCGGCCTAACATGGGTTTGATGAAATTTTGAGTAATTTGTGTTATTTTGAAATAGGGACTAAATTGTAAAAATGTGAAATGTTAGGGGATAAAATGAAAAATGCCCAAATTATGTGTCCTTAGATAAAATTTAATGAAATGTTGAATAAGTTGATATTAATTAGATTGGAAAAAGTGGAATTCGGATTTGGATCAGGGGGAAAATCAAAGTGGTCGATTAGTCGTCTCGTTTCGATTACCGTTGTCCGAGGTAAGTCTATAAGCAATAAACGTTTTAAAATTTGAATGTATATGATCTTTATATGCTGAATTTAATTGTGTGAATTTTTATTAGTTATAGCCAAATGTATAAATGTTTATGAGATTTGGGAACAAGTTCGATTCAATTGAGATATGATGTTTGAAAAGCATAATATGAACATTAAGAAATAATTAGGATTTCCGAAATATGAATTATGTGTAAGACCGACTTTGTATCAGTGATATTCGGGCTTTATTGCCTAGCAGGCTTTGTGCCGGTGTATTATATCAGGCTTATTGCCTAGCAAGCTTTGTGCCGGTGTTTTAAATCAGGCTTATTGCCTAGCAGGCTTTGTGCCGCTGTATTAAATCAGGCTTATTGCCTAGCAGGCTTTGTGCCGGTGTATTAAATCAGGCTTGTTGCCTAGCAGGCTTTGTGCCAGTGTATTATATCAGTCTTATTGCCTAGCAGGCTTTATATACCGGTGTATTATATCAGGCTTATTGCCTAGCAGGCTCTATGCCGATGTATTATACTAGGCTTTATGCCTAGCAAATTTTATGTGAACAACGGTAAAAGTAATCAAATGTGTTAAATGAGCTAATGTTTAAATAACATGCATGCAAGGTATGTGTGAAAGAGTGATTTGGTAATAAATCTGCTTGGGACAGTAGCACTAACGTGACTTTAGAAAATCACCATAAATTGTGGGAGATGAATTAGAAGCTGAATAAATTATGTAATTAAATCTTATTGAGTCTAGTTTCTAATGAAATAAACAAGAACATATTTTGAATTCTTTACAATGAGAAATTTGATTCGTAATGAAGAGTGGTCAGATTAGTCAAACAGTGAAACATGGGAAACTTTGAGAAAATTCTGGTATTGATTTGCTAAACCAAAAATTCTAAAAATTTTATGGATAGAAGATATATGAGTCTATTTTCAGGGAAAATTACTGGCACTTGATTTGGAGTTTCGTAGCTCCAGTTATAAATGATTTAGTGACTGTTGCTCAGGAAGACAACTTGCAGTGAAATTATGATTATGTGGTAAACACTGACAAAAATTTGTTAATGAGTTGCTTATTGATTTCTTATAAGCTTACTCTGATCTGTAGGTGTGGTTGGCCGAATATTGTAAGGGGTTAATACGTAGTTCATATTTGAATAGTTAGATTAACGTGTTAGTAATCCAATTATAGGCGGTTCGTGTGTGGATCTCGTCAGCATATCGTCGCAAACAGGTATGTAACTAACACCCTCTTATAGACTAGATCGGCACAAGCCGAAATGCCGAAAAGTTGGTATTTTGAGATCTTGCGAGTGTGTGAATGCTCATGAGATTAATAGTTTGATGTATATGGTGATAAGACTGCAGAGTGCGCGATTCTGTGCATTTCGATATTTTTGGGCTTAATGGGCCAAAAAACGGGATAATGGGCCAACAGGCCCAAATTGGTAAGAAAATACGGTAAGTGTTTCTGATCGTACGTAAATGGCTATGTTATGTATGAAAACCTTAAGAATAGTTAAATTACTTGAATACCCCTATGTATGCAAAATTACCATTATACCCCTAGGGTTACTTTTGACTGAAAAGCATAACGATCTGATTCTGTATGATGTATGCCATGATTATATATCTGTTGCATGGGGACTTGGGTTATACTATGGAGGAAGCGTCTGGTGGCTATGCCACATATATCTGTCCTGGTGGCTATGCTACAATTATCTGATCTAGTGGCTCTGCCACATATATCTATTCTGGTGGCTCTGCCACAATATCTATATCTGGTGACTTCATCAAAATATCTGGCAGCCTCGCTGCGATTTCTGTGGTGTGTAGCGGTTGGGTGGGTCGAGTAGTCTCCTCACATGGTGTAAGGCTGGTACGGGGTTGTTATGGATGAATATGGGTTGGGTTTCTGCATAAACATGTAATATCTGTTCTGTTATGGGCCTATGGGCTTTATTCTGAATTCTGTTCTGGGCTAAGGCTAACTTATTCTATTTCTGTGGTTTGAGCTGATGTAGGCTATGGTTGGGTTAATTTACACACCGAGTTTCCCCAAACTCACCCTTTTATTTTCATCCACGCAGTAATCCCCAACCATAGTGGGCTTGGAGTCGTGAGGGAATTGGAGTGGCCACCCGCTTTGAAAGTTTGATTTTCTTCCGTGAACTGGACATCCTTTTATTTACGTTTGAAGTTTTGTGTTTTAAATGTAATAAGGCCGCTTAATTATTTTGATGGTTTTAATATGTATTACTAAGATAGGTATTACTTATTTTAACTGTTGAAATTGGATAGCTTTAGGTAGCGTTTTCAAAAACAAAATTGATTTCAAAATAACACAACAACAAGCAAAGCTTCCATAATGAAAGTATTTTCCAAAATTAATCACTTTTCCTAAAATGACTTAATCAAATTGGTTTCAGAGAAATATCCATGACATTAAGGTGTGGCAATGGCGGTATGCATGTCTAGGATTGGATCCGAAGGAGCTTGGTACTTAAGCGGTCCGATGGACTCACCACCTCTTTTCCGGTTTCCTACCTAGTGCATGACTTCCATTCACTTTAACCTATAATGAAATTATCTTTTAAAACACTAAGTAAGTTTTTCTGGATCAACAATATAAAATATTTTGAACGCTTCGATGTGGCATGTCGGATCTGGTCATAACGTCTGGGCCAGGTTTGGGGTGTTACATTTAGTGGCATCAGAGCCCAGTTGCAACAACTCGGCTGTGGATCGGGTCCAAAAGGGTTTTCAAAACTTTATGCCAAAAAAAAAGAAGAAAAAAAGAGTGTACTTTTGGAAAAACCTGACTTTTGAAAATTTTCTGTTTAAAAGAGATAATCTCCGAACTTGTTTTTTTTTTTACACAAATGTTTGGAAAATGGATTTCAAAAAGTCTAAATCTTTTGAGTTTATCTGAAAACTGATGAAGTGGCACACTGAATCCCCGGTACCAAGGCTGTAAGTACTACTCTTTTCTGAATATTTTCTGAATTATCTGTCATCTTGAAACCCTACTAGGACACTCTAGATAGGATGATCTGAAACCATAGGAAAATCGATAAGAGATTGAAACTATAGCTAGACTTGATTCTGCGAAAACAAACTTTGAATTCTTATCGATTCATAAAACATCTGTAATAATCACGGAATACTAAGTTAATGCATAAAATTAAAAAGCAGATAATACGATATGAGTATAAGAGCTACTCGTGGAAGAGGCCGTGGACGTGGCCGAGGAAGGGCTCGAGCGGTATCTTCGTCTTCGAGACATATGCCGGCGGCAGATTCACCGGTACCATTGGCAATGGAAGTGGAGTCTCATGATTGTTGTGCCGAGGATGATGCCCTGTCACAGGCAATGCTTCGTGTTCTGGAAAGGGTTGCCGGGGCAAGTACGAGCAATGGAGTTCAGGGATCTATTTCTGAACGACTTCGGGCTAAAGGAGCGGAGATCTTTAAGGGCGTGTCTGGTATAGCCCCGAATGTGGCAGAATATTGGTTGGAGGCCACAGAACGAATTATGGATGACTTGGACTGCTCTGTGGAGCAGAAGCTGAAGGGAGCCGTATCGTTACTGCAGGACAAGGCCTATCAGTGGTGGCTCACTGCGAGAGAAGGGACCCCAGCTGATAGGGTAACTTGGGAACTGTTTAAGACGACCTTTAAAAGGAAGTATGTTGGAGCGAGTTATGTGGACTCTCGCAGGAAGGAATTCCTGAATCTGGTGCAAGAAGGTAAAACAGTTGCCGAGTACGAGGCCGAGTTTCTGAGGTTGAGCCGGTATGCCGTGGGCATAGTTGCTACGGAGTATGAGCGAAGTGTGCGCTTCGAGGATGGTCTTAGAGATGACCTCAGGGTGTTGATCGCTCCGCAAAGGGAGCGAGACTTCGCGGTCTTGGTGGAGAAGGCAAGGATCGCTGAAGAGGTTAAGCGTGATGAAAAGAAAAATCGGGAGAAGGATCAGAACCGTTTCTGGAGGGATTCAGGACCCTCGGGTGGTGCAAATAGGATTATTAAGAGAGCAAGAGTGGAGGAACCAGTTCGAGCAGTGCCGATGAATGTGGTCATACCATCAATCTGTGGAGACTGTGGTAAGGTACATTTGGGCGAGTGTAGGAAACGCTCTGGTGCTTGTTTCCGATGCGGATCTATGGAGCATAGAGTTAAGGACTGTCCTCAGAGAGCTGATCAGATTCAAGTTGCTCAACCCGTAAGAGGTGGACCACAACCACCGAGAGGACGTGGACAAGGTAGGGGCGGAAATGGAAATGGTCGAGGACGAGGGGCACCTGGTAAGGTTACTGGAAATGCTGAAGCTTAACAGCCAGCATTGGTCTATGCAGCTCACCGTCGAGAAGAGGGCGATGCACCCGACGTCATAACTAGTACGTTTTTGGTTTCTAGCATGCCGTATACTGCTTTGGTGGATGTTGGATCTACTCATTCCTATGTTGCATGTGCCATATCTGGGTCGTTAGGTGTGCACTCTGAGGAGATTGTGAGTGGGGTATCTGTACTAAGTCCTTTGGGTCACTCGGTTAGGGTAGACAAACTGTATAGGGATGTACCCTTAGAAACTCAAGGTAGGATTTTCCCGGAGATCGATGGAGTTATCGTTGGAGAGTTTGATCTCATTTTGGGAATGGACTGGCTTGTTAAGCATAAGGCGACCCTGGATTGTGCTGCTAAATGAATGGTGTTAAGGACCACAAAGGATGAGGAGGTTATGGTGATAGGTGAGCGAAGGGATTATTTATCCAATGTGGTGTCGGCTTTAAGAGCCGAAAAGTAGATTCGGAAAGGTTGTGAGGCCTATTTGGCATTTGTATGTCAGTCAAAAGAGGAGGGACTGACAGTGGATAAGCGTTCAAAACATTTTATATAATTGATCCAGAAAAACTTACTTAGTGTTTTAAAAGATAATTTCATTATAGGTTAAAGTGAATGGAAGCTATGCACCAGGTAGGAAACCGGAAAAGAGGTGGTGAGTCCATCGGACTGCTTAAGTACCAAGCTCCCTTCGGATCCAATCCTAGACATGCATACCGCCATTGCCACACCTTAACGTCATGGATATTTCTAGGAAACCAATTTGATTAAGTCATTTTTAGGAAAAGTGATTAATTTTGGAAAATACTTTCATTCGGAAGCTTTGCTTGTTGCCGTGTTATTTTGAAATCAATTGTTGTTTTTGAAAACGCTACTAAAGCTATCCAATTTCAACAGTTAAAATAAGTAATACCTATTTTAGTAATACATATTAAAACCATCAAAAATAATTAAGCACCTTATTACATTTAAAACCCAAAACTTCAAACGTAAATAAAAGGATGTCCAGTTCACGAAAGAAAATCAAACTTTCGAGCGGGTGGCCACTCAAAATTCCCTCACGACTCCAAGCCCACTATGGTTGGGGATTACTGCGTGGATGAAAATAAAAGGGTGAGTTTGGGGAAACTCGGTGTGTAAATTAACCCAACCATAGCCTATATCACTCAAACCACGAAAATAGAATAAGTTGGCCTTAGCCGAGCAATTGAGAATAAAGCCCATAGGCCCATAATGAGCGTAACAGATATTACATGTTTATGCAAAAACCCAACCCAGATTCATCCATAACACCCCGTGCAGTCTTACACCATGTGGGAGACTACTCGACCCACCCAACCGCTACACACCATAGAAATCGCAATGAGGTGCCGGATATTGTGATGAAGTCACCAGATCTGAGATATTGTGGCGAGCCACCGAATCAGAATATATGTGGCGAGCCACCGATCGATAATTGTGGCATAGCCACCAGGACGCTTCCTCCATAGTATAACCCAAGTCCCCATGCAACAGATATATAATCATGACATACATCATACAGAATCAGATCGTCATGCTTTTCAGTCAAAAGTAACCCTAGGGGTATAATGGTAATTTTGCATACATAGGGGTATTCAAGTAATTTAACTATTCTTAAGGTTTTCATACATAACATAGCCATTTACATACGATCAGAAACACTTACCGCGTTTTCTTACCAATTTGGGCCCGTTGGCCCATTATCCCGTTTTTGGCCCATTAAGCCCAAAAATATCGAAATGCACAGAATCGCGCACTCTGCAGTCTTATCACTTTAATTTACCATATACATCAAACTATTAATCTCATGAGCATTCACACACTCGCAAGATCTCAAAATACCGGCTTTTCGGCATTTCCGCTTTTCGGCTTGTGCCGATCTAGTCTATAAGAGGGTTTTAGTTACACACCTGTTTGCGACGATATGCTGACGAGATCCACACACGAACCACCTACAATTGGATTACTAACACATTAATCTAACTATTCAAATACGAACTACGTATTAACCCCTTATAATATTCGGCCAACCACACTTACAGATCAGAGTAAGCTTATAAGAAATCAATAAGCAGCTCATTAACAAATTTTTGTCAGTGTTTACCACATAATCATAATTTCACTGCAAGCTGTCTTCCTGAGCAACAGTCACTAAATCATTTATAACTGGAGCTAAGAAACTCCAAATCAAGTGCCGTTAATTTTTCCTGAAAATAGACTCGTATATCTTCTATTCATAAAATTTTCAAAATTTTTGGTTTAGCCAAACAATACCAGATTTTTCTCAAAGTTTCCCATGTTTCACTGTTTGACTAATCTGACCACTCTTCATTACGAATCAAATTTCTCATTGTACAGAATTCAAAATATGTTCTTGTTTATTTCATTACAAACTAGACTCAATAATATTTAATTACATAATTTATTCAGCTTCTAATTCATCTCCCACAATTTATGGTGATTTTCCAAAGTCACGTTACTACTGCAGTCCCAAGCAGATTTATTACCAAATCACTCTTTCACACATACCTTGCATGCATGTTATTTAAACATGTATATCACCAATCAATCATCACATATCTATGATTTTACTTAAGTATAATCTCCATTTCATCATTTTAAAGCACAACATGTTAGCCGATTTTTCCCTTTAGCATCTAAGGCACATGCATGCTCATTTGTTTGGCTCAACTTCACCTATCTTCCATTTTTCATCAAAAGAACATGAAACAACAACCATTTCCTTCATTTTAATTCATGACTAAATACTCACAACACAACTAAAAACCAAAATATGCTTCAAGAGTTAAGGTAGAATCAAGAAGAACTCATGAACCTCAAAATAGAAGCAAGGTACCAAGAACTTACCTTCAATTTTCCTCCTCCTAGTGACCGAATACTCAAGAGCTTTCTCCTGTCCTTTCTCTTCTCTAACTTTCGGCTATGATGAACAAAGATGGACAAAACTTTGTTCTTTTCATCCTTTTGTTATTTTATTACCCAACATTTTATGACACAAAATAACCTATATTATTTGTGCCATACCTATGCCATAATGTCAAAAAAAAAATGCCCATAATGCTTATCATGCCCATCATGGAACATTTACCTAACCCATTATCAATTTTTTATCAATTTGTACCATAAATTATGGATATCAAGTGCACATATTGTCTTCAACAACATGATGGCCGGCCACTTCTTGTAAAATGGGAGGTTTGACATGCAAATCCTCCTATTTTGCACTACTATTTATTTGGCCACTACAAATTAGCCTATAGCATTTTCAAACATTTTCACATAGGTCCTATTTCATAATTTCACTCACAAATGACAAAATCAAAGCATGAAATTTTGCCAACATTCACAGAATTCCCGAAAATTGGGGCGTTACAAAAGTGATCAGGTATGTGAATGTGGTTTACTTATTTGAAATGAAGGTAAATTGGCTGAAAGATATGTGACAAAAATGTTATGTAATGCTATTTTCTACAGCATGAAAAATCGATTTAAAAGGCTCAGGTATGTGTTCATACTAAATTATGAAATTATGGCAAGTGGAATGTTCGAATTAATGATATAAATGTTACATTTTAATGTGAATTATATGTATGCATATGTGAAAGTATACATTCGGTTTACTTATGTATTCATGACATAAATGAGAGTATATATGTATAGGAAAATCTATAATTGGCCAAATGAAAAGTATAGGTGATTTTGTAAATGAAATGTATATGTTTTCATATTTGGGAATTGTAAAATATATATTCGACCACATATTATGTATATATATGTGTTATTATGGTTTGCTTTATGAAGATATGTATATAAGAGTTTAAATATTCGGTTATATATACATTGATAATATGGCTTTGAAAGGGTATGTTATTTTGATAATAGATACATGTATATTCGATCAAGGTAAAATTTGTACATGGAAGTTTATGTTATATATGAAATTGTGAGCTTGAAAATAAATGTGATCATGATAGTATAAATTAGTTTGATTAAACTAAGTTGATATTAATATTGAGTTATTTATTTGCTTATGACTTACTAAGCTCTCAAGCTTACTCGTGTGTTTTCCTATGTCTTTAGAGTTTCAATGAATTGCTCGAGTTGGAAGTTGTTGGAGACGTCATCACACTATCCGGTTATCATTTTGGTAACTAATGCTTTGAGATTTGGTTATGTGGCATGTATAGGCTTGTTTTGATATATTTGGTTTTGAAGTTTGTATATTTATATATATAGCCATACGAAAATGGCTTGATTATAATGTTAAAGTTAGTGTGTATGTGGCTATGACTTAAACTTATTTTGGAAGTATCAAATTTGGTATAATGTGTGCTGGATGATTGTATAATATGGCTTGATGATGATGTAAAATGATGTATATATATTTGGTTGTAAATTGGCTTTATAGGTTCGGATCCAAACGGCTAGAAATAATGTTTGTGATTATATAGATTTGATCATGATATATGTTCATGTGGGGAATTAGGTTTCATGGTACTTATATGAGGTGTGTTTGATATATGAATCAATTTGGAAACTGTTTATAAAGTGTTGTGTACCCGGTTATGTGATGAAATTATATATGATGATTATAATCAACTTTGTGATTTGGCAATGATAGTTTAAATCATTTAGTCAAGTGTTTAGTAAAATGTTAATGTTAAATTTGTTGTGTTGGTCTTATTATAAAGATTATTTATGTGTAAAATATATGTGTTTACTATGCCGTGGAAATAGTTTAATTTAGATTATTGTGTTAACCGAATAATTCATGAGATGAATAAAATATATATATGAATTGGCTTGATTATTAAATTTGTAAATTGATTATACTTGATTAGTAGTATGTGTTTTAAAATGGTTTATATTAATTAGGTAAAATGAGTACATGACATTGATGTTTAAAATTTTATACTTGATCATTTGGTGAGGTTGATTATACCAAATGTGTTTTGGTTTATTTGCCATGTGATATTGCATATTAAGTATAATATGCGCATATATTGGAATAAAATAAAATGCATGATTATATTTGGTTAAACTTAGTTAAAAAAAATTTATTGTAAAGGAGTTAATATTACTATGTGCATGATTGAATTGTATGACCGTATTGAGTGGTATTTTGATCGGTAATGCCTCGTAACCCTAATCTGGCGACGGATATGGGTTAGGGGTGTTACACACAGTTTGTTACACAACCCAACAAAACGATCGTGTGACATATTTTTTAATATTTACATTTTTGACCCACACGGCATTAGTGAGTTACATAGTCTATTCGCACGGCCGTGTGTCTCCAAACCTACACAGAATCAGGTTATTACACGACTTGACCACAGGCCATGTGATCTACCCCACACGACCTCAGCCTTTCACAAGGTTAGTGTAACAGCCCGTTTTTAGTGGTGTCAAAAATAATGGTCTCGAGACCACAATTTTGACAAGTGATTAAATATTATAATGTCTATTTAATATTTATATAGTTATATTTGGGTCATATTAAACTTTCATTAAGAAATTTGTAAGTTTAAATGGTTAATTAGGTAAAAAGGATTAAATTGAAAAAGGAGAAAAAGTTGAATTCAATTAGTTAAAAGGATTTAATGGATGAGGAATTTTAAATTAATAGATTTAATTGGTAAATAAACCAAATAGTTAGCTAATGAACGATTAAGCATGTTGTTTTTTTTAGTTGTTAATCTTTTGTTTTTAGGGTAATTTAATAAATGAACAAATAAATTAACATAAGCAAAATGTTAGTGGTCATCTTCTTCATTCTTGGTTTTACCACCGAAAATAAGAAGAAAATACACCATTTTTACATCCTCAACATTCGACCAAATTAAAAGTCATTGCATGATCAAGATACGCAACAGCTGAACTTAAATTGGGGAAAAGTCAAAGCTTTGGACTAGCATTCGACTCTATTTTTTAAACCATAATTATCGAGATAAGTTCGTATTAAATATATTGTATATTAAATTCTTTGGTATTTGTTCTACCTTATTAATTAATGTGTTTGTGATTATATATTGTTGATTGATGGAAATTGAGTTATACTGGAGACATTGTTTCAGGTTTTGAACTTAGTAGGCATTGTCTCGGTGTAGTGAATCAAGCATTTGTAACTTGTTCTGAAAATATTATGACATGTAACCATTGTTATTCTATTAAGTTAAATGGGTAAGTAAAAGTTTATAGAAAGGCATTTATATAAATGATTGTTGTTCATGATCTTATGAAATGTAAATGATGAGAATTTATCATGTGATGGAAAAGATGAATTATGGAAATTCATTCCCTAGTGTTTGTCATGTCACATAGATGTTATGTTTACATGCTGTCTATGGTGAATAGGAAAGTATAATGTTGAAATGTTGAAATGAACTTGATTGAATGGTCTATCTATTAATGTTCGGTAAGTTGAAGTTAATCTTATGCGAGCTTACTAAGCATTTAATGCTTACATATTTGTGTTTCTTTTGTATTGTAGACTATCAGAAGCTCAATCGATTGGAACCTTGTCGGAGTCTTATCACGCTATCCAAAAGTCACTTAGGTAGTTTTTGAATATTTTGATTTTGGTCTTAAATGGCATGTATAGGATTATATGTGATAGATGTTGTGAGTATGTTATTTGGCTCATTTAGGTTGATTATGTCTTTTGAGTTTAAGATGATGAATTTGTAATGCCTCTTAAGAACATGCTTTTGGTCACTTTTGATGATATGTAAATGCCTAACTTTTGTTATTTCTTTTAAGTGTTTGGAATGTTGAATGGTTGATAGTTGTGGTAATGAGAATTTAGGTTATAATGTGATGTTAATTTTTTTTTTTTTTTGAATTTAGGTGCCTTTGAATGACATATTGATTAGAATTCATAGGTTGATTGATTTAGCATGTTTGGAGCATGTCTAGTAAGTGTTTTGCCAAGTGAATGTGTATGTCAATGGCGTTTCTTGTTGGACAAGACTAGGCATTGAAATGACTTGTTTTAGGGTTTAAATTTGGTGCACACAGGCTATCACACAGTCGTTTGCCACACACGGTCATGTGTCACTTATATTTTAGGTGCGGGTTTCACACGATCTGAGACATGGTCTACAACACGGCCGTGTGTCTCAACACAGTTTGTTACACAGCCTGCGACACGGCCATGTGGACCTATTCCAAATACACGCGCGGGCTAGGACATAGCCATGTGTCTCTACTTCGATTGCCTACACAGTGTAGGCTAGAGGTGTGCATGGGTCGGGCCACCCGGCCAGGCTCGAAGGCCCGCCTGAAATGTGGGAGGGTTTCGATAAAAATATAGGCCTGAAAAATGGGTTTGGGCAAAAAAATAAGGCCCGTTTAAAAAATGGGTCGGGCCTCGGGTAAGGTCTTTTTTGCCCGGGACCGGCCCAAATTTACTACATGACAAAAAATCTTTCTTTTAATATTATTTTCTTATTATTTTCTCTCTATTTTGCTACTATTTTACTATTATGTTGCTACTATTTTGTTGTTATTGTTTGAATATTGTATCAAACTTATTTTATTGTTAATTTTTTTATTATTTTAAAGACATTTGTTAATTTTGTTATTATTTTAGAAACATTTGCTTGTTAAGTTGTATCTATTTTAGTGTTATTTAAGTATACATATTTTTAAATTTTATTTTCAATTTGTTAAGAAATATTTATTTGATGATTTTAGTATTTTGATGGTTTATATATTTTTAAAATTATATAAAAATAATATAAAATTAATATGGCCGGTCGAGTCGGGCCTGGGTTTTAGCATTTTATTCGGTCGGGCTTGGGCAAAATTTTAAGCCCATTTTTCGAGTCGGGTCTGGCCCAGGCCTAGCAAACGGGCCTAAACTTTTAGTTGGGTCCGGCCCATGCACACCTCTAGTGTAGGCTAGGAGTATGCAAATTTCGAGTAAAACTAAATTAATTCGGTTAACCAACCGAATTCGGTTACTTGGTCGGTTAACCGAATTAATTCGTCGGAGGTCGGTTAATAATTTTTTGGAAGTTCGGTTAACGGTTAATTCAGTTCGAAATCAGTTGGTTAACCGGATTAACCGAATTTAATAAATAATATTATAATATATAAGTATTCGGTCGGTTCGGTTAATTTTTTGAAAATATAAATTAACCTGTCGGTTATTTTTTTATATGTTTTATACTTGTTTTAACCAAAAATAAATATATATATATATATATAAATTTCGGTTAATTAGGTTAACCGACCGAATTAATAGAAAAAGTTCGGTTTGGTTAATTTTTTTTGAAAAATTTTGGTTCAGTTAACGGTTAAGGGTTTAACAGGGTCGGTTAATGGTAGTTCGGCTCGGTTAACCTATTGAACACCCCTAGTCTGGGCTATGTCACACGGTCGTGTAACCCTTGTTTCCCAATTTTTCATGTTTTTTCATAATTTTCTGATTTCTTTCAAAATGATCCCTAATTGCTTTTAAGTTGTTTTTAGGGCCCCGAAAGCTTGATTTAAGGCCCAAATGTGTTTGTTTTCTATGTTTGCATTGAGATATTGGAAATTATGCTTAAGTTGAAATATTTATTCTGTTTTAAAGTTAAAGATCTGTTTTGTACAGTAACATTCTGTAACCCTAATCTGAAGACGGAGACGGGTTAGGGGTGTTACAATTAGGGGCCACGGTTGTGTGACACCTGTTTGTAAAATTTCCTATCTTTTTGTTTTTGTTTTGATTTGATCCCCGACTGATACCAGGTTGGTTCTAAGCTTTCGTAAGCTCGTTATCGACCCGAATTTGGTTGTATTGTATGTTGTACTTGATTATATATGAATTTAATTGATATTGAATGGAGATTTTGGATTATGAAATGTAATTAAATGTTTTGTATTTGCTTGTAGCAACTTATTACTCGGGTCTAACGATCGGACCTGTTATGGGGTGTTACACTAATGGTGGCAATTTGGGGTTCGGGATTCTCAAATCACCACAAATGATGTTAAATCTGCTAAAATAATGTTCATTTCATATGATTTTGGTAAATAATTTTAAACCCATATTATTTAAGTAAACAATTTATTTTTTATAATATTTAGATAAAAAATCCTAGTTTATGAATTTATACATTAGTAATATATATAACAATTTCTTCAAAAACTAATATATAATAATTTATTTATTTATTTAATTTATACTCAACAGGTATATAGTCACTATTTCTATAATGACCACCCGTTGTAATAGCATTTCACTATAACAACCAAGTTTCTAGAAAAACTTATTTTTGTGTTTTATTTTAACATTCTATAACAGCTTTTCACTTATAACATCATCTATAGTTATAAAGTATGTTCTTTATGAAATTAGTTCTCTATAAAAGCATATGGTCTAAATTTTTAAGGAAAATTATAGTTATTTCACATAAGCAAGCATATTAATTCTCATTTATAAAATGAAAACTATTTTAATTAAAATATTATTTCAATAAAATGATTAAAATTCATGTGAATAAATTTATTAATAATATTTTATTAAATAAAATAATCTTCAACGAGTAAAAATAAAGACATCAATTTAAGAAATTATTAAACTCCTTAATTAAATATTCTACTATAAATTTGGAACATCATAAATTTATAAATTAATTACTTGAATTTAGTAACTCATGATAATTTATGTGTTTAATTTTAAAATGCTGATAATTGATTTAAAATTATAATTGAATCAGTATTAACAATTATGATTTTTGAAACTTTGTCCTAAAACTTCATTGTTTACGCAATTATGGTTTTTTTGGGTAAGCTTACCGGCGCACATGCGTCAACGAGAATTGTATAGATTGGTTGCATCAATTAAGATGTGATTTCAGTGATGCTATTCCTAGTTTAGTTGTATTTAGATCACATTCTGACTCGAAAATTTGTTTGACAAATGAGAGGAGTTAAGTAAAAATATTGGCTCAAAAAATAAATTTAGATAAAAAATAATACTCGTTTTTTAAATAGGTCGGGTTTCGGGTAAGATTTTTTTACCCGGGCTTGACCTGAAATTGTAATTTTATTGTTGTCATTTCGCTATTATATTGCTACTATTTTGTTGTTATTGTTTGGGTATTACATGACTCTTATTTTTTTATTAGTTTTGTTACTATTTTAAAAGTATTTGTTTGTTAAATTGTAACTTTTTAGTATTTTAAAAATATTTTTAATGTATTTCTAATTTGTTGAGAAACATTTATTTTAATTTTTTAGTATATTTGATATATTATATTTTATAAATTTGTTTTAAATAAAAATAGTCTAAAAATTTAATATGGGTGGGTTTGGTCGGGCTCGGGTTTAGCATTTTTAATTTGGATCAAACTTAAGCAGAACTTTAGCCCATTTTTTAGGTCGGGTCAAGCCCAAGCCTAATAAAAGGGCCTAAAATTTTGCTTCGATTTGGTCCAAACCCGACCCAGCCTCTGACCAGGTCTAGTTGCATCTAGGAAAATCATATAGATTTTTTAAGAGGAAATTTTATTAGGGTAAGAATACCAGCACAATTAAGAAAATAGCTTAAGATGTTTTGGGTTTAGGGTTATAAGTAGAGTTGTTTATGGGTTAGGCCAGGGCCAAGTAAAAATATAGACACGGTTTCTAGGCCCAGTCCATCCCAAAAAATAGGCCTAAAATTTTGCCCAAGTCCAACTCAAATAAAAATGCTAAAACCCGAGTTAAGCTTGGCCGCCAATATTAAATTTTTTATATTTTTATATAAAATAAATTTAAAATATAATACATCAAATACACTAAAATATTAAAATATATATTTCTCAACAATTGGAAAAAATAAAAAAATTTAAATAACACTAAGATAAGTGTAACTTATCAAGTAAATACCTCTAAAATAGTAGCTAAATTAATAATAAAACAAGTATTATACAATATCCAAACAATAACAACAATATAGTAACAATATAATAGCAAAATGATAGCAAAACAATGAAAAAATGGAAAAAAAACAGTAACATATTTTTTTTTTACAAATTCGAGCAAGGCCGAACCCGGGGTCAAAAAGAACTTTCCAAGTCCCGGCTCGTTTAGAAAACAAATCTTATATTTTTACCTAAACTTATTTTTTAATTTTTTTTTCAACGTCTTTCACTTTTTGAGCAAACCTTCAAACAACAAACAACTTTAGCCATAAGTGGGATTAATGGTGATTGGGTGTTGGTTATGGCATATATATAGATGATATGTGTTGCTCCTTTACTGGTTATGGCATATAAAGTCACAATCAAAACTCTTTTTCCAAATCAAAATAAATAATCAAAGATATATTTTTCCTATTAGGTATCAATTTCTAAAATATAATAATAATTCGTCTTTTTTTCATTTTATATGTAAATTATCACTCTTTAGTTTAAGTTTTAAACATATTTTTCATTCTTAATGTTTACGGAATATGGAAATGGAAAAACTTTCATAAAAAATATAATATCTTTTTGTCTTTTCTTTTAGAAAATCACTATGGATTCAATTTTTCAGCCCTTTTGTTTTTTCGTCGTTGGGTATAAAGCCTACCATGGAAGAAAAACTCTATTTTCATGAAATGGAATAAATGTTTTTTTCTAAATTGGGTTTAAGTTTTAAAATTTTGAAAACATCAATAAATTTTAATACGTATGAATTTTAAAATAAATAAAATAAGGTTAAATTTGAATAGAGTTAATATTTACTGTTTAATAGAGTTAATGTTTTTAAAATATATATATGTGGTACTTACGTAAATGAAAATTTTTGTTTGGAATTGAACTGAAGTTGAAAAAAGAATTTTCAAGTTATATTTTTATACAATAAATATAAATTTAGTTACAATTTGAACTTTTTGATTCCTTTAATAGTATAGAAATTAAATTGATTCATTTAGTGATAGAGGGACTAATTTGATCTAGTTCCTATAATATAGGGACCATTCAAGTACTTTAACTAAATATTTATAATTGCCTCTCTTTATAATAATCATACTATATAACAAGATAACGATTAAGTTTGTCACATCCCAAAATGTATTTAGACTCTCTGTAAGGTTCATACTACATAAATAAGGTGTGAAAACATTATATTTGTTAATATGCTACCGTAGGGTGATATGATTAAGGTATGTGAACTAAGTACGAGTGATCTGACTACTATTAATTATGATTGTATGTATCTGTTTTTACTATCTTTTTTTATGAGCAAATGATGCCTGATATGTTATTGTATTTCTCTGAATCTTCTATATGACCGTGCATGTAACATTATGGCGAAACTAATTTGGTTCTGTTGGGTTTGTGATATACCTGTCTGCAAAGCATGTAATTGCATGCTTGTTGGTTTCTGTTAAAAATATGAATGCATGTTTAACATGTTTATCATTCTATTTCTATACTTGCATGCCATGTCACATTGCATGTGGTTGAGATAATATGGTATGGAGGAAGTTCTGGCAATATAATGATATGCACTATCTGATGGTTTAACCACATACTGCTATTCTGGCAGTTTGGCTGCAATATAGTGACCTGGCCACATATATCTGATTTGACAGTTTTAACTACAACTCTGGTGGCAATATCCACAATTATCTATTAGTATGATTTGGTTGGACGAGTTCTGGGAAACTCTATTTTGGCGTGTAATAGAGTTAGGTAAGAAGTTTTTTGAAAAATTTGCATTATGATTTCTGAAAAAAATCACATTGACATAATCATGCATTCTCAGTTCTGCCTAGTTGTTCATGATGAAATTCTCTGTGATACTCTGACTTGTATATTGTGATATGTGTGTTATATGTTTGAGTTCTATTATACACTGGGTTCTATAGCTCACCCCTTTGTTTTATTTTTGACGTTTCAGGTAATCAGTAAGTTTAGAATCGGACAGCATGCGGGAGCTTAGATTGTTTCTCGAATTGATTTTCTGGATAAGTAAATAAAGTGGTTTATGATTACTTTATTTTTGATATTGTGAAAAATAAAATAGAATAAAATAAATAAAAATAAAGAACACATAAATTTTACGTGGAAACCCTTTCGGAAAAAACCACGAGAGGAGAGAAGAAAATTCACTATGTCGAAAAATTTTTACTCAAATACAAGAGGAATAGACTATGTCTATTTATAGGCTTGCAAAGCCATATTCTAGTAGGATTGAAACACCTTATCCTAATCAATATAAAATAGATGGAGTTTAATAAGGTTTAAAACCTTATTCTAAAATAAAATAAAAGAAGTCTAGTTCTATATGGATTTTACTTTTATTTTATTTTCCATCGTATTTTATTTAAATAAGAATTTGGGTCACTTAATTCTAACAATCTCCACCTTGACACAAATTCTCAATGAACAAGTTCTTCATCGCGAACTTTCAATAAACAAGTTCTTCACCTCTTCCAAAAACCCCTTAAGGGTTTAACTTCAACAATGAACACCAACCAAGTCTAAGCAATGCTCAAACTTGGTTATAGGAAGTGACTTAGTCATCATATCTGCAGGATTTTCATGAGTGCTAATTTTGCTCACAACAATATCACCACGAGCAATAATATCACGAACAAAATGATACCGAATATCAATGTGTTTTGTTCTCTCATGAAACATTTGATCTTTTGTAAGAAAGATGGCACTGACCGTCACAAAATCTCGTGCTGATTTGAAGGTCTTCATTGAGTTCACTAAATAGTCCCTTCAACCAAATAGCTTCTTTACAAGCCTCGAGAATCGCCATGTACTCAACTTCGATGGTAGACAAAGCGATCGTAGTTTGCAAAGTGGCTTTCCAACTAATTGCACAACCTCCGATTGTAAAGACGTAACCTATGAGAGATCTTCTTCTATCAAGGTCTCCAGCAAAATCAGCATCAACATACCCTATAACTCCATCTTTAGTTCTTCCAAACTGTAAGCAAACATTAGTAGTGCCTCGTAAGTATCTTAAAATCCACTAAACTGCTTTCTAGTGTTCTTTACCGAGATTCGCCATGTATCGCTAAGCTGCCTTGTTGCATATGATAAATCGGGCGTGAACAAACCATAGCATACATGAGAGATCCTCTCGCACTAGAGTATGGAACATGTGACATGTACTCAATCTCATTATCGATTGAGGAGATAAGGCCGATGAAAGTCTGAAATGGGTCGCTAAAGGAGTACTAACGAAGCTTAGCACTCGCATATTGAACTCGCAAAGAACTTTCTCAATGTACCCCTTCCGACTTAGGTACAATTTACTTGCTTTTCTATATCGAGAATCTCCATACCAAGTATCTTCTTTGCTGGTCCTAAATCTTTCATCTCAAATTCTTCACTTAGTTGGGCTTTAACCTTTCTTATCTCTCTTTATCTTTTCTTTGCTATCAACATGTCATCAACATAAAGAAGTAGATACACAAAAGAACCATCAACATTTTTCTTAAAGTAGACACAACTCACAAAACTACTTCTTTTGAAATCATGAGAAGTCATAAAGGAATCAAACCTCTTGTACCCTTTGTCTTGGTGATTTGTTTCAAACCGTAAAGGGACTTTTTCAGCAAGCAAACATAGTCCTCTTTTACGAGACTATAAAACCCTCTGGTTGTTGCATGTAAATATCTTCCTCAAGTTCTCCATGCAAAATGCGGTTTTACATCTAACTGCTCAAGCTCCAAATCATGCATGGCAACAATACCAAGCAAAGCTCGAATCGAACTATGCTTAACAACCGGAGAGAACACATCTGTGAAGTCCACTCGGAATTTGATGTAACCCTTTGCAACAAGCCTTGCTTTATATCCGGGTTCTTCAACTTCGAGTCCCTTCTTTCTTTTTAAATGACCATTTACAACGAACAACCTTTTACCTTTAGGAAGTTTTACAAGATCCCATGTTCTGCTTTTGTGGAGTGATTCCATCTCCTCTTGCATAACAAACATCCACTTTTACGAGTCTTCACGACTAATCGCCTCGGAATAATTAAATGGCTCTTGATTAGCATCTATATCTTCACCACATTTAAAGCATAAGCAACTAGATCAACCTCGGCATACTTCTTTGGAGGTTTAATTTCTCTTCTTGTCCTGTTTTTGGCGATAGAGTATTGCGGTGAAGAAGCAACTCTATTCTCAATTTTTGTCTTGGCTTGAGGAGTTGATTACGTATTAATCGATGCTCCACCGCTTTTGGTTTTCTTTATTGGAAGAGTCTTTAAGAGATAAGTTAGGTAGCATAGCGGTTTCATCAAAAACAACATCTCTGCTAATCACAACTTTTCTATTTTCAGGACACCATAACTTATAGCCTTTTACACCGACTTTATAACCAAGAAAACGCATTTAATGGATCTCGGTTCCAATTTTCCATTATCAACATGAGCATCGCAGACACCCAAAAATCTTTAAATCGAATAATTAGCGGGATTACGGACCATACCTCTTGTGGAGTCTTTTTCTCAATGGCAGCGGATGGAGATCGGTTGATCAAAAACATGCGATGAAGTACATACGCCCAAAATGACTTGGTAAGTTGGCATTTGACAACATACATCGAACCTTCTCCATGATCGTTCTCGTTCATTCGTTCGCAACGCCGTTTTTTGTGGAGTATGACGACTGTCAAGTGTCTCATGATCCTTCCGACTTGCACAATCTATTAAACTCATCGAGCGAACTCTAAGCCATTATGCATGCGGAGGTATTTTATCTGCTTTTCCGTCTGTTTTTCAATCATAATTTTCCAAGACTTAAATGTGGAAAACACATCGCCTTTCGCTTCGGAAGAACGCCCAAACTTTTCTAGAAAATCATCAATAAAGGTTAGCATATAATTAGCTCCACCTCTCGAAGGCACTCGGGCGGCCCCCACGGATCGAATGGATATACTCCAACGTTTCCTTCGTGTTATGGATTCCTCTAGTGAATCGAACTCTCTTTGCTTCCCAAAACACACGGTGCTCACGAAATTCAGTTTGCAAATTCCTTGCCCATTAAGAAGTCCTCTTTGCTTAATTACGCCATGCCATTCTCACTCATATGCCCTAGGCGCATATGCCAAAGTTTAGTAATATCATCATCGACAAGGAAGAGGAAGCGGCAATTTGCATCACCAATATGATAGAACCACAGAAAACATATAACTTGGCAATCTTTCTTTGCCCTTTCATCACAACAAGGACCCTTTGAAATCTTTAAACCCCACTTTCAATTGTGTATCATGCCCTTTTGAATCAAGAGTACTCAACGAAATTAAATTTCTTTTCAATTACGGAACATGCCGCACGTCACTAAGTGTTCGACAACTCCATCAAACATCTTAACTTTAATTGTTCCAACACTGCGATTTTACATGAAGCATTATTTCCCATCAAAACAACACCTTGAATCTTCGTTTCATAAGTTGTAAACCAATCCCGATTGGGACTCATGTGGAAGGTGCAGCTGAATCAAGTATCCACTCGCTTACTTTAGAATCATTGTGAAGCAACTAGAAGTTCACCATCGCGTAGTCTTCTACAACATCACTTCACCGAATTTTACATTTGTTTTCCTTTTGATTCGCAGCCTCCTTTTAATCTTATTTTGTAGCTTATAGCACTTTCAGTTTAATGTGCCCTTTCTTCTTGCGAAGTTGCAAGTTTTACCTCTGTTTGAAGATTTCGATCTACCCTTAGATTTACCACGAGGATTCCGTTCTGTGTTCTACCACGATCATCATCAACATTAGGTCTTGTCTCCCACGAACAATGAGACCCTCTCCCGAGAGTTGGGTTTAACCACAAGATGCTTCATCTTATCATACGAGGTTAAAGAATCATAAACCTCATCAAGCGTGAGAGACTCGCGGCTATATAAAATCGTGTCTCTAAAGGTTGAATAAGGCGGGGCAACGAACAAAGTAGAATCAACCCTAGATCTTCCTTATCATCTTGAACCTCCATGGCCTCCAAGTTTGAGAGAATTTCTTTAAACAACTGTTAAGTGTTAGTGTACTGACGCACCTTCCTCCAAACGATGAGCATAAAGACGCTTCATATGCAACTTGCTTGTTAGAGTTTTCGACATACATATTTGTTCTAGCCTCTTCCATAATGCAATGGCGGTTTCTCTTTCATCACATCCTGCAAAATTTCGTTGGACAAATGCGAGATGTAATTGTGTTAATGCCTTTCGATCCTTACGCTTCTTCTCTTCATCTGTTAATGTCGAAGGCATCTTATCTATCCTAGCGGGGCATCCTCTAGATCCATTTGTGCAAGAACGCTTGCATCTTAATTTGCCACAACGCAAATCGGTGTTGCGATCCAACAATGAATTTCATACTTCAAAGACGCTATTACCGTGATCGAGATGAATAACCGGAAGCTCTAATACCAATTTGTGAAAAATAAAATAGAATAAAATAAATAAAAATAAAGAACACATAAATTTTACGTGAAACCCTTTCGGAAAAAAACCACGGCGGAGGAGAAGAAAATTCACTATGTCGAAAAATTTTTACTCAAATACAAGAGGAATAGACTATGTCTATTTATAGGCTTGCAAAGCCATATTCTAGTAGGATTGAAACACCTTATCCTAATCAATATAAAATAGATGGAGTTTAATAAGGTTTAAAACCTTATTCTAAAATAAAATAAAAGAAGTCTAGTTCTATATGGATTTTACTTTTATTTTATTTTCCATCGTATTTTATTTAAATAAGAATTTGGGTCACTTAATTCTAACAGATATTTTGGTTAGTAAATTTGTTTTTGGACTTGTTTTATGGTTTCTACTCATTTTCGTCGGATTTTGGTATTTTTAGCGTAAAATGATGATAACGTACGATTTATCAAATTAGAAATCAGTTTTCAAAATTAAATTTGAAAAAAGAAGAAGAAATTTCCGCTACTATGAGATTTGGCAGTTTTATTATAAAATAAGTATTTTCGAGCATAAGATTTTCTAACAATATGTAAGAGTTTTGCGACACTTATATTTCGAAACACAAACTGAAAACAAAAGTTTTTTAACAAGATCAAATTAAGAGTCTTTCTGTAAAATAAATAAGTTTTGTGCGTAATTTCCAAAATAACATGTAAGTTTTTCTAAATATATATATATGTAATATTTTCATAACTCATGAGTTCTAAAGCTGGATTTAAATTTCTGGGTTTTTAACCAAGCTAATGAAATTCCTCCAGATTCGGCCATAACGTCTAGGCTGGGTTTGGGGTCTTACAAAGTTTATTTTAAAACTGGGTTTTTTATGTTCTATTTTTACCTTGATGTCCACTAAACTAATTTATAAATTTATCAAGGCAAGTGCACCTATCAATTAATAGTATAGCTATGGTGAGCATAAATGGTTCCCTCGAGGACTATAATTACTAGTAATTATCAACTTTCTATTATTTAACCTAATAATTTAAATGATTGATTAAAATTAAAATTAACTATTGAATGTATCAAAGAATGAAACACACAGACACACAAAAAAAAAACAACCAAGTATCAACCAAGTTACAAAATAATACCTAGGTAAGAATTCACCTAGATTTCATCTATAGTTCTCAATCTAATTTATGCAATTTCTTTTCTTAGCTCTTTAATCCATAAAAATTTTTAATTTATGCTAATATCTCTTTCCAGCATTAGAGCAACTAATTTTAGATTGATTAATTGAAATTTATTTCTAAGTAAAACCCCTATTATTGCATTAATTCGCTTTATGGATCCCCCTATTAGATTTGATTCTAATCCAGTAGATTTATGTCGTCCTGTTTCTAGAATTACATGCAACTCCATTCAATTATGCAAGATCTAATCACAAGAATGGTCTATTCAACCTTAAATTTATGCCCTTCAAACATGGATCAATGCTCTAGAATTATTAACCCAAGAACAATTAAGCATTCATAAAGACACTAAGATTTTATTCCATAAAAGATAGAAATCAAACAATAGAAGTCATCCTAGGGGTCATTTCCCCTAGGTATTAAGAGAATTAGTTCATAATCGAAATAATAAACACTAAAAATACAATATAACCATTATAATAGAAGAAATTCATGATAACTGTTGGAAAAAATAGGTTTAGAAAACGCATTAGAAAATAAATTTCAGAAAAAACCAGAGTTTTAAAATTTTTCCAAAACAGAATCTTGGTTGTGATATCTAAAATAATAAACACTTAATCAAAATTATACATTTTTTATTCGTTCAGGATGAGCTCTTCGACTGAGTAGTCTTCTCCGCTATCCTGAAGCTCACGTCTACCGAGTGTGGGCTCGCTTCGAATTAAAAAAATTTTCACAAAAATTACCAGTGGTGTAATTTTGCAATTTGTCTAAACTTTGGGTCAAGTTATAAATCAAAAAAAAATATCTCTAGAAATTTTCTGGGATAATCTCTTTAGAGAATTTTCTCTCTACAACTTTCTCTTGAATTCAAGTGTGTCTAAAAATAACTCATGGCTCTTTTATATAGGGAGAGTTTAGAGAGTTCAATTATGATTAAACTTAATCACTTTAATATTAAATTTAATCTAATATTTATCTTGATATTAGATTAAATTTAATATTAAATCTTATTAAAATAATAAAATGATTACCTACAAGATAAACATTAAATTAAATTTAATATTAAGATAATCACTTTAATATTAAATTAATAAAATATTAAGATAAGTATTAAATTAAATTTAATAATAAACTATTAAAATAATATTATTTTTGGAATAATTAACCTGAAATCAAATTCTCTGGTAGAGTCTGTAACGCCCCAATTTTCGGGAATTCTGTGAATGTTGGCATAGGTTTAATTATGTTAGTGGGCCTCTAGAAGGCCCAAGCTTAAGATAGAACCCGACAATTTTAGTTAATTTTCGTTCCATAAGAAAAAAGGGAGTGCAATTATGAAATAGGACCTATGTGAAAATGTTTGAAAATGCTATAGGCTAAATTGAAGTGGCCAAATAAATAGGAGGATTTGCATAACAAACCTCCCATTTTACATGAAGTGGCCAGCCATCATGTTGTTGTAGACAAAATGTACACTTGATATCCATAATTTATGGTACAAATTGATAATAGGTTAGGTAAATGTTCAATGATAATAGGTTAGGTAAATATTCCATGATAATGGGTTAGGTAAATGTTTCATGATAATGGGTTAGGTAAATGTTTTATGATAAGAATTTCATGTCTTTTGTATTAAAGAATTAAATGGATGAAATATTATAATACCCCTATGTATGAAAAATTACTATTATACCCTTAGGTGCAAAATTACTGTTATACCCCTAGGGTTAATTTTGACTGAAAAGCATGACGATCTGATTCTGTATGATGTATGCCATGATTATATATCTGTTGCATGGGGATATGGGTTATATTATGGAGGAAGCGTTCTGGTGGCTATGCCACAAATATCTGATCTGGTGGCTCTGCCACAAATATCTGATCTGGTGGCTCTGCCACATATATCTGATCTGGTGGCTCTGCCACAAATATCTGATCTGGTGGCGCTGCCACATATATCTGATACAGTGGCTCGCCATGATTATCATGATCGGTGACTTTGTCACATTATACATTCATGACCATGCTGCAAATTCTGTGGTGTGTAGCGGTTGGGTGGGTCAAGTTGTCTCCCCACACGGTGCAAGGTTGGTATGGGGGTGTATACGGTTGGATATGGTTGGGTTTCTGCATAAACATGTAATATCTATTCTGTTCTGCTATGGGCCTATGGGCTTTATTTTGAATTTTGTTCTGGGCTAAGGCCAACTTATTCTATTTTTGTGGTTTGAGCTGATATAGGCTATGGTTGGGTTAATTTACACAATTGAGTTTCCCCAAACTCACCCTTTTATTTTCATCCACGCAGTAATCCCCAACCATAGTGGGCTTGGGCTGTGAGGGAATTGGAGTGGCCACCCGTTCGAAAGTTTGATTTTCTTCGTGAACTAGACATCCTTTTAATTACGTTTGAGGTTTTGGGCTTTTCAAATGTAATAAGGCCGCTTATTTATTTTGATGGTTTTAATATGTATTACTAAGATAGGTAATACTTATTTTAACTATTGAAATTGGATAGCTTTAGGCGCGTTTTCAAAAACAACAGTTGATTTCAAAATAACACGACAACAAGCAAAGCTTCCATAATGAAAGTATTTTCCAAAATTAATCACTTTTCCTAAAATGACTTAATCGAATCGGTTTCCTAGAAATATCCATGACGTTAAGGTGTGGCAATGGCGGTATGCATGTCTAGGATTGGATCCGAAGGAGCTTGGTACTTAAGTCGTCCGATGGACTCACCACCTCTTTTAGGTTTCCTACGGTGCACTGACTTCCATTCACTTTAATACTTAATGAATTAATCTTTTGAACATCAAATACGATTTTACGGACTTAGAATGGAAATTTTTTTACGTTTTGATGTGGCATCTTTGGATCCGGCCATAACTTTTAGGCCGGGTTTGGGGTGCTACATTTAGTGGTATCAGAGCCTAGGTTGCAACAACTCGGTTGTGGAATGGGTTTACAAAAACAAAAATTTTCGAAAGTGAATTTTTTATAAAGAATGCGAAAAACTCAATTTTCAAAATTTAGATCTTTAAAAGTGGCATTCGAATCTCCTACCAAGCTTTGTAAGTATTACTCGAACTTTTCGAATATTTTCTGAATTATCATGCATCTTGAAACCCTATTAGGATACTCTAGATAGGATGATCTGAAACCATGGGAAAATCGATAAGAGATGAAATCTGTAGCTAGACTTGATTCTGCGAAAACAAACTCGAACTACTTGTCGATTCATAAAACATCGTAATAAACACTGGAATATTAATTGATGCATAAAATTAAGTAATCAAGATAATACGATATGAGTACAAGAGCTTCTCGTGGAAGAGGCATGGGCGTGGCGAGGAAGGGCTCGGCGGTATCTTCATCTTGGGACATATCTTGCGGCGAATGCACCAGTACCACCGGCAACAAAGGTAGAGTCTCATGACCGCTGTGCCGAGGATAATTCCCTATCACAGGCAATGCTTCGTGTTCTGGAAAGGGTTACCGGAGCAAGTTCGGGCAACGAAATTCAAGGATCTATTTCTGAATGAGCTAACGGAACGGAGATCTTTAAGGGCGTGTTTGGTATAGCCCCGAATGTGGCGGAATATTGGTTGGAGGCCACAGAACGGATTATGGACGACTTGGACTGCTCTGAGGAGATTGTGAGTGGGGTATCTGTACTAAGTCATTTGAGTCACTTTCGGTTAGGGTAGACAAAGCGTATAGGGATGTACCCTTAGAAACTCAAGGTAAGATTTTCCTGGAGATCGATGGAGTTACTGTTAGGAGAGTTTGATCTCATTTTGGGAATGGGTGGCTTGTTAAGCATAAAGTGACTCGGATTGTCTTTGTTAAGCGAATGGTGTTAAGGACCATAAAGGATGAGGAGGTTATGGTGATAGGTGGCGAAGGGATTATTTGTCCAATGTGGTATCGACATTAAGAGCCGAGAAGTGGATTCAGAAAGGTTGTGAGGCCTATTTGGCATTTGTAAGTCAGTCGGAAGAGGAGGGACTGACAGTGGATAAGGTTAGGACCGTAAAGGAGTTCCAAGATGTTTTTCGGAGGAGCTTCCAAATTGCCTCCGAACCGAGAAGTTGAGTTTGGAATAGATTTGTTGCACAGGCAGGCGCCGTGTCCATCGCCTTTGTATAGGATGGCACCGAAGGAGTTAGTGGAGTTAAAGGCTCAAATTCAAAAGTTATTGGATAGGGGCTTCATTAGGCCAAGCGTGTCTCTATGGGGAGCACCGGTGCTATTCGTGAAGAAGAAGGATGGTACAATGCGGATGTGCATTGATTATCGCCAGTTGAACAAATTGACGATCAAAAATAAGTATCCACTGCCAAGGGTTGATGATTTATTTGACCAACTTAGAGGAGCTTGGTATTTTCCAAGATTGACCTTGATCTGGATACCATCGATTAAGGGTAAAGGAAGTGGATATCCATAAGACGACATTCGGGACTCGGTATGGTCATTACGAGTTTACGGTTATGCCATTGGATGATTTAACGCTCTTGCGGCATTTATGAATCGATGAATCGCGTGTTCCAACCATTTTAGATCAATCCGTAGTCGTCTTTATTGGCGATATCACAGTATATTCTGGCTGAAGCGAAACATGATGAGCATCTCCGTATAGTGCTATAAGTGTTAAGGGAGAAGGAACTCTTTGTGAAGTTTAGCAAGTCTGAACTTTGGTTGAGGGAAGTAACCTTCTTAGGATATGCGGTCTCTGCCAAAGGGATTAAGGTGGACCCTCGAAAGATTGAAGTAATTTTGGAGTGGAAGCCACCTAGGACGGTGTCGGAAATACTAAGTTTCCTAGGGCTGGCAGGATACTACAGAAGGTTTATAGAAGGTTTTTCTGTGATGGCAGCACCTCTGACAAAATTCATAAGAAAAGGAGTACCGTTTGTATAGACTGAGAAGCAGCAGGAAGCTTTTGAGAAGTTGAAGAAAGTTCTGACTAAAGCACCTGTGTTGATTCAGCCGGAGTCTGGGAAGGATTTTAGTGTGTATAGTGACGCATCACACGTGGGTTTGGGCTACGTGTTAATGCAAGAGGGTAAGGTGGTTGCATATGCATCACGACGGCTTAAGCCTCATGAAGGAAACTATTTGACTCATGATTTAGAGTTGGCGGCGATGATATTTGCACTTAAGATTTGGAGACATTACTTATGCGGAGAAAGGTGTATTATATACACCGACCATAAGAGTCTTAAGTATTTGTTGACTCGAAGGAGCTGAACCTTAGGCAAAGGAGATGGATTGAGTTGCTTAAGGATTATGGTGCTCGATCGAGTATCACCCAAGCAAGGCTAATGTGGTAGCCGATGCTCTAAGTCGTGAGTCAGATGTCGATCGAGAGCAATGTTTGCTCGTCTGAGTCAGTATGATGATGGAAGTCTATTGGTGAGTTGCAAGTGAGGCCAACTTTGGTGGATCGATTAAGGAAAAAGCAGTTGAGCGATGAGTCTTTGGTCGCTCATTTTCAACAAGTTAAGGAAGGAAACTTCGAGTTTGGGAGCGAGAAGAGACAATGCAATAGCAATACCTCATCTGTTTGGATTAGGTAAATTTAGAGGACGAAATTTTTTAAGGAGGTAGAGTTATAACGCCCAATTTTCGAGAATTCGTGAATGTTGGCATAGGTTTAATTATGTTAGTGGGCCTCTAGAGGCCCAAGCTTAAGATAGAACCCGACAATTTTAGTTAATTTTAGTTCCATAAGAAAAAGGGAGTGAAATTATGAAATAGGACCTATGTGAAAATGTTTGAAAATGCTATAGGCTAAATTGAAGTGGCCAAATAAATAGGAGGATTTGCATAACAAACCTCCCATTTTACATGAAGTGGCCAGCCATCATGTTGTTGTAGACAAAATGTACACTTGATATCCATAATTTATGGTACAAATTGATAATAGGTTAGGTAAATGTTCAATGATAATAGGTTAGGTAAATATTCCATGATAATGGGTTAGGTAAATGTTTCATGATAATGGGTTAGGTAAATGTTTTATGATAAGAATTTCATGTCTTTTGTATTAAAGAATTAAATGGATGAAATATGAAGTTTTATTAAAAGAAAAAGGGTGAAAAGAACAAAGTTTTGTCCATCTTTGTTCATCATAGCTGAAAGTTAGAGAAGAGAAAGGAGAGAGAAAGCTCTTGAGTATTCAAATATTAGGAGGAGGAAAATTGAAGGTAAGTTCTTGGTAACTTGCTTCTATTTTGAGGTTCATGAGTTCTTCTTGATTCTACCTTAACTCTTGAAGCATATTTTGGTTTTTGGTTGTATTGTGAGCATTTGGTCATGAATTAAAATGAAGGAAATGGTTGTTGTTTCATGTTCTTTTGATGAAAAATGGAAGATAGGTGAAGTTGAGCCAAACAAATAAGCATGCATGTGCCTTAGATGCTAAAGGGAAAAATCAGCTAACATGTTGTGCTTTAAAATGATGAAATAGAGATTATACTTAAGTAAAATCATAGATATGTGATGATTGATTGGTGATATACATGTTTAAATAACAAGCATGCAAGTTAGGTGTGAAAGAGTGATTTGGTAATAAATCTGCTTGGGACAGCAGCAGTAACGTGACTTTGGAAAATCACCATAAATTGTGAGAGATGAGTTAGAAGCTGCATAAATTATGTAATTAAAGCTTATTGAGTCTAGTTTATAATGAAATAAACAAGAACATATTTTGAATTCTGTACAATGAGAAATTTGATTCGTAATGAAGGGTGGTCAGATTAGTCAAACAGTGAAACATGAGAAATTTTGAGAAAGTTCTGGTATTGATTGGCTAAACCAAAAATTCTGAAAATTTTATGAATAGAAGATATATGAGTCTATTTTCAGGGAAAATTAACGGAACTTGATTTGGAGTTTCATATCTCCAGTTATAAATGATTTAGTGACTGTTGCTCAGGAAGACAGCTTGCAGTGAAATTATGATTATGTGGTAAACATTGACAAAAATTTGTTAATGAGTTGCTTATTGATTTCTTATAAGCTTACTATGATCTGCAGGGTGTGGTTGGCGAATATTGTAAGGGGTTAATCGTAGTTTGTATTTGAATAGTTAGATTAACGTGTTAGTAATCCAATTGTAGGCGGTTAGTGTGTGGATCTCGTCGACATATAAATGCATAAGCAATTGTATGTGACACCTCTCATAGACTAGATTGGCAAAAGCGAAAAGCCAAAATGCCGAAAAGTCGATTATTTTAGGAATTTGCGAGTGTGCGAATGCTCGTAAAATAGTTGGGTTTGTATATTTGGTAATCTAAAGTAATAAAGCTGCGATGCAGCGATTTAGTACATTTTGATAATTTGGGCTTAATGGGCCAAAGAAGCGGGTTCATGGGCCAATGGGCCCAATTCGTAAGTATCTTGTGATAAGTGTTACGATAGTACATAAATAGTTAGGATATGCATGAAAACCTAAAAGTAGCTAAATTACTATAATACCCCTATGTATGAAAAATTCTTTGTTATACCCCTAGGTGCAAATTACCGTTATACCCCTAGGGTTAATTTTGACCGAAAAGCATGACGATCGATTACGTATGATGTATGCCATGATTATATATCATTGCATGGGGATATGGGTTATATTATGGAGGAAGCGTTACGGTGGCTATGCCACAAATATCTTATCTGGTGGCTCTGCCACAAATATCTGATCTGATGGCTCTGCCACATATATCTGATCTGGTGGCTCTGCCACATATATCTGATCTGGTGGCTCTGCCACAAATATCTGATCTGGTGGCTCTACCACATATATCTGATACGGTGGCTCGCCACGATTATTCAGATCTGGTGACTCTGTCACATTATACATTACAGCGACCATGCGGCAAATTACGTGGTGTGTAGCGGTTGGGTGGGTCGAGTTGTCTCCCAGACGGTGCAAGGTTGGTATGGGGTGTATACGGTTGGATATGGTTGGGTTTACGCATAAACATGTAATATCTATTACATTCTATTATGGGCCTATGGGCTTTATTCTAAATTACATTGCAGGCTAAGGCCAACTTATTCTATTTTGTGGTTTGGTGATATAGGCTATGGTTGGGTTAATTTACACTTTGAGTTTCCCCAAACTCACCCTTTTATTTTCATCCACGGGTAATCCCCAACCATAGTGGGCTTGGAGTATGAGGGAATTCGGATGGCCACCGTTCGAAAGTTTGATTTTCTTACGGTGAGCTGGACATCCTTTTAATTATGTTTGAGGTTTTGGGCTTTTAAATGTAATAAGGCCGCTTATTTATTTTGATGGTTTTAATATGTATTACTAAGATAGGTAATACTTATTTTAATCTGTTGAAATTGGATAGCTTTAGGCGCGTTTTCAAAAACAACAGTTGATTTCAAAATAACACGACAACAAGCAAAGCTTCATGATGAAAGTATTTTCCAAAATTAATCACTTTTCCTAAAATGACTTAATCGAATCGGTTTCCTAGAAATATCCATGGCGTTAAGGTGTGGCAATGGCGGTATGCATGTCTAGGATTGGATCAGAAGGAGCTTGGTACTTAAGTTGTCAGATGGACTCACCACCTCTTTTAGGTTTCCTACGGTGCCTGACTTCCATTCACTTTAATACTTAATGAATTAATCTTTTGAACATCAAATACGATTTTACGGACTTAGAATGGAAATTTTTTTTTTACGTTTTGATGTGGCATGCTGGATCTGGCTATAACTTTTAGGCCGGGTTTGGGGTGCTACAGAGTCTCAGTGGGAGTGTGATAAATCATAATCTATACATATTTTTATCTCATGCTTGGCATATTTGTGGATGATTTATCATTAGTTTTATTGAATTCGATGCACCTAATCCTTTAATTTCATGTTTTATACTCAGGAGAGCATAAGATAGTGAAAATAGTAGGAAACGAGCCAAAAACGGATAAAAAAGGCTGATTTCATTATTCCACACGACCTAGGGACTTCCACACGCCCGTGTTCGACACACAGGCAGGCCACACGCCCGTGTGTCATGGTCGTGTCGACATTAAACCACTCAGAATTGCACATAGCCTGAGCACCTTCACACGGGCGTGGTACATGGCCGTGTCCCTGTCGAGCCCAAGTTTAATTCTATTCGAAAAAGGCTAATTTTGGGCTATTTTGGGCATTCCAATGTAACACCCCAAACCCAGCCCAGACGTTATGACCGGATCCGACATGCCACATCGAAGCGTTCAAAACATTTTATATTGTTGATCCAGAAAAAAAACTTACATAGTGTTTAAAAAGATAATTTCATTATAGGTTAAAGTGAATGGGTAGGAAACCGGAAAAGAGGTGGTGAGTCCATCGGACTGCTTAAGCACCAAGCTCCCATCGGATCCAATCCTAGACATGCATACCGCCATTGCCACACCTTAACGTCATGGATATTTCTAGGAAACCAATTTTGATTAATTCATTTTTAGGAAAAGTGATTAATTTTGGAAAATACTTTCATTGCGGAAGCTTTGCTTGTTGTCGTATTATTTTGAAATCAATTGTTGTTTTTGAAAACGCGCCCTAAAGCTATCCAATTTCAACAGTTAAAATAAGTAATACCTATCTTAGAAACACATATTAAAACCATCAAAAATAATTAAACAGCCTTATTACATTTAAAAACCCAAAACTTCAAGCGTAAATAAAAGGATGTCCAGTTCACGGAAGAAAACCAAACTTTCGAGCGGTGGCCACTCAATTCCCTCATAGCTCCAAGCCCACTATGGTTGGGGATTTCTGTGTGGATGAAAATAAAGAGGTGAGTTTGGGGAAACTCAGTGTAAGGAAAACCCATTCAAAGCCTAAGTCATTAAAGCCTATTGGGCCTAAGCCCATTCGTAATAACAGTGGTCTTGGACCGAGCCCTTTTGATTACAATAAACCGGGCCTTAGCCCTTATTGAGATAACAATATGGCCCATAGGCCCATTTCAAAATACATGCAATATCAATAACATATGCAAGCCCATTTGGGAGACTACTCAACCCACCAACAACTACACTCCACCTGTACCAGCCATACACTCCATGTGGGATAGCTCAACCCACCCAAATTTCAACACTCCACGATTGCGGCATTGCTTTGCCTAATTATCATAAATTGAGGCAAAGCCTCCGATCGTGGACAAGCCACTTTTAGTACTTCCTCGTCAATATCCCAATCCCATGCATCGATAATAACAACATGGCATGCAGAAATACCAACGATCAAACATGCATTTAAGTCAATTTAACCCTAGGGGTATTTGGTAATTTATCTCCTAGGGGTAAAGCGTAAATTTTCCACTTTTAAAGGTATTTCAATAATTTATCTATTTTAGGGTTTTCATGCATATTCCTATCTTTCACGTACTACGTAATCACGTCTGAGGATTCTTACCGAATTGGGCAGATTGGCCCATCATTCCAATTTTAGCCCATTAAGCCCAAAAATATCGAGGGCAGAACTCATGCACTTTGCGGTCCAAACATTGCACTTACCAAAAGATTAATCGATTTACCTCACGAGCATTCACTTTTCAAAATCTATAAAATACCGATTTTCGGCATTTGATTTTCGACTTTTGCCGATCTAGACTAAGAAAGAGGGTGTTAGTTACACACTGCTTGTGACGATATCTTGACGAGATCCACACACGAACGCCTACAATTGGATTACTAACACATTAACCTAACTATTCAAATACAAACTACGTATTAACCCCTTACAATATTCGGCCAACCACACCTACAGATCATAGTAAGCTTATAAGAAAACAATAAGCAACTCATGAACAAATTTTTGTCAATGTTTACCACATAATCATAATTTCACTGCAAGCTGTCTTCCTGAGCAACTGTCACTAAATTATTTATACCTGGAGCTACGAAACTTCAAATTAAGTGCCGTTAATTTTCCCTGAAAATAGACTCATATATCTTCTATCCATAAAATTTTTAGAATTTTTGGTATGTCCAATCAATACCAGATTTTTCTTAAAGTTTCCCATGTTTTATTGTTTTACTGTTTGACTAATCTGACCACTCTTCATTACGAATCAAATTTCTCATTGTACAGAATTCAAAATATGTTCTCGTTTATTCCATTTGAAACTAGACTCATTACGCTTTAATTACATAATTTATTTAGCTTCTAACTCATCTCCCACAATTTATGGTGATTTTCCAAAGTCACGTTACTGCTGCTGTCCCAAGCAGATTTATTGCCAAATCACTCTTTCACACCTAACTTGCATGCTTGTTATTTAAACATGTATATCACCAATCAATCATCACATATCTATGATTTTACTTAAGTATAATCTCTATATCATCATTTTAAAGCACAACATGTTAGCCAATTTTTCCCCTTACCATCTAAGGCACATGCATGCTCATTTGTTTGGCTCAACTTCACCTATCTTCCATTTTTCATCAAAAGAACATGAAACAACAACCATTTCCTTCATTTTAATTCATGACTAAATGCTCACAACACAACTAAAACCAAAATATGCTTCAAGAGTTAAGGTAGAATCAAGAAGAACTCATGAACATCAAGATAGAAGCAAACTATCATGAACTTACCTTCAATTTTGTTCCCCAAGTGACCGAACATTCAAGAGCTTTCTCCTCTCCTTTCTCTTCTCTAACTTTAGGCTGTGATGAACAAAGATGGACAAAACTTTGTTCTTTTCACCCCTTTTTCTTTTAATAAAATTTCATATTTCATCCATTTAATTCTTTAGTACAAAAGACATGAAATTCCCATCATGGAACATTTACCTAAACTATTATCATGGAACATTTACCTAACCCATTATCATGGAATATTTACCTAATCCATTATCATGGAACATTTATCTAACCCATTATCAATTTGTATCAATTTGTACCATAAATTATGGATATCAAGTGCTCATATTGTCTACAACAACATGATGGCTGGCCACTTCATGTAAAATGGGAGGTTTGTCATGCAAATCCTCCTATTTTGCACTCCTATTTATTTGGCCACTTCAATTTAGCCTATAGCATTTTCAAACATTTTCACATAGGTTCTATTTGATAATTTCACCCCCTTTTTCTTATGAAACAAAAATTAACTAAAATTGTCGGGTTCTATCTTAAGCTTGGGCCTTCTAAAGGCCCACTAACATAATTAAACCTATGCCAACATTCACAGAATTCCCGAAAATTGGGGCGTTACAACTCTACCCACCTTAAAAAAATTTCGTCCTCGAAATTTACCTGATCCAACTAGTTAAGGGTATTGTTGATGCATAGTCTCTTCTAATTCCCAAGTAGCTTCTTCCCTTCCATGATTACGCCAAAGTACTTTCACT
Source organism: Gossypium arboreum (assembly GCF_025698485.1). Taxonomy (NCBI): domain Eukaryota; kingdom Viridiplantae; phylum Streptophyta; class Magnoliopsida; order Malvales; family Malvaceae; genus Gossypium; species Gossypium arboreum. The sequence continues at coordinate 5,877,625 of NC_069082.1, read as the reverse complement.
AACGAGACAGATTTCCTTCTGAGAACCTTAACATCTCGAGCCAATATTTGCACAGGCTCCTCCTCAAAGGTCAAATCAGTCTGAACTTCAATTTCAAAGAATCGACGGGACATAAGCGAGGTCAAAGCGATAACGCCTTAACATGGAGACGTGAAAAACATCGTGAATCCTGTCTAACTTTGGAGGCAATTCCAACTGATAAGCTATTGGGCCTACTCGCTTCAAAACCTGATAAGGCCCAATGAACCGCAGACTCAACTTGCCCTTCTTACCAAACCTTAATATCTTCTTCCAAGGAGAAACCTTTAAGAAGACCATATCACCTACTGAGTACTCAATCTCCTTACGCTTCAAATCTGCATACGACTTTTGCCTATCAGATGCTTCTCTTAACCGGTCCTTAATTATTCTGTCCTTATCCTCAGTATTAGCTACCAACTCTGGTCCAAGAACTTGTCGCTGTCCTAGTTCGGTCCAACAACTAGGTGTACGACACCTTCGTCCATACAGTGCTTCATACGGTGCCATTCGAATACTCGCCTGGTAATTGTTATTGTATGCAAATTCTACCAACGGCAAGTAATCCTCCCAACTACCTCGAAAGTTAATCACGCATCCCCTCAACATGTCCTCCAAAATCTGAATAACCCTTTCCAATTGACCATCAGTCTGGGGATGGAAAGCCGTGCTAAAATTCAATCGCGTCCCCAACGCCTCATGCAACCTTTGCCAAAACCGAGATGTAAATCTGGGATCCCGATCAGAAATAATTAAAACTGGGACTCCATGAAGTCGCACAATCTCCGCCACATACAACTTGGCTAACTTTTGAAGTGAAAAGTCTGTACAAACAGGTATAAAATGGGCCGATTTGGTCAACCTATCCACAATCACCCACACCGAGTCTTTCTTTGATGGTGTCAAAGGCAACCCACTCACAAAGTCCATGGTTACCCTCTCCCACTTCTAAAGTGGTATCTTCACCGGCTGTAACAGTCCAGAAGGTAATTGATACTCAGCTTTCACTTGTTGGCATGCCAGACATTTTCCTACAAACTTCGTTACTTCTCGCTTAAGTCCAGACCACCAGTACAATTCTCGCAAGTCGTGATAGAACTTGTTCCCTCCAGGATGCATGGCACAAAGTCCTCCATGAGCTTCCTTCAATATTGTCTGCCTCAAATCAGAGTCCTTCGGAACACAAATTCTTCCTCGGAAACACAGAACTTCTTCGCCATTTAACCCAAACTCAGAAGTTTCCCCTTCCTTAACTTGTTGGAAACGAGCGACCAAAGACTCATCGTTCAACTACTTTTCCTTAATCTGACCCACCCAGGCTGGCCTCACTTGCAACTCGATAGCAGACCTCCATCATCATCAGACTCAGACGAGCAAACATTGCTCTCAGATCAGATACAGTTCTACGACTTAGAGTATCGGCTACCACATTAGCCTTGCCTGGTGATACTCGATCGAATAGTTATAAGCAACTCAATCTATCTCCTTTACCTAAGGTTCAGCTCCTTCTGAGTCAACAAATACTTAAGACTTTTGTGGTCTGTGTATATAATACACCTTTCTACGTACAAGTAATGTCTCTAAATCTTAAGTGCGAATATCACTGCTACCAACTCCAAATCATGAGTCGGATAGTTCCCCTCATGAGGCTTAAGCTATCGTGATGCATATGCAACCACCTTACGCTCTTGCATTAACACGCAGCCCAAACCCACGTGTGATGCATCACTGTACACAGTAAAATCCTTCCCAGACTCATTTGAATTAACACAGTGCTTGATCGAAACTTTCTTCAACTTCTCAAAAGCTTCCTGCTGCTTCTTAGTCCATACAAACGGTACTCCTTTCCTTATAAGTTTTGTCAAATGTGCTGCCATCACAGAAAAACCTTCTACAAACCTTCAGTAGTATCCTGCCACCCTAGGAAACTCAGTATTTTAACCTTGACCTAGGCGGCTTCCACTCTAAAATCTCTTCAATTTTCCGAGGATCCACCTTAATCCCTCAACAGAGACCGCATGTCCTAAGAAGGTTACCTCCCTCAACCAAAGTTCAGACTTGCTGAACTTCACAAAAGTTCCTTCTCCTTAACACTTGCAAGACACTATCTGGAGATGCTCATCATGTTTCGCTTTAGTTTCAAAATATACCGGGATATCGTTAATAAAGACGACTACTGAACCGATCAAAAATGGTTGGAACACACGATTCATCGATCCATAAATCTTTGTAGGAGCATTAAATCGGTCAAATGGCATAACCAGAAACTCGTAATAACCATACCAAGTCCTGAATGCCGTCTTATTGATATCTGCCTCCTTGACTCTTAATTGATGATATCCAGATCGAAGGTCGATCTTAGAAAATACAGAAGCCCTTCTAAGCTGGTCAAACAGATCGTCCATCCTTGGCAGTGGATGCTTATTCTTAATCGTCAGTTTGTTCAACTGGCGATAATCAATGTACATCCGCATCATACCATCCTTCTTTTTCACGAATAGCACTGGTGCTCCCCATGGAGACACGCTTGGCCTAATGAAGCCCCTATCCAACAACTCTTGAATTTGAGTCTTTAACTCCACTAACTCCTTCGGTGCCATCCTATACGGTGCGATGGACACAGGCGCCGTTCCATGCAACAAATCTATTCCAAACTCAACTTCTCGATTCGGAGGCAATCCTGGAAGCTCCTCCGAAAAACATCTTGGAACTTCTTTACGGTCCTCACCTTATCCACTATCAGTCCCTCCTCTTCTGACTGACTTACAAATGCCAAATAGACCTCACAACCTTTTCGAATCCACTTTTCGGCCCTTAATGCGGACACCACATTAGACAAATAATCCCTTCGCTCACCTATCACCATAACCTCCTCATCCTTTGTGGTCCTTAACACCATTTATTTAGCAGCACAATCCAAGGTCGCCTTATGCTTAATAAGCCAGTCCATTCCCAAAATGAGATCAAACTCTCCGAACGGTAACTCCATCAAATCTCCAGGGAAAATCGTACCTTGAGTTTCTAAGGGTACATCCCTATACAATTTGTCTACCCTAACCGAGTGACCCAAAGGACTTGTATAGATACCCCACTCACAATCTCCTCAGAGCAGTCCAAGTTGTCCATAATTTGTTCTGCGGCCTCCAACCAATATTCCGCTACATTCGGGGCTATACCAGACACGCCTCTAAAGATCTCCGCTCCGTTAGCCCGAAGTTGTTCAGAAATAGATCCCCGAACTCCATTGCCCGTACTTGCCCCGGCAACCCTTTCCAGAACACGAAGCATTACATGACGGGCATCATCCCGACACCGCATGATCATGAGACTCTACCTCTATTGCCGGTGGTACCGGTGCATCCATCGCGGGCATATGTCTCGAAGACGAAGATCTCGCTCGAGCACTTCTTCGGCTCCGTCCATGGCCTCTTGTACTCATATCGTATTATCTTGATTACGAATTTTTATGCATCAATTAATATTTCAGTGTTTATTACAGATGTTTTATGAATCAGACAGTAATTTAGAGTTTGTTTTCGCAGAATCGAAGTCTAGCTACAGTTTCAGTCTCTTATCAGATTTTTTTATGGTTTCACTATCATCCTATCTAGAGTGTCCAAGTAGGGTTTCAATACAGACAGATAATTCAGGAAAATATTCAGAAAAATTCAGAATACTTACAGACTTGAGCCGGAGATTCAGAATGCCACCTTCTAAAGATCTAAATTTTGAAAATCGAGCTTTTCGTATTCTTTATAAAATTTTCGCTTTCGAAAATCTTTGTTTTTGTAAACCCATTCCACAGCCGAGTTGTTGAAACCTAGGCTCTGATACCACTAAATGTAGCACCCCAAACCCGACTCAGACGTTATGACCGGATCCGACATGCCACATCGAAGCGTTCAAAACATTTTATATTATTGATCCAAAAAAAAAACTTACTTAGTGTTTTAAAAGATAATTTTATTATAGGTTAAAGTGAATGGAAGCTGTGCACCAGGTAAGAAACTGGAAAAGAGGTGGTGAGTCCATCGGACTGCTTAAGTACCAAACTCCCTTCGGATCCAATCCTAGACATGCATACCGCCATTGCCACACCTTAACGTCATGGATATTTCTAGGAAACCGATTTTGATTAATTCATTTTTAGGAAAAGTGATTAATTTTGGAAAATACTTTCATTGCGAAAGCTTTGCTTGTTGTCTTATTATTTTGAAATCAATTGTTGTTTTTGAAAACGCGCCCTAAAGCTATCCAATTTCAACAGTTAAAATAAGTAATACCTATCTTAGTAACACATATTAAAACCATCAAAAATAATTAAGCGGCCTTATTACATTTAAAAAAACCCAAAACTTCAAACGTAAATAAAAGGATGTCCAGTTTACCAGAAGAAAACCAAACTTTCAGAACGGGTGGCCACTCCGAATTCCCTTACAGATCCAAGCCCATTATGGTTGGGGATTTCCTGCGTGGATGAAAATAAAAAGGGTGAGTTTGGGGAAACTCAGTGTGTAAGGAAAACCCATTCAAAGCCCAAGTCAGCTCAAGCCTATTGGTTCTAAGCCCATTCAGGTAATAGTGGTCTTGGACGAGCCCTTTTGATTACAATAAACCGGGCCTTAGCCCTTATTCAGATAACAATATGGCCCATAGGCCCATTTCAAAATACATGCAACACCAATAACATATGCAAGCCCATTTGGGAGACTACTCAACCCACCAACAACTATACTCCACCGTACCAGACCATACACTCCATGTGGGATAGCTCAACCCACCCAAACACACTCCACAATTGCGGCATTCTTTGCTCGATTATCGATAAATTGAGGCAAAGCCTCCAAGATCGTGGACAAGCCACTTTTAGTACTTCCTCCGTCAATATCCCAATCCCATGCATCGATAATAACAACATGGCATGCGATAAATAACAACGATCAAACATGCATTTAAGTCAATTTAACCCTAGGGTATTTGGTAATTTATCTCCTAGGGGTAAAACTATAAATTTTCCACTTTTAAAGGTATTTCATAATTTATCTATTTTAGGGTTTTTCATGCATATTCCTACCTTTCACGTACTACTGAGAATCACGTCTGAGGGTTCTTACGAATTGGGCAGTTGGCCCATCATTCCAATTTTAGCCCATTAAGCCCAAAAATATCGAGGCACGAAATCATGCACTTTGCGGTCCAAACATTGCAGCTTACCAAAAGATTAATCGATTTACCTCACGAGCATTCGCACACTCGCAAATCTACAAAATACCGATTTTCGGCATTTCGAATTTTTGACTTTTGCCGATCTAGACTAAGAAAGAGGGTGTTAGTTACACACCTGTTTGTGACGATATGCTGACAAGATCTACACACGAATTGCCTACAATTGGATTACTAAAACATTAATCTAACTATTCAAATACGAAGTACGTATTAACCCCTTACAATATTCGGCCAACCACACCTACAGATCATAGTAAGCTTATAAGAAAACAATAAGCAACTCATGAACAAATTTTTGTCAATGTTTACCACATAATCATAATTTCACTGCAAGCTGTCTTCCTGAGCAATAGTCACTAAATTATTTATAACTGGAGCTACGAAACTCCAAATCAAGTGCCGTTAATTTTTCCTGAAAATAGACTCATATATCTTCTATCCATAAAATTTTTAGAATTTTTGGTATGGCCAATAAATACTAGATTTTTCTTAAAGTTTCCCATGTTTCACTGTTTGACTAATCGACCACTCTTCATTCTGAATCAAATTTCTCATTGTACAGAATTCAAAATATGTTCTCGTTTATTCCATTTGAAACTAGACTCATTAAGATTTAATTACATAATTTATTCAGCTTCTAACTCATGTCCCACAATTTATGGTGATTTTCCAAAGTCATGTTACTACTTCTGTCCCAAGCAGATTTATTACCAAATCACTCTTTCACACCTAACTTGCATGCTTGTTATTTAAACATGTATATCACCAATCAATCATCACATATCTATGATTTTACTTAATTATAATCTCCATTTCATCATTTTAAAGCACAACATGTTAGCCGATTTTTCCCCTTACCATCTAAGGCACATGCATGCTCATTTGTTTGGCTCAACTTCACCTATCTTCCATTTTTCATCAAAAGAACATGAAACAACAACCATTTCCTTCATTTTAATTCATGACTAAATGCTTACAACACAACTAAAACCAAAATATGCTTCAAGAGTTAAGTTAGAATCAAGAAGAACTCATGAACATCAAGATAGAAGCAAACTACCATAAACTTACCTTCAATTTTGTTCCCCAAGTGACCGAACATTCAAGAGCTTTCTCCTCTCCTTTCTCTTCTCTAACTTTAGGCTATGATGAACAAAGATGGACAAAACTTTGTTCTTTTCAACCCTTTTTCTTTTAATAAAATTTCATATTTCATCCATTTAATTCTTTAATACAAAAGACATGAAATTCCCATCATGGAACATTTACCTAAACCATTATCATGGAACATTTACCTAACCCATTATCATGGAATATTTACCTAATCCATTATCATGGAACATTTACCTAACCCATTATCAATTTGTATCATAAATTATGGATATCAAGTGCTCATATTGTCTACAACAACATGATGGCTGGCCACTCCATGTAAAATGGGAGGTTTGTCATGCAAATCCTCCTATTTTGCACTCCTATTTATTTGGCCACTTCAATTTAGCCTATAGCATTTTCAAACATTTTCACATAGGTCCTATTTCATAATTTCACCCCTTTTTTCTTATGGAACAAAAATTAACTAAAATTGTCGGGTTCTATCTTAAGCTTGGGCCTTCTAGAGGCCTATTAACATAATTAAACCTATGCCAACATTCACAGAATTCCCGAAAATTGGGGCGTTACATCCAAAGTCTATATAAACACCCTAGAAAAGAATCAAAAGGGTCAGATACAGTAGAAGGCAAAGAATACTAGAAGACAACCATTGGAATTGTAACACCCCTAACCCGTATCCATCACCGGACTAGGGTTAAAAGGCATTACTAGACATATCAGAACATTTCGCAATCATTTTACAATCAAAAATCAAGCATCATCATATTATAGTCAAACATAAACATTAATTCCCTTTCTTAGGTCAATGAGACCATAAACATGCGTTAGGAAAAGGTTGGGACTAAATCAAACACATACAAAATCTTTATTTTGCAAAACTTAACAATTTTTTCTAGTTATAAAGGTCACACGCCCTTGTGAACAGGCCGTGTGCCTCACACAGCATTAGACACGCCCGTGTGTCTAGGCCGTGGCAAAACATAGCATACATACTGACTTATACACACGGCCACAAGACACGCCCGTGTGCCTTGGCCGTGGTCGAAACTGACTTTAAATTGTGGGACTACCTCAAGGGACACATGACTGTGTAACATAACCGTGTGTCGGACACGACTGAGACACACGCCCGTGTCTCTGCCCGTATGGACAAAATAGGCCATTTGAATAGCCAATTTTCCACCCAATTTGAGTCCTCCCTACAAGCATCATTCAAGCATCAATATACTACATTTTCAGCCAAATTCAACTCCAAACAAGTATCACTCAATTTATAATGTCATCAATCAATTTCATGTTCACTTTCTATACCAAAACATACCAATATCACATGCAAAATTCATTTACTCATACATGATCAACATCTCAAATTACCATGTCAATCTCATACCAAGATTATACCTTACATACATACCATAAAACATACTTCTCAAAATGAACTCATACCATGCCCGAATATACACAAACATTAACATCTTTAGCAAACCATTTTTGCATGGCTACATATTAATACACCAGTCAAAATGAACCATCTCAAAACTAGCCTATACATGCCACATTACCAAAACTTAAAGCTTTTATTTACCGAAATGATAACCGGATAGTGTGATGACGTCTTCTCCAACATCCAACCCAAGTAAGTCTCTGAAACTCTATAGACATAGGATAATACACGGAGTAAGCTTTGAAAGCTTAGTAAGTCATAAGCAAATAATTCATTTCAATGATATTTATAAATCAATATCATTAAACCGTATTTAACAAATCTCAATTACATGTACATTCATTATACTTATAAATTCATAGAACCACATTAAATAACTTCACTTATCTTGTTTATCAGTGAACATATAACCATTAGCTCATCATATAAGTCAAGCTCGCACATATTCATTTCATTGCCAACCTAACCATGGTCATTTATTACGACTCATACATAAAGTTATATCAACTTCTTTTTAAACCCTTCCAAACTCGAACATCTATAATGTCCTTATTCACCTAAACCAAATTGCATATATAAATCGTATATCCAACTCACCATTTTAATTTCAATACATGTTCCAGTTTTTGAACCAAGAAATCATACATCACATTCATGTTTCATGTTTCGTAAATCTCGTATCCTAAACAAAGCACCACAATTTCATATAACGAGTATATATAATACATCATACTACTCATCTTTATTCAAAGTGATATATTACTTTCATTTCACATCTTTAATCTTATGAATAGCATTAATAATGCCATTCAATCCAACTCATTTCACCATTCATTTACATAATTTTTCATCTACTTCATACTTAACATCATCCACCACATAGGTTTCGTACATACCAGTACTATTAAATTCTTATATGTCACGCTTATCATTTCAATGCTCGAAACATTAATTCATTCGATCATCCTTGAACATTCAACGAACTCGCACACTTAGTGCTAATTAATTAATCGAAGCTATAATTGCATCGCACACTTAGTGCCAATTAATTAGCCGAAGCTATAATTGTATCGCACACTTAGTGCCATTACATTAAACCGAACTTATATCGGTGTCACCCACATAGTTCCATTTACTCAGCCAATGCTATTACAATCTCAAGCACTCAGTGTCATTTTAATAGTCGTAGTTATTGCCTTTATCGCACACTTACTGCATCAAATCCAATTCACATATTAAATATTTCAATCTCATAACCATATTTTTTACAACTCAATTCAGTATATATAATGCACACACATTTCAATTTAAAAACATTTATATACTTATGAACTTACCTCGTACTAACACGAACGGATCGAAACGACTATTCGATAATTTTCGACTTTCCCCGATCCAAATTCGATTTCTTCATTTCTTGATCTCATTCAATACAAATTTAACTTATTTAATCATATATTCAATCAAATTCATCTAAAAACACATAAATGATTTAATTACACTTTTCCCCTGACATTTCACTTTTTCGCAATTTAGTCCCTATTTCATAAAACACAAAATATTCAAAATTTGACCACACTCATGCTTGGTCGAATTTCACTAAGGTCCTTAGCAGCTCATTTCTTTCATTTATTTCACATTTTAGCCCCTCAAAATATCATTTACACAATTTAATCCCAAATAGGCATTTTTACTAAAAATCACTTAATTAAACAAGATAATCTATCATCATGTAATTATTTTTCATCATCAAACCACAAAAACAAAAAGTTCTCATCAATGGAAAATCACAAAATTCACAACCAATTTAAAAAATTATGAGCATGGGTCAACTAGTATTCGAAGCAACGATCTCAAAAAACATTAAAATTATCGAAAACGGATAAAAAATCATACCTCAATTTTCCAATATTAGTGTCGAACCCTTAAGTCTCTTTTTATTTCTTTTTCCTTTGTATTTTCGGCCAAATAGGATGAACATCCATAATTTTTATATTTTGTTTTATTTAATATAAGATTTATTAATCAATTTCCATTTTTAACCTTTAATTCCATTAAAAACTACTCCAAATGACATGCCACTAACTCCCACTATCTCATAAATGGGCTATTTACCATTTAAGGCCATTATATTAAAAATCCAAGGTCAATTAACACCTTTAACTAATAGCATGGAACTTTTACAATGTACGCGATTTAGTCCTTTTTACCGAATTAACCATTCAAACGGTAAATTTTCTTTGCGAAATTTTCACACGATTCTAATATCATGCTTCAAATATTAAAATAATAATAAAATAAATTTTTCAATGTCAAATCATGGTCCCGAAACCACTATTTCGACTAGGGTCTAAACTGGACTGTTATAGGAATCAGCTCGAAAGTAGGATCTACTTCAAGACTGAAGAGCTCTATTCAATTTCCTTAGAAGTTCTTTGGGTTTCTTTATGTTTTGTTGTTTTCCCCCAACATTATGAACTAAACTCCCTAAATACCTAGGGAGAATGAAACCTACGATGGATCTTATTATTTAATTATCTAAATTACACGATAAATATTTGTTCTTGTTTTTAATTATGTGTTCTTAATCCTTGTTTTAATATTTTCAGGATATTATTCCAAGTTTGATGTGCTTATTCAGTGGAGCAAAAGTCCCTGTTTAAGAGTAGATCTAGCATAATTAAGCGGAGTTGCATGCAATCCTAGAAATAAGACGACATAAATATGCTGGATTAGAGTCAAATCTAATAAGGGAATCCATAAATCAAGCTAATGCGATAATAGGGGTTTTACTTAGAAAGAGATTTCAATTAATCAACCTAGAGTCAGTTGTTCTTAGTTTCAAAAGAGATATTAACATAATTTAGGAATTTCTACGGATCAAGACAAGTGAATGAATCGGTTGATTCAGAGTCAGAATAATAAGTGAAGTCTAAGTGGATTCTTCCTTGGGTATTGTCTTTATCATTGGTTTATTCGATTATTTTCTTCACTCTCTCTATCGCGTTCATTAGTTAATTAGTTAAGTTAATTTTAGATTAAAACAAATCCTTTATATTTTAAGCTAAATAATAAAAATTTAGTTAATACTAGTACTTTTAGTCCTTGTGGATACGATATTCTGAACTCACCATAGCTATACTACCATTCGATAGGTGCACTTGCCTAAGTCGTGATCGTAGTCTAGTTTAGTGTTTCATAAAACGATCATCAGAGTGTAACACTTCCACTGTTCAACCACTGACGACCAACTGTTTTCGGCCACTAGGACGTCGTCGTTGTAGCCACCGGTACCACCGTATTCGGTGATACAGGTGTGACACCCCGAGTTGGTTCGGCTGCTACCGGTTTGATTCGGGTCAATGACGACCCGACTGGTCTGGTCTAACCACCGGTTGGACCGTCGGCCCGGTTTCACATACCGGCTCCGGTTCGACCAGTTTTTGGGTCTTTTTCTCGATTTTGGGCTCCCAGACCCAATTTACGATCTCAGGTTCAATTTTCAAGTTCAATTACCTATTAGACCAATTGTCTAACTTGAAAATTAACTTCCAAAAATATCATATTAATTTTAATTGATTTGATTAATTTAATTTTACTTGATCAAAATTAATTTTTCCAAAAATCACTTAAATTTTTCAAGAAAATTCTTTAATCAAATTCTCTAGTTAAACAATTCTCATGACCACTTAATTAAATTCCACATCAAATAAATCAACACAATTAAATTATTCCCAAAGTCATAGAATTTTCTTTTGATTCAAATGTAGTCTGATCAAGCTTTTGTTGAGCTAGCAGAGGGACCAGTCGGACATATGTAATTAGGCTCTAGTGATTGCAATTATGTCCAGAAGCATCATTTCGATAATTCACAATTACATATTCTTGGAGTCAGTCTACAAGAAGTACTATGATTGAAAACTCCTTATTCTATACTCTTTACAAAAGCAATTCATCCGACTGCTTTGTCCAATGACCTCGTCATGTGTGTGTTACCCTCATATGATATCCTTGATTCCCTTGAGTTAAATCTGTTCACTCAATACAATCCATTTTATCTCATTGTCACCATTATGTCTTCTTAATGATTAATATGACCACTGTCAACAAATAATTGTGATAAATTGCTCGTTCGAAAACAAGTAACCCGTGACCATGTTTCATATTTATCAATCCACACAATGCTAATGAGAGGATATCATTAACTCTTTAATTGAGCTATAAATTCCATTATTGCTAGTAAAGCCATGACATACACAAGTCATGTATCCAACATACCGACTATAAGCTCGATCATCTTTACAGCATGAGCCTCCACTTATATCAAAGCACATGAATTGCATACGCATGGTCAGTGACTAACTCAGAATTTAAGTAAATCACACCATGAACATTACAAGTGAATTAATTCACAAACGGATTCAAAATCAATTCATCTTGGGTCCAGTCCAAAGTATCATTCTACCAATGAATATATCTATGTCTCTACTCGTGAAGTCAACTGCTCCGACAGCCAAGACTAGCCATCTCCCCAATTGGAATTATAGACGACATAATAATCATTCTCAATATTTGAATCAAATGCTTACTTTTATTCTTTTACGGGATTACGGGCTCATTTAGATTATCTACTAAGCTAAGTTATCTTTCTCGCAATGCAAACTTTTTTACAATGTCACTTATCTTCAGTTTTAACTTTAGACAATCAATGAGCTAATATTTGCTTGTTACAATTTCGCTATGCATACAAAATATAAAAGACAAAAAATACAAAAGACATAATAGTGAAATGTGAAATTAACTTTATTTATTTATTTATCATTCAAATAAATAGAAAACAGCTACATGTTTACTAAAATATGGGCACATTTCCCAACAATAACTCCCTTGAAAATCAGCTTGGACTATTGAATCTTGATGCAAAATTGCTTGAAAATTAGCTTCAATAGTGTCCTTCCAGTAATTTTCATGCTATCCTTTGACGGTTGCTTATTCCCTTCTTTACTTCCTTATTTATGCCTTCTTAAAGTGTCAAAAAACCTAAAAATCGCAACTTCCTACTATTAGTGCACATGGTTCCTGAAATCCACACACCTGGACACACGCCTATATGGCTCACATAGCCGTGTGGTCTACCTATGAGAAACTTTGTTGTATGTTTTAGCTTCCGAACTGCTCTAATGTTTTAATTTCCACCCGTTTTTCACTCCTATTGCTCCCAAGTGCTCTCTGAAGCACCAAAACATGAACATAAAATATTAGGAATATACAATTCACAAGTAACATCACATAATCACTCAAAAATGCACTAAGAATAAGGCTAAAATATGTTACTTTTGACACTTATCATACCTTCTATAAAACCTTTCCGTATATAACAACGACGACCACAAATAGTAAAGTACATTATTTACTAATTAATTTTTATAAAAACCATTTGTTTCAAATTTTAGAAAAATTGTTTTTCCTAAGTGAAATAAAATTATAAATTTTAGCTAAGATGTTATTTCAATAAAATGTTTAAATTTTACATAAGAAAATCTATTATTCGTATTTTTTAATAATCTTTAATAAATGTAATTTATAAATTTTATTAACGACATTATTTAAATGTGATATAAATCTCAAATGTCATTACTGGTGTATAACAATCTCTTCTCTATACCATCCAAAAATTGATAAACAAATAGAGTTATTACAAAGAGGGTTGATTGCATTGTCAATAAAGCTTTGGTTATATTGACAAAAGCTACTATGGTCATATGAAAATTATGTGTGGATTAATTAATTAGATAATTGGCATATTGATAAATTTAATTGCCAAAGTTTATTTTTTTGCCAATTTGGTTCTCATTCTGTTTTTAGTTATATTTGGTCTTTAATCTTTAAAAAAAGGTTCAAATCGTTTTTTAATGGAAATGATGACTAAAACATTATTTTTTAACGTTGTTGGTGTAACAATTTGCATGACAATCCATGTGCACCTCATGCTAACTGTCGTAACCATTTTTTTGAAAAAAAAAGGGTATCGACTTGGAGAAAAACGAAAGCGGGAGTCGCCACCAATCTTTTTAGGTGTGATTGGATCACCTTGTAAAAGTGGTTGTTTTTAATAAATGGTTTGATTTATTTAAACAACAACTTTGGTCCACGTAAATCAAGAAAACAGGTTCGGGAGTCGGTTACGCACAGGAAAGGATTAGCACTCTTGTAACTCCTAAAAATTGGTACCTAGTTGATTAATTAGTGCCTTAGTGTCGAAAATTGAAAACTTGAAAGACTTTGAAATACGATCCCTCTTTAAAAAATGCTCAAATGTTAAAGACCTTCTCGTCTCAAAATATAAAATATCACATCCAGTAAGTTAGGACACGACATCTTGAATTTTCGAGAGCGAGCTCGCCTCTTAAAGTTTGTGTATTTTAACTTATTAAAAGGATATTCGTTTTTTTTAGAGTAAACGAGAGAAATCGAAACCCAGTGAGTTAGGGCACGTTTTCTCGAATTCTCAAACACTGAACATTGCCTTTATTTTCGAAGAATCTTATTTTGAGGTAACAAAATGTCATACCCGGTAAGTTAGGGCACAACACCTCGTATCTCCGAGAATAAACATTTTTCAAAACTCGTATCGCGATTTAAGAGAGTATACATTATTTAGGTTAAAAGAGAAAATCGAAACCCAGTAAGTTAGGGCACGATTGTCTCGAATTACCAAATCTGAAATATCACTTTATGAAAGAATTATTTTAAGGCGTTGAGTAAAAAAACATAATGTGATTTATAGTAAAACATAAAAGCAAATTACGGTACTAATACGTAATAATAAGCGCGACGAGTGTCAAACATAGTATCTGAGCAATTATGAAAGGTGAAACAATAGCAAGGCTAATAAATGAAGCATGAGGAAAATGAAATGATCGAATACATAAGTAAATTATCGAAAATAAGAATGAATAAAACATGGAACAACAAATGGCAATGATAACGAAAACGATAACAATAATAATATAAATAATAGTATAAAGCGATAATAATACATATAGTATTAAACATGATAATAATATCAATAATGTAAACATGGAACATATATATGTAAAATACGTAGTACTAGATTAAAAATAAAAATATAATATTTATTGAAAACAATGATAATATATACAAGAGTAACTAATAATAACGATACATAAATACATACATGCACATATTGAAATATATATGTAATAATAGAAATAATAATAAGAATATCGTGGTATTAAAATATATGTACATGATATAGTTTTAAGAATATACACAACATGCATGGTATTAAAATGGTATTAAAAAACATAATACGTACATATAAGTATTGATAAAAAAATGCTAATACTAATAATGGTCATAGTAATTACAATAAGGATGATAATAATAATATTAAAGTAAAGTAAACAAAAGGAATCCAGTATATCAATATATATATATACATGTAATGAAAATACACACTACTATATAATAATAATAATAATAATAATAAAATAGAAATACAAAGAGCAAATATAATAAAAATATTAAATAATAAAAAGCAATGCCATATATATAAAATATATATATACGTGTATGTACATAAAATATACACTAATATATAATAATAATAGTAATAATAATAATATTAAAATGCAAAAAGTAAACATGATATAATAGTAATATTAAAATAAAGTAATTAAAATAATATTATATATAGAAATGTACATACGTACACATATAATAAACATACATTAATCAACAGGAAAACAATAGAAGTGCTAATAAAACTAGTATTAGAATAAAAATAAAAAATAAATGCAAACATAATAATATAAATAAGATAAATAGAAACAATCAAAAGCAATAGAAAGGATATAATTGAATCTGAGAACACAATTTTGGGGCAAATCGTAATAAATAAAAGAAGAGGGGATTAATTCACACACGCAAATAACCATGAAGAACTAAAACGGACAATAGCCCTTTGTCCCAAAACGCGTAGCTTCAAAGGGACCAAATTGGAAAATGAGTCAAATTCCTTGGGCTATTTTGATTTTGACTCTCTGTTTGGGACTATTTTTCTGCTTGGTTTGTTATTATTTGCTTTGAATCACTGTTTGTTTACATTCAAAAAAAAAAAAAAACTCTTTCCTACAATCCGGTTGTCCCCGCTTTACATAGAATTTTTAAAGGCTTTTATAGCCATTTACAAGTTGCTTGTTGGTGATTATTTCTTCTCTCTGCAGGTGCAAGTTGGTAGTGGTTGGAAATGGGTGTGTTGGTGGCAGACAACTGGTAGAGGAGTAGGTGGCCAATGTGGGGCGACGGCTAGGGTTCAGCACCACTTTTCTTTGCTGAAAATTGTTTAGGCTTGGGCTAGGGTTTTTTTTTAATTTTGGGTTTGGGTAGTTCTAATTTGGGCTGGTTTTGGGTATTGGGTTTGGGTAGGTTTAGTTATTGTAATTGGGTAGTGAGGGTTTATTTTGGGCCAAAATTGGGCTTGCACACTAACGTAACACTATTTGTCTCATATGTCATATCAACAAATAATTTAACAATTATAAAAATAAAATAAATCAAAATTAAAATTAAAAAATATAAAAAGTTTATAAAAATTCAAAATAATAGCATAGAGTACATGTGAATTGTCACAGAGGTTGTCGTGTTTAAATATTTAACATTTTAGTTCGTATTCTTGTTAAAAAAATAATTTTTCGATTCTTTTTCACAAGATTGATGGTTAAATTTTACTCTTTTTAAAAAGTTAAGGTTCAAATTTAATTAAAAAATAATGGCCAAATTGATAAAAAATATAAACATTAAGAGCTAAACTTAACACTATACTTAACAATTGCACACATAATTTCGTAAAGTTTAAATTTAAACCTAAATATTCAAAAGTTTTAAAATCTCAATTTTATTGATACAACAATGCCTTATGCATTTTCCTTTATAGCATTTGATTTTTTTCATGCATTGAATTTTAGGGTTAATATATGAAATGGTACTTGAGTTTGACATGAAAGTTTAATGGGGTACGCTATTTTTTTGTTCTAATTAGATACCCATTTTTTATTTCTATTAAATAAAATAGTATCTAAATTCAACACGGTTTAACTTTTAAAATTTTATCCAATTACCACTTGAAAAGTGTTTTTTTTCAATTTTTTAAATAAATTAAAATCTTAATATATTTTGTATTACTTTTATTATACATAATATACAATAATTTTAATAAATTAAAAAAACTAAGCACAAGAAACCAAAAAAAAAAAAATCCCCATTTCTCCCTATCATCTCCATCTCCCACATTAACCTATCTTTTTAATATGAAAAACCCATGCTCTTACATGATTGAAACCTATAGATTGATCCATCTCCCACATTAATTCACTATGAGAAACTCATAGTCTTGTATTATTAATCTATTTCAACAACTCTCATGTTTTCTTCAACAAAACAAGGGGGGTCCATTTTCTGCCATTGTGATTTTAGGGCTTCAATATGCACTCTCAACACTTCGGGAAGAAAGGGAAAAAAAATTACGAGTGTTTACACTTTAAAGAGATTTGCCCATGTTAGGTATTGGCAATTACTTCGTAAAATGTCGGATGGAAACTCACAGATTTGGCATATGGAGTGTAAATCCACAAATATTGAGCGTTTGAGAAAGGAATTAAGTTTTGATGAAAAAAAAAAGCCAATGGAACTGAAAAGTTAATCGAAAAATGAAATTGGGTTTTCATTTTTGGGTGTCAACTATAATAATGGGTTGAGTTATTACCTTAAGTCTAAAGATTGGTCTAAAAAGTGGGAGAGTTTGAATAAAATGTAAACTAAAAAATAGACTTAAGTAAAAAAAATGAGGTCCGTTTCTAATAAGGCAAGCCTAGGGTAGAATTTTTTTTACCGAGGTCCAGCATGAACCAATTGTTTTGCTAACATTTCATTATTATATTACTACTATTTTGTTGTGATTATTTTATTATTAATTTTGTTACTATTTTAGATGTATTTGTTTGCTAAGTTGCAACTATATTAATATTATTTAAGTATAAAGACTTTTTAATATATTTTCAATTTGTTGGGAAATATTTATTTTAATATTTTAGTATACTTGATGTATTGTATTTGTTAAATTTATTTTATATAAAAATAATCTTAAAAAATTTAATACAGGTAGGTCGGGTTGGGCTTAGGTTTAACATTTTTAATTTGGATCGGGCTTGATTCGAATTTTAAGCCCATTTTTCTGGTCGGGCTAGACTTGGACCTAAAAAATGAGTCTAAAATTTTACATCGGCCTAGCCCATGATCAAGTCTTGTCTCTGGTCCTTAAGTTTTTTTTAATTTTATTAATATTATATCATATTATGTATAATAAAAATAATACAAAATATATTAATATTTTAACTTATTTAAAAAAATGTTGATAAAATAAACACTTGTTGATTGAATAAAATTTAAAACTTAATGGTTATAAACAAAAAATAAGTAGCTAATTGGAACCAAAAAAAATATAAGGACCACATTGAACTTTCATGCCAAAACTTAGGTACTATTTGGTACATTAACCCTTGATTTTATAAGTTGAAATTGGTAGACATATTTCAGGAAAACGAATACATTGAAATTGCTACTTATAGTAAATAAAAATAATTTTATACATTGAAATTGCTACTTATATTTGAGGAAAGTGCATTAATTCTATCAATTTTGAAATTGCTACTTACGGTCAATAAAGTCATAAAGATAATCCTCTCTTTTCTTTATTTTGCTAGAATTTTATTATTTTATTTTACAAATATTAAAAATTAGTTTAATCTTTATAAATGATTTTTATTAATTTATTGCTTATAATTTATTAAATATTTGATTTGTAGTAATTACATGTAGTATATTATTAAGGGAGATTAATTCCTTCTCCTAATATATCATCGGCTTCCTATAAATTATTCTAAATTGTGGATCATGTTGTACTGTTTCGCCCAACTTGTCTTGGAACACAAAAAAGTTCATATTCTTCTATATACATCATACTAACACATCAAATAAAATAGACCAAAGAATCCCATTTCTCAACATCCAACCTCAATTTCCCAAGTTAGCCCTTACTACATGAAAAGTGAAAATTTATTTCAACTAAGTAATACTATTAAAAAGGTTAGTCCCTATAAGTTGTTAGAATTTGATCTTTTTAACATAATATTTAGAATTATTTATAATCTCTTTCTAACCTATAAATGGGAGGATAATGTACTTCCACACACTTGAATTCATATCCTCTTGCATTTGTAACGATGGCTATACCAATCGAACTAAGACTTAATAGACTAGAATTTGATCTTTATACTATGTAAAAATTGAAAAAATCAATCCAGTTAAATAGTACTATTAAAAAAGTAAGTCCTATACTTTAATTTGTCAGAATTTAATCGTTGTAGTACATGAAAATTAAAAAATAATTAAATTAAATAATATTATTAAATTAGGGAGTTGAAAATTAGAATTAAATAATTTATATATATTGAGGGGGCAACTCCTTTCAATATCATCCATCCAGAGTTCAAATATTGAGAACTCCTTTCAAAAGAAACTTTTGGTGTAGTCATCCATCTAGAGTCCTAGTAAAAGTGATAACGGGAGACCAAAATTATCGCATCATTCCAATTTGTTCTTTTTCAATGTGGGATATTTTATCCATACAAAATTTTTAGCCGACTCTCAAACCACGTGAATATCCTACTGAAAAAACACCCCTTGTTTTCTTTTTTGCTTCACAATTCCCGATAGAATCCGCACCCTCATGGGATGCCATTAAGCAACTGCCATCACTCTCCCTGTTTCAATGAACAATCCCCTCCTCTAATCTTTTTTTTTTTTCTCTCTCTCTCTTAACAAATAACACAGTGCTTGATTGATGATGGGTCTTCCCTATAATATAAGGTCAGTGATACCCAAGTTTCAACACCCTGTTTTTTGTCAAAAACTTGAAATTTGAGTGAAAATCTGAAACCCTGTTAGTTTGCTTATGTTTCAAGTTTTTTTTTTTTTTAGCCTTTCAAGATTTCGTTAAAAATGGTATATAGATAAGGGTGGAACGGATCTTTTTTTGGCCCACATGCAGATTCTGGGTCGGTTTATTTTTTTGTTGATTACCTGCTCTGTTCTTGAGTTGCATAAGAGGGGTTTACAGGTTTTTGTGGCTTTCATGATGGATTGTGCTTCTTGCTTGAAGTTTCTTCTCCCTGGGAATGAATTTTTCGGATTTGGGTTCCTGGTGTTTGGTCGTTTCTCGCATGTTTTCAATGTATTGGGGCTGGTTTTTGTGTTTGGGATGGGGTTAAAGTTTTTGCAATTTGCTTTCAGCAACAAGGGTATAATGCAATTTTTGTGTGATGCTAGAGGGAAATCAAATGATTTGAGAGGTGGGATTTGTTCCAAACATGATCTGAATGAGGTTTATGATCCAAATATTACGAAATCCATAGACACTTGCAAAGAAATCCTCAAAAAAGATACGGATTTTTATGCTAAATATGGTGTGGAAGAGGGCATTGATGAAAAGGAAAAAGAATATTGTCCAGAAGATGAAGAATTTAATGTAATGGCATTGAGGAAATTGGTTAAAATCGAAAGGAGAAGAACAAAAGCTGCTTGTCGAGAGCTCGAGAAGGAGAGGACCGCCGCCTCGTCCGCGGCAGACGAGGCGATGGCCATGATTTTGCGGCTCCAGAACGAAAAGAGTTCGGTTGAAATCGATGCTAACCAGTTCAAGAGAATGGCAGAGCAGAAGCAGGAGTATGATCAACAAGTCATTGAATCACTGCAATGGATTGTTATGAAACATGAGTCAGAGTGGAGTTCATTGGAAAACCAGTTGCAGTTGTGCAAGCAGAAGCTGAAGCTTTATATGGAAGATGATGAATTAGACCAATTTGAACTTGATGGTGGCCTCGGCCATTTTCATGATGCTTAAGGAGATGGTATGGAGAATACATTAGTTAGCTCTCTTGAAACTTAAACTTTGGTGTTGTAAGTTGTTGATTATAGTTCACATTTAGGAGCTCAAATGCTCATGTTTTCAAGTTTGGAAAAGGGGTTAAAAACACTACAGTGTAGCTAAATATGCAAAACCAATTGCAGTTGTGCAAGCAAAAGTTGAAGCTTTATATGAAAGATGATGAATTAGGCCAATTTGAACTTGATGCTTAAGGCAATGGTATGGAGAATGCATTACTTAGCTCACTTAGAACTTAAAACTTTTGGTATTGTTAGTTGTTTGATTTAGTTCATTTATAGGGTTGAGTTGGATTGACTAGGTATAGGTGCTCGATTCAAGAAAATTCCCTATTGATACCATCTATTCCGGTAGTAAATCAAAGTAGAAAATTCTAGTTTCCATTCCAATGTAAATTCTGATAGTAAACTTCAGTATTTTCATGATGCTTGAGGAGATGGTATGGAGAATGCATTAGTTAGCTCACTTGAAACTTGAACTTTAGTATTGTAATTTGTTGATTATATGGTTCATTTTTAGGGATGGGTTGAATTGACTAGGTTTAGGTGCTGAAATGCTCATCTTTTCAAGTTTGGCTGAAATGGGTTAAATTTCATTGCTTTGTTCTCCACAAGTTTGATGCTAACTCATTTTTCTCACACAAAATGGGTTAATGAGTGCCGCATGTATTGGTAAATTGAGGTAATTTCAAGTGTTAATTCTAACTTGGAACAAATCAATTTGAATTTAAATTCAATTTAATCCGAGTTCATCATAAATTGTTGGTAATTCTGTTGAAACCATTTTTGAAAAAACGGAGTCGACTTGATTTTAAAAATGAAAACGAAAAAAGACGGGAGTCGCCACCGATCTTTAGTAGGTGTGATCGGATCACCTCGTAATTTGACTGTTTTAAAATGTTTTATTTTACTAAAACAACGATTTTGGTCTACGAAAATTGAGAAAACAGGTTCGGGAGTTGGTTACGTACGAGGAAGGATTAGCACCCTCGTAACGCCCAAAATTGGTACCAAATTGATTAATTAATGTCTTAATGTCGAAAATTAAAATTTTAAAAAGATTTTAAAATACGATCCCTTGTTTATTAATGTTAATTTTACAAAAATATTTGAATAAATCGAAGCGGATGCTAAAGACCTTCTTATCCCGAAGTAATAAAATGTCACATTCACACGTTAGGACACGACAGTTTAAACCCCCGAAAAGAAGCTTGCCTTTTGATTTTCAAAGCTTACGCATTTTAATTTTAAAAGAATATTCGATTATTTGGGTTAAACGAGAAAAATCGAAACTCAGTAAGTTAGGGCACAATTTCTCGAGTTTCTAAATACAGAGCATTGCCTTAATTTTCAAATTTTTCCGAATGAGTACACATGTAATGTTTAAAAATATGCATATTTATTTTATTTGAATTATAGTGTAAAGAATGGACATTTAAGCACGGCTCATGACAT
Source organism: Gossypium arboreum (assembly GCF_025698485.1). NCBI lineage: Eukaryota > Viridiplantae > Streptophyta > Magnoliopsida > Malvales > Malvaceae > Gossypium > Gossypium arboreum. The sequence continues at coordinate 5,855,343 of NC_069082.1, read as the reverse complement.
AATTGGGATAGTAGTAGAATGATAACACGAATAAGCGAAATGACGATATATCTATAATGATGAGACAACAGATAAGCAATGACAATAATCAATTAAATCTAATGTTAATTAAGTAATAATGGTAATAAAAATGAAGTACAATGATGATAAGAAAATAGGTGAAATGCATATACATGAAGTTAAATTTAAGTGTTTGAAAACGAAAGAATGAAAAATAAATAAATTAGTATAAGCAAATATAAAATTAGGTAAAAATGAACATAAAATACTAATAACAATAATAATAGTAAAAATAATAAAAATAAATAATATAAATTTTGAAAGTATAAAAGATATAAACAAATAATAATAAAAATGATAATAATAAGGGTAAAAATAGAAATAAAACCAATCTATAAAAATAATAATAATTAAATAAACAAACAAATAAATATTAAATATTGACTAAATCAGGTTTAATAGTATAATAATAATAATAATAATAATAATAATAATAATAATAATAATAATAATAATAATAATAATAAAATGAAGAATAACGATAATACATTAATAATAATAACAACAATAATATAAATAATAAAATAATAATAATAGCAATAATAGATTAATTAATAATGTAATAATAAGTAAATAAACAAAAAAAAATATGGTTATAATAGTGATAATAATACAAAGTTACTAATGTAATAATATAATAATAGTAGCAAATAAATAAACATAAAAATATAATATAATTATAGTAACAATATTATTAAATTAGTTAATAAAATAGCAAAAAGAACAAAAATGGACCAATTTGAACTTAAGACAAAAATTCAGGGCAAATAAATAAAAGGAAAAAGAGGAGGGGACTGGTCTGAACACGCGCATGACATAGAGGGACTAAAAATAAAATTTTCCCTCTTCCTCCAAAACGGCGTCGTTCCTATAAGGACCGAATTGAAACAAAGTTAAAATTAAAAGACAGAAATTAAAAAAAGGAAAAGACTGGATTAAAACATAATAGAAATGCGGAAGGACCGCGCGCGTAATTATCCCATTTACAGCGAAAATACACGGATCCTCGAGTATCGAGTCGGGTCGCACACGGGTCAAGTGAAACGACGCCGTTTTGGCGTTCAGACCCTAGGCACAAAACGGTGTCGTTTTACCCTCCTATAAAAGCTAAGTTTTGTTTTTAAAATCTCATTTTTTCCACATTCTTTCAAAAAAAAAAAGAGAGAGAAGCCTCTCAAATCTCTCATCCCTCCCCAAATCCGGCCATCAAATCCGGCTAGATCTACGGTAGCCACCGGTCCCCGGCGATGAGCTCTATCGTGCCCGGTGGCCGAAAATCGCAAAAAATGCCTCCTTTCTGACTCTATGCCTAGATCTAAGGGTGAAAACCCCAAAAAATAGAGAAAACACTCGACCACATCCCTCATAATCCCTCGTAAATCTATCTTGACATCCGAACGAGACTCCGAAGAGCTTCTAGGGTTTTCACGTTGAAGAAATACTCCGATGGAGACCGAGTAAAAAGGGAATCGGTGAGTCCTTTGTTTACTCTTTTCTTTTTTTTAAAAAATGTATGTGACGAAAACAACAAAAATAGGGAAAAGGAATCACCTTTTTTTGACTTGTAAATCTTTCTTTTTTTTATTCGTAAAAAAAAGTTACATTCATGATTCAGGGCTTTATAGCCGAAATCAAAAGGTTTTTAGTCTACTGTTTCTATTACTACTCTTTGTTGTTTTTGCTGTCCTCTTTTGTGCTTGTTTGCAAGCGCTGACGAAGGAGAAAAGTGATGGGACGGGGCAGAGGTGTTGGTGGTGGCAGACCTCGGGCGTTGGAGGCGCTGACAATGCACGTGGGGGGGTAGAGAGGCGCGGCGCCTAAGGTTGCAGAAACCCTAGGACTTCTGATTTGGTTTAGGTTCTTGGGCCTTTTCGGCCCCATAGGTTTGGGCTTAATTTTGTAATTGGGTTGTTTTAATTTTTATTTGGGCTATGTGTAATGGACTATTAATGGACTGTTTGATATATTGGGCCCGGGCCAGGAAAAATAGGCCTATTATAGCTGCCTCTCTTTGCTCGTTATCGTGTAATGATAATGGAGCAAAAACCATAAAAGGGCCGATTTTGCCTGGACCTACTAAGTCTTGACTTCTTTTGATGCTTCTTTCCTTCAAGTAGCTTCATTCCAATCCACTGCATCCTCAGAGGTATAGGAACTGTTGCTTTGATCCACTCCACTGCGACTACTCATAGCTTTAACATGTTCCAGTGCAACTTCAGGGAGATGAGGTTTGTGGCTTAAAATTGTAGCTTGATCTGCTCTATTGCAACTTCAAGGAGATAAGATCTGCTTTCTTCAGTCTGCTCCACTGCAACCTCAGGGATATAAGACTTGTAACTTCAACTTGTCCCACTACAACTTCAGGGAGATAAGGTTTGTAACTTCAATTGCTCCAATGCCATTTTAGGGAGAAAAGATTTGTAGCTTCGATCTACTCCGATAGAACTTCAAGGAGATAAAAATTGTAGCTTCGAGCCGTTCCAATGCCATTTCAGGGAGAAGAGATTTTTAGCTTCAATCTACTCCACTGGAACTTCAAGGAGATACGAATTGTGGCTTCGAGCCACTCCAATGCCATTTCAGGGAGAAGAAATTTGTAGTTTCGATCTACTCCGCTGGAACTTTAAAGAGATAAAAATTATTGATTTCAACCTGCTCCACTACTGCTTAGGGAGATAGGATGGTGGCTTAAATCTACTCCACTACTGCTTAGGGAGATAAGATTTGTTATCTTTGATCTGCTCCACTACTGCTTAGGGAGACAAGATCTATAATATTCAACCTACTCCACTACTGCTTAAGGAGATAGGATGGTGACTTAAATCTGTTCCACTGCTGCTTAAGGAGACAAGATTCACCGTCTTCAATCTGCTCCACTACTGCTTAGGGAGATAAGATCTGTAATCTTTAGCCTACTCCACTACTGCTTAGGGAGATGGGATGATGGCTTAAATCTACTCCACTACTGCTTAGGGAGACAAGATTCGCCGTCTTCAATTCGCTCCACTACTACTATGGGAGATAAGATCTGTAATCTTCAGCCTACTTCACTACTGTTTAGGGAGATAGGATGGTAGCTTAAATCTGCTCCACTTTTGCTTAGGGAGGCAAGATTCGTCGTCTTCGATCTTCTCCACTACTGCTGAGGGAGATAAGATCTGTGAATTCACCGATGTTGCTACACTGTTCTCTAGGGACATGATCTGTAGAATTGGTTTCATGTACCTATGCTTATGCGAAATGATTAGGATGCTATGATCGATATGAATTAAATGCTCCTAACTAGATGTGTTATGAATGATCTATGAATGCAGAAATGAGAATGATCCTTTTTTAAATGCTTAAGGTATCATCGCTCGTTGTTCATCAGGGCATTATCACTGGAGTATTACGCTGCCATCTTGTTCGGCTAGTATTCTTGACAAAAAACCCTAAGAAACAATCACATTCTGTTCAGCAAGCTTGCCCCGCTGTAATTTCAGAGTCCCTTCCACTATACCTTCTAGGACATAAAGTTTGTACCTCCCACTACAATTTCAGGGGAATAACATTTGGTTTCATCCATCCATCCTGCTGTAACTCAGAGGTTTAGGATTTGTATCATCTTCAATCAATTTGATTTGTTACACCATTCCCTAGATGTAATGACCAGATGTATATGTCTGATATCTGTATAAATGCAGAGTATCATTTTTTTCCCGAAAATGATCCCCTTTTACACTTGGATTGACATTGCTCGTTATTTGTCGAGGTTGTATCACCGATGAAATGTTTTGTCTTTTTATTCAACCAATATCTTTAACAGAAAGCCCGAAAAAATAATCACGATTTAAGCTATTCTTTCCCAAACATTTCCATCCCTGAGGTTTGGTGAGTTCTAAACAATAATCCTATTTCAGGTTCTTGTATTATTTAGGAGTTTCCAGAGTAATATGCGAAACTCTTTTTATGAAAGTATTATTAGTCCACTAATCGTTATTTTAATGCAACATGCTTCAAAAATATCATAACAATGGTCGGAAGGAAATTAATTAGGAGCATAACTCGAACCAAGTAAGTTAATCAAGGATAGCAAATGCAATTAAGAATGAAATTTATTAGGACGTATCTTGAAAAGAATAAGGTAATCAAAGATAGCCAATTCAAAATGGGTAACAGGGAAAACTAAGTACCCCAGATATCTCAGCTTGAGCTTCTCTGTACCAACTTCTTGAAGACTATTTTAAGCTCAATCTGTGTTTAGGAGATCCGGAGTACTTTGTCGATGCTCCAAGACGTAGCATACTTCTCTTTGTTAATTCAGACATAGCAAGACTACTGTATGCCACACTTTAATCCACATTTGAGCAGCCCTTTTTGGGTTTTCAACTCAAATCCCCTTTGGTCTCAATACGCCCTTTGCGGGTTTTCACCTCGGCCTCTCCTTTTTCTCTTTTTTTTTGTGAAGTATTTTTTATTGAATATAAATTCACAAGATTAGGAAGGTTCTTGCCATCACCTTGGTCAGTATCGACGCTCTTTTAGAAAAGGCCTTCTTTACCACATAAGGTCCTTTCCAGTTTGGCTTACAGTTTCCTTTGAAGTCCTTTTTGTATAGGAAAGACCTTTTTTAATACTAGGTTTCCCTTTTTGAGGTGAACCTTTTTGTTATTTACTCATGGTAGATAGCTTTCAACCTGATCACATCAGAATTGGATCCATTCGATTTCGTCTAACTTCGGCTCTGACAAGACTCAGAGAAAAGGAATCTCGACTTAAATGGGAAAAACTGCTTCCATTCCATAAACTAATGAGAAATGTATTGCCCCAACGAAGATCTTGGCTGACGTTTAATAAACATAAAGGGTAAATGGTAACTTCTTTATGCCAATCTTTACAAGTCTCGATTATCTTCCACGATCTTTCTTTTTTGCTGTATTTGCTGCACTGTGATGTGGTGTCTGATTTGCAAACTTTTGACATTGTGAGGTTGTGCATTGTTAGACATGATCTTTTTTGGCATTCTTTGCCGACACTTGATCTCTTTCCCTCATTTTTATTTATTTTTTTTTTGAATTTGATAACTGTCGACCTTGTAACATTGGCATATGAAGCTACATTCACCCTCTTAGTGAAGTAATTGATGACCACAAGGATGAATCAGTGTTGGCCAGAAGCTTTTGACAAGATCAGCCCCATAACCTTCATTCCCCACATAGAGAAGATATACAAAAAACTGAAGGGGCACATGAATCTTGTCTCCATAAATTTGGCATTTATGGTATAACTAATGCAAGTCCCTTCTACGGTGGACCAGTAGAATCCAAATCCCATGATTAGCCTGGCCATTAGCATGTGTCCTTCTAACACGCTTAGGAACCTCTTTTAACAGCATCCACAGGTCTTAGTAGCCCAGGTATATCTTGATATGGACGCTTCATTTTGCCTTTGTGGTGATGCATGCTTCGATCATTGCCTTTTTTTCTTCTCTTAGGCCTACTGTTCATTGACTCTTTGTAAGGTAAGATATGCTTTTCATCTTGTTCTACCATTCTTAACAAATCAGGAGATAGGTTACCATCTCTGTCATCTTTAAAGTGCTGAGATCCCTTTAGGCTCATATTTTGCTCAGAAGGGGATTTGGAGTCAGTGACAGCGTCGCTCACGTCATTGATATCTGGGGACCTGTTGTTGGTACGAAAGAAGATTCCAAAGAATAAATAATTCTAAGGATGATTATTTGTATGATATGATCATGAATGAAGAATAAAAGAATATTTGAAAGAAAGTCCAAAGAACAAAAGAATCTAAGAACAATTATTTGTACAGTATGAAATGAAAAAAAGATAAAGGAATATTAGTTCAAAAAGATACATTTTATTGAAATAAAGATTTTGAACACAAGCCTATTTCACAAAAGGATTCTTATTGCCTCTAGGCTTAAAGCAACAAGCGTGTTCTGAATATTACTCTAAATTAGCTCTAGAAATACAGGAATCTCTTCCACAGCCCCACTGTTCAAAACATTCCCAAGTACGTGAGGGCAGAACCTTGGAAAAGGCTATTCCCCAGTTCCCTCTTTGGATATGTCCTTAATGTTTAGATTCCCCAACATTCCCAGCAGGCCTTTAATCTCTTCAATTCCTTTATTATCCATCAGGCCTTGTACTAGGGTCCTGAGCTCGACGCATCCTTGGATTTCATGCCCATATCCATCATGGAACTCATAATGTTTACCCCTTTAACAGAAAGGTTGGGTAACAGATTTTCTGCACCAGAGGGATCATCGAATTTTACGATACCCACATTGATGAGTCTTTTGATCATCTTTTTAAAAGCGACGCAGCTCTTGATCGAATGCCCTGTGATTCCCCTATGGTATTCACATTGGCCACTTGCATCGTACCATTTAGGGTATGGAGGCTGTATTGGTTCTACGTAGAAAGGGAATACAACATGTGCGTCAAACAAAATTTGGTATAACTCCCCATACGTGATTGGGATGAGCGCAAACTGGGTTTTTTCTGAGTTCGGTCTTGGATTGGGTTCTTGCCTTGGGGAGACCTGATGCCTGGTAGTTATCGTCCTTGGCTGGCTTACTGTAATCTACTCCGAATAGCCCTTGTTATACCTACTCGTACTATTCGCTTCTTTTTTTTCTTTTTTGGGGCCTTTAAAGTCCACTCTCTCATTTTTTTTGTTTCTACCAGAACAACAGGTTTGGCTTGATCATCCTTCGGGTTAAAACCTGAACCCATCGGGAAGTTCAATAGTGTCGAAGTACCAGTCTGATATTGGGGTCTGATAATGACGGGTACCCCTATGGATACGCATCTGGTCGAGTCAGGACGCTTATTAGGGTAAAACTTAGGGAATAGATGAGGTTTTCATTTATCATCCCTATTGTTGACCACTGGGCCACTCCTTTTTTTAATTTCTCCGGCCAGTAACTAGGTTAACTGGGCCATTATATTCATTTGTTCCCGCATATCTTGTTGAATTTTGGTCAATTGCTCTTGCATCTGTATTTGCATTTGCTCTATTCTCTCCAACTTTTGGTCCATATCCTTTGTTTGTTCTGAAATAATTTTACCTAATTAGGGTCCTTTTGGGAAAATCTAATACATATGATAAAATGCAATGCAAATACATGAGATGCATGCAAAAAGAAAGAGAGGCGTTGATTTTGAATTCAATTCCATTAGAACAACTTTTCTAGAAAACAAATTTCTTTACATAAAACGGATTACATATGCGGTTTTGCCTTCATATTCCAAGTGATGACACTGATCCTTTTCTTCAGATTCGAATGTTATGGTCAAATTTTGTAAATTTTCCAAAAGATGTCTTTATTATCTCATTTCTACTCGATCCGGACCGAAGCCTATTGCTCACTTATCCCTGCGATACTCGTCAGTTTCTTTAAGACATGATGGCTCTTAAATAATCTTTATCTGCTTGAATCTTTAGGCAACGAAGCAAAGTCATGTATTCCTTCATGAACTATAATTCTTCTCTTGTTGTTTACTCGGACCATATTTGGATGGCCGTATTATAATCTACTTTATCAAGAAATCCATTTTCCCATGACAAACTATTCTATTTAGCAATCGAATATGAATTAACACCTTCTTTCTATGATGAAAATGCAATGCAATCAAAACAAAAGAAAACATGTTAGCACAGGAGAAATAAACAAAATAGAATACCTCTCCGGGTGACCACTAGGGGTTTGGAGTGGCTCTACCTAGGGTGGGCTCTTAAGGCTTACTATATGGGGTTTGGTTCTAAAATAAAGGGGTACCTGAACCAACAGATTTCTCAATCTTCACTCATTATAGGCTCATATGGACCGAGTTCAGTTCAGGGGAATACATTTCCCTATGGCCCTGTGAAGACGAAAATCTCACAAAAACATAGGTACGGATGTATCCTGAAAGCAGTCTACTAGCCTATGCGGAGGTGAAAACCTCAGGAAGGCATAATTTTCCACTCCCACCTAAAAGGGTAAGATCGACTGATCATGCAATGTAATATGCAGAAATATGCCTAAACTCAAACCAACACAACAATTATAAACCGCAATGATAAGGATCGTAACAAAGACGAATAAAAATGCAATGAAAGGATTTCTTACAATGAAAATGCAATGTGATTGAAGCAAAATCAAACGCATCAACACAGAAGAAATAAAAACAAAATAGAGCACCTATCTGGGTGGCCACTAGGATTTGGTGTGCCTCTACTTAGGGTAAGTTCCTAGGGCTCTCTATATGCAGTTCGGTTCTAAAGTAAAAGGTACCCGAACCTGTAGATTCCTCGATCCTCATCCACTATAGGCTCATATGGACCGAGTTCAGTTCAGAGGAATACATTTCCCTATGGTTGTACTGAGATGAAAATTTCACGAAGACATAGGTACAGATGTATCCCGAAAGCGATCCACTATCATACACGGAGGTGAAGACCTCACAAAGGAATAGTTTCTCACTCTCACTTAAAGGGTGTAACCGTGCGGTCATGCAATGCAATGTGCAGGAATATACAAAAAACCTCGAAGCAAATAAACAAAATATGAATAAAATGACGAAGATCGTAACACAAAACGGATGAAATGCAATGAAAGGATCATATATCAAAACCAAATTTTCAATTTTCGACAAAAAGACAAAAGTTAATCAACTTGTTGCTTGACTCTCTTATTTGATTCCCCAGCGGAGTCGCCAAGCTGTCGAAACCATTTTTGAAAAAACGGAGTCGACTTGATTTTGAAAATGAAAACGAAAAAATACGGGAGTCGCCACCGATCTTTAGTAGGTGTGATCGATCACCTCGTAATTTGATTGTTTTAAAATGTTTTTTTTACTAAAACAACGATTTTGGTCTACGAAAATTGAGAAAATGGGTTCGGGAGTCGGTTACGTATGAGGAAGGATTAGCACCCTCGTAACGCCCAAAATTTGTACCAAATTGATTAATTAATGTCTTAATGTCGAAAATTGAAATTTTAAAAAGATTTTAAAATACGATCCTTTGTTTATTAATGTTAATTTTAGAAAAATATTTGAATAAATCGAAGCGGATGCTAAAGACCGTCTTATCCCGAAGTAATAAAATGTCACATCCAGCACGTTAGGACATGATAGTTTAAACCCCCGAAAAGAAGCTTGCCTTTTGATTTTCAAAGCTCGCGCATTTTAATTTTAAAAGGACATTCGATTATTTGGGTTAAACGAGAAAAATTGAAACCCAGTAAGTTAGGGCACAATTCCTCGAGTTTCCAAATACAGATCATTGCCTTAATTTTTAAATTTTTCCGAATGAGTACACATGTAATGTTTAAAACTATGCATATTTATTTTATTTGAATTATAGTGTAAAGAATGGACATTTAAGCACGGCTCGTGACATAATTGGAATAGTAGTAGAATGATAACACGAATAAGCGAAATAACGATACATCTATAATGATGAGACAACAAATAAGCAATGACAATGATCAATTAAATCTAATGTTAATTAAGTAATAATGGTAATGAAAATGAAGTACAATGGTCATAAGAAAATAGGTGAAATGCATATACATGAAGTTAAAGTTAAGTGTTTGAAAATGAAAGAATGAAAAATAAAGAAATTAGTATAAGCAAATATAAGACTAGGTAAAAATGAACATAAAATACTAATAACAGTAATAATAGTAAAAATAATAAAAATAAATAATATAAAATGTGAAAGTATAAAAAATATAAACAAATAGATAATAAAATGATAATAATAAGGGTAAAAATAGAAATAAAACCAATCTATAAAAATAATAATAAATAAATAAACAAACAAATAAATATTAAATATTGACTAAATCAGTTTAATAGTATAACAATAATAATAATAATAATAGCAATGATAATAATAATTTTGGTAATAAATAATAATAATAATAATAATAACAATAATATAAATAATAATATAAAAATAATAATAGTAATAATAGATTAATTAATAATGTAATAATAAGTAAATAAACACAAAAAGAAAATATGGTTATAATAGTGATAATAATACAAAGTTACTAATATAATAATATAATAATAGTAGCAAATAAATAAACATAAAAATAAAATATAATTATAGTAACAATATTATTAAATTAGTTAATAAAATAGCAAAAAGAACAAAAAGGGACCAATTTGAACTTAAGATAGAAATTCGGGGAAAATAAATAAAAGGAAAAAGGGGCGGGGACCGGTCTGAACACACGCATGACATAGAGGGGCTAAAAAGAAAATTTTCCCTCTTCCTCTAAAACAGCGTCGTTCATATAAGGATCGAATTGAAACAAAGTTAAAATTAAAAGACAGAAATTAAAAAAAAAAGACTGGATTAAAACATAATAGAAATGCGGAAGGACTGCGCGCGCAATTATCCCATTTATAGCGAAAACACGCGGATCCTTGGGTATCGGGTCGGGTTGCGCACGGGTCAAGTGAAACGACACCGTTTTGGCGTTCAGACCCTAGGCACAAAACGGTGCCGTTTTACCCTCCTATAAAAGCTAAGTTTTGTTTTTAAAATCTCATTTTTTCCACATTCTTTCAAAAAAAAATGAGAGAGATGCCTCTCAACTCTCTCATCCCTCCCCAAATCTGGCCATCAAATCTGGCGAGATCCACGGTGGCCACCGGTCACCGGCGATGAGCTCCACCTTGCCTGGTGGCCGGAAATCACAAAAAAGGCCTCCTTTCTGACTCTATGCCTAGATCTAAGGGTGAAAACCTTAAAAAATGGAGAAAACGCTCGACCACACCCCTCGTAATCCCTCGTAAATCTGTCTTGACACTCGAACGAGACTCCGAAGAGCTTCTGGGGTTTTCACGTCGAAGAAATACTCTGATGGAGGCCGAGTACAAAGGGAATCGGTGAGTCCTTTGTTTACTCTTTTCTTTTTTTTTAAATGTATATGACGGAAACAACAAAAATAGGGAAAAAAGAATCACATTTTTTTGACTTGTAAATCTTTCTCTTTTTTTATTCGTAAAAAAAAGTTACATTCATGATTCAGGGCTTTATAGCCGAATACAAAAGGTTTTTAGTCCACTGTTTCTATTACTACTCTTTGTTATTTTTGCTGTCATCTTTTGTGCTTGTTTGTAGGCGTTGACGAAGGAGAGAAGTGATGGGACGGGGCAGAGGTGTTGGTGGTAGCAGACCTCAGGCGTTGGAGGCATTGACAATGCACGTGGGGGGTGTAGAGAGGCGCGGCACCTAAGGTTGCAGAAACCCTAGGGTTTCTAATTTGGTTTAGGTTTTGGGCCTTTTCGGCCCCATAGGTTTGGGCTTAATTTTGTAATTGGGTTGTTTTAATTTTTATTTGGGCTATGTCTAATGGACTGTTTGATATATTGGGCCCGGGCCGGGAAAAATAGGCTTATTATAAATTCTATCCGAAAAAAAATTTAAATTCAAATTGATCCGAACTTAAAAAAGACTCTTACTCAAATTTAAAAATGATTAAAGTTCAAAATAATTTAAACCCTATAATGATTTAACTTAAAACTCAAACTTTAAATCTAAATGGCACGAACTTGAAAATGACCCGAATTTTAAAATGAAAATTTTCAATAGCTTCAAATAAACAATTGTTTATTGTGCCGTTGATTTCCTCTTGTAGAAACTTTTAATTTTATGTTATGTTTGAAACATAAAATTATAAAGTTTCAAGCTGATGTTGCAAATAAAGATATTTTCCTTACGCAGCTGCTTTAATTGCTTCAATTAATATATATTTAATATTTTTCGTTTTCGTTTTACCGTTCATGTTTAGGGTTCATAAATATCATTAAATTAAAATTTTATGTAATTTTTAATAAATAAAAAAGATATTTTATATATTTATAAAATGTGTTTAAAAATCCAAAACTACCCAATTTTGTATTAAAAATTTTCCTAATAATTCGTCTTTCATATAAAAAAAACCATAACACAATGGTGGATCATGGATGTGTCAATTCTACTAATATTAAAATTCCATTGAAACCATTGAAACAATTAAGCTTAAACGTTTATACTCAATTTGCATAAAAGCACTAATATCAATTGATTTTTGAAATTTTTACGATTGAATCCTTTTTCTTTAATTAACTAACCAAACGTCAAAATTTTTAAACCAAATTTTAATATGACACTATCGACTTTGTAAATATTAAATAATTAATATTTATGGACTCACACACTAAAATTGTGACCCCAAAATCACTATTTCTGAAACCATTGTAAAACAGACTGTTATATTAGATCCAAATAGGCATCCGGCGATAGTTCTAAGGAAAATTCGAATCCTAATCTAGGTGGTTCTGAAACTTTTGATAACAGTGGTATTGTTTCTTCATGGCATTTTGGTGGGGACAAAATTTGTGATGGAAGAGTTGAGGGGAAGGTTAACAAGACAATTCATGACCGGGGGTATTTGTTTCAATTTGTCAAGAGGCTCTCGATTTCTTTATCGGATTCAGTTAATAATATGGTTGAATTCATCTCTGCTCAACTTGAACATGAAGCTGAAAATGGAAGTTTGAAAGTAATTAAAAACAGTAAATTATTAAATTAATTCGAATATCAAATAATTTATTAAACTTAAAAAAAACCTCATTATTAAGTTAAAATACCCATAAATCTAATATTAATTAGCAAAATTAATTGAAATTAAGATATTCTACAAAGACTGCCTGGCACGGAGTTTGTTACCATGTTTTTTCTCCCACAAGATCAAGCTTATCTCCAAAATTTGACAAATTGATAAAAAAAAATTGTAAATTTGGTAACAGCTTGAAAATAGTCGCATTCTATTAATGCTGCTGTTTTATTTTTTAAATTAAGAAAGTTATTATTAGTTTTACTGTATGGAATTATTATTCTTCATATTTGTAATTGCCTAAACTCCATGGTTAAGCTAGCTTGAAGGTTCGGTCCTTTATTTCATTGCATGTAAGTCCCTCAGTTACTCTTTTTTAGTCATCTTTATGTTTTTGAAAGTGTTGTAATGTAATCTAGTTAACTCAAGAATCAATTCGTAAAATGGTTAAATATTTAAAATTTTACCATGGATGAATTTGTGTTGTTCTTCAAGTTTAATGGTAGATTATTACGCTTGGTTGTTGAATAGGATTATTTTGTAAAGTAATTTTGTATAATTTTTAAGTTTAGGGATTTAATTGAAAATAATGAAAACAGGACATGTTTTTCTTGTGAAATTTTAGCATGTGAGGACTGGTTTGGAGTAGTTATAAATTTGGTTCAATGGGTATAAGGTTTAATTGTGAAAATAATCATGTTTTGGTTTTAAGGATCAAATTAAATAAAATGTAAAAGTTCAGGGAAATGTGAAAAGTTGTAAATAGGAAGCTATATGCATTAAATTGAATATTATATAAAGTTGGAGCTAATAAATTGAAATAAACTATTTTATAGATCAAGAACAAGTAGATAATCGTGGAAAAGGGAAAGTTGATGACTAGTCCCTGAAACTTTTACTATCTCTGCAATCTAACCCTGGTAAGTTCGTTCGGTTTAGTTTAGTTTAATTTGAAATTTTATATTGATTGTAAATTGTGGTTGTTGAATATTTTTGATATAATTGAATTGTTATAAACTGTTGTGAGTTGAGAAAGTAATTGACTTGAATATTGTTAACACGATGATTTGTTTCAGAGCCCGGATGAATGTAGGATAGAGTACAATTGGCATGTCAATAGGTTATATTGCGCGCTGTACAGGATTGACTTGTGATGAGATGATGATTCCTGACTTGTTATTATCCACTAAATATACTGAAGTTCAGTATTTGTTGCGAACTATCGTGTTATATTTACAGTGATTCTAGTGTGTTACCGTGGGCTGATGTAAAGCCTTCGGGCTTGGCACTTGGTGCCTAAGCGTGTTTTCGAAAGGATGTTAGCCTACGGGTTAGGCACTTGGTGCCAAGGTGTGTTCTCTGTAGGTTTGGCTCGTTTTAGCTTTCTAGCGTGTTTTCAGGTGGATAATCGTGTATACATATCTATTTATCATTCATCGGGAAAATTTCTAATGATATATGACTTGTTATTGAATTATATAAATATTTACTTGATTTTTTTTTATATTGTTGTGACTTGATATCGAATGATCTCGTGTGATTGAATAGATTATGCAACTCATGCTTATAGATATAAACTCTCCTGTTGAATGATTGTTGGATGATAGGATTATTATTTATTAATCTTGTTAATGTATAATTGCTATGCTTATAAGATAAGTTTTATCATTTCTACTGTTGAACTTACTAAGCTCTATTGAAGTTTACTCGTGTCATTTTTCTTGTTTCTTTGTAGATAATGTTTTGTGGAATCGGACAATTAGATCAACCTGAAGATCACACTATCCAAATATCTTTTGGTAGATTTTAATATGTTTACTTTTGGGTTATATGACATGTAATAGGTGTGTCTTGTATATGTTTCAGATACTTGTTACTTGTGATACATTTTATATATGGATGATGTTGTTTAAAGTTGATTTTGGCTCACTCGTATATATAACTTTGGCTTTTGGCTTGTAAAGGTCCATATGTATAGGTTTTGGCCATTTGTTTATGCTACTTATGAATGAATAGATTATGGTGGAATGAAACATGAATGGAAGGTATGAATTGGTAAGTTGAGCATGGGTTTAAAGTAAGAACTTGTGAACTTTGAATGTGAATTAGTTGGTACATAAAATGTGGTGCCATTGAGGACATATTGGTTAGACACTTAGGTTGTATGTTTTGGTATATTTTAAGCTTGCTTGAATGTATTTGGAAGGTTTATGAATGCTTGATTTTGGTTTGGCTTGGAACCTAAGGAATTGGTTTAGTTTTGTCTTGTTTTGGAGGCTACTTTAGGTGCACACGGCCTAGGACACGAGTTGTCACACAGCCTTGTGCCACATACGGTTACACCTCACAGTCATGTGGAATATTTAATTTTTCTAAGTGCAGGTTTTTCCACAAGGCATCAGGCAGTTACACTGCCAAGAGACACGGTCGTGTGACCTTATTTCGATTTATAATTAATTTATTTTGTTCATTAACGTGTTTTGTCTAACATTTAATTCGTAGGGTTTTACAGTAAACTTGGGTTGATCTAGAGACGGTGAAGAAAAATGAGCAAAAAGAGGGATAGCCTTGTGGGTTTAGGTTAAAAACTTTTAAATCTATCTTTTAAATTTTTGACAAAATAAATTATTAATTTTATAACAAAATTATTTAAATATTAAATATTAAATATTATATTATACTTGGACATGTGGCGTAAAAGGATTGATTGGATTGATTAAAATAAACAATGTTAGCCATGTATATGAAAAAAGCATGATTCAAGTTCAAGTACCAATTAGGGTAAAAAAAAAAAGTTTAAGTACCAAGTAGTGTCAAATTTAGGTGCCTCCATATATATTAACCCTTACAATTATAATTTATAATTAGTAGTTTAAAAATTTTTAGAATAAATTATAATTAGTAGTTTAAAATTGTTAGAATAAACAAAATTTTGCTAATTTTATTTTAAAAAAGTTGTGTTAATTTTATTGATTTAAAATAGAATTATTACTTAAATAGAATTTCAAACATATTAATTATCACTTAATTAATATTAGAGTTAATTATGTTAGTTAGTTATTATTTTGAATAATATTACTTTGCATTAATTATATAAAGTAAAACTATATTATATGTTGAATATGTTAAAAATGTGTTTTTATTATTTGAAAATTTTCTATTATAATAGTTGAATCGATAAGTTAATATGTTTTAATTATATTCAATAATTCAAATAAGAAATATTATTTTACACTAATTATTACCATTAAAAAATATTTAAAAATTAATTAAATAGAAAAAATACATGCAACACATATGACATTAAAAATTAGTAACAGTTAAATCAATGACTTGATCAATTAAAGATATGGTTGATATGAATCTCATGTGATGACCTGATAGTCAAGAGTATTCACCGCCCTAAGTGTGACTTGAGTTTAAGTTGCACTAATCGCATATGTTATTCGGGCTTTGCCTTATTATTGTAATTCACAAAAAAAAAAAAGATATGGTTGATATAATATTAAGGTAAACTACCCAGTTGGTCACCAACTTTTAAAACACTTTCATTTTAATCTCTTAAACTTTAATTCTCTAACTGTGGTATTCCAAGTCACTTTTTAATTTTGGTTATCCCAAAAAAAAAAATTTTAAAGTATTGATAAGGGTAAAAAAACATTAATGATAAAAGCGAAAAATCGAAACTAAAATAATATATTAAAAATTTATCAAATTGTAGTTATCCCTTGTTGAAAGTTCTTTTTTTCTTTAATACTAAAGTTTAAATTTCAAAACATCAAAGCAATTAAATAAATTATTGAAAAAATTGTATATCTTAATAATGTTTACCGATCAGTTATTATAATATTAAAATTAATTAACTTAATCTCCTTTTAATTTTTAAAATTGTATTTTATTTTTTCAAATTGTCCTTAATAAAATCAACTCAAATAACTCATATTTAATAATTATCTCTGAAACTTAAATTTCTTTTGATTATATGATATTGAATTTTCCATGCTAAGATAAAAACAAAGGAAAACCCTTGCAATTAATTTAATTAATTAATTTTATCTTCCATGCCAAACAAAACCTAATTTTTTATCACTTCTTCACCCAAGCGACGAACTAGCAATTAATTTAATTAATTGCAAAGATTTTTTTTTGTTTTTAACTTGCCATGAAAGATTTAAGGTTATACTATTAAAAGAAGTTTAAGTTTTATAAAAAATTTTAAAGTTGAGTTATTTGAGTTTATTTCATTAATGATAATATGGAATCATAAAATAAAATTTTAAAATATAGAAGGAGATTAAATTAATTAATTTAAGGGTAATCTACAAAAATAGTCACTTTTGTTT